>NC_142758.1:32699782-33002812 GCF_054948205.1 Urtica dioica subsp. dioica
CTAAATCGCAGAAAATGATGACGGCCAAAAAACGTGCGCCGGTTCGGAAGAGTCCGAGGACGAAGAAAGCACAGACGCCGGCGAAGAAAAGTGTTGCTCCCGCGAAGAAGTCCCTCACCTAGAAGCCAACACCGGCTCGGCGATTGAAGAAGGCATTGATTGAATCGCCGGCGTCAGATGAAGAAGAGACATCGCCATTCGAGTTGAAGGTCCGAGATAGAATATCAAGTACAAATGAGGTACATTTCTTCACTTTGAGCGTTTGGGTAACTTTTTGGTTGCATGCCGAGTGAGTTTGAGTTATTATTTATGTAAACAATATTGGGTGATTATGTATATGATTGTAGAATTCTTTGATCTACATTTTCTGTGTTTGGAAGACGTCATAGGCCATAAAGATGTAATTGTAGACATATAAAGCTATAGTCACTAGAATTGTAGATGTTTATGTCTACAATTTCATATAATTTCGACATCTACATTATCTGAAATTGTAGACTTTTATGTCTAAAAGTTTTGTGAATGTAGTCATTTATATTTACAGTTCCTATAATTGTAAACTTGTAACACAATAATTATAGGAACTGTAGATATAAATGGCTACAGTCACGAGAATTGTAGACATAAAAGTCTACAATTCTAGAAATTGTAGACTGTTTTTTGCTTTAGTACTATTTGTGTAGATATAATTTTGGTAATATGAGGACTGTGTGTGTAGATTTTCATATTTTTTTCTTGACATATGAGGTAAATGTCTTCACTTTGAGCGTTTTGGGTAACTTTTTGATGGCATGCAAAGCTGAGTTTGGGTTATTATGGATGTGATTATAGAATTCTTTGATCTACATTTTCTGTGTTTTGAAAACTTCATAGGTTAATTTCTGTAATTGTAGACATTTAAAGCTATAGTCACTAGAATTGTAGATGTTTATGTCTAGAATTGTAGACATTTTGTTGTTGTAGACTATTTTTCGACATCTACAATATCTGGAATTGTAGACTTTTATGTCTAGAATTTTTGTGAATGTAGCCATTTATATAGCTATTTATATGAACTGTGTATATAAATGGCTACAATCACGAGAATTGTAGACATAAAAGTCTACAATTCCAGAAATTATAGACATAAAAGTCTACAATTCCAGAAATTGTAGACATAAAAGTCTACAATTCCAGAAATTGTAGACTGGTTTTTGTATGAGCACTGTTTGTGTAGATATAATTCTGGTGATATGAGGACTGTTTGTGTAGATTTTCATGTTTTTTTCTTGGCATATGCAGGGATTTGTGAGATTTTTCCCTGAAGAAGAGATTGTCGACCATAACTTCAGCTTCTTCGGCGCATTGGACAAGTTTGAGGAGACCATGGCCATGTCTCCTGAGGAGAAGGAGCTGTTTAGTGCGTCATGTTTCGGCCAGTTCCTTGATCATCCAAAAATCACCAAATCATCTAAGATTATTAATCACCTGTTGACGAGGGTTGGTGATTTTGAGGGGGTCGAGTCAGATGACGCGCTCTACATAGAGATTGGCAGGGAACCTCTCCCACTACTTTGGATGTGGCTTGAGGATGATATCCTTGTCTTTCATTTATAGGACAAATATGTTCACTCTCAAACCTGAATAAGAAAATTCCAAATTCAAAATTACTTTCGATTTATATGTATAATTGTAATAAAAACTCTAATAAACTGTAGACTTATAAGTCTACAATTAACAACAATTGTAGAGATATATGTCTACAGTTGCAGTAACTGTGTACTTATAATATCTACAATTGTTGTCAATTATAGACTTGCAAGTCTACAATTTATGTAAACTGTAAACTTGCATGTCTACAGTTGGAGTAGTTTGTAGACATGTAAACTAACAATTATTCTAGTATGGCAACCTAATAATTACCTTTTAATCCTAAAAATTGGAGTGCTGGGAATTCTAACTGGTCGAACACTCCATTTACAATGGTCTCCTGGAAAAACTACATGGAGACATTCTTTAGACGAATACTTTGTCCGAAATGTATAGTGTTTGTTAATGGCATACAAACTCAATTGTTTTTGCAAGACCAATTTGCTAGCTTACTTTCCATGAAGCTTGAGTGTCACAGGAGAATTGATATCCAGCACTTGCTCATCGCTATTTGGATGAGGATGAAGAGGATGAGCGAAATGCCTACGTGGAGGAGGCGGAGGAGGGGACTCTCTACGAGGAGGAGGGGACTCTCTACGTGGAGGAGGCAGATGAGGGGACTCTCTACGTGGATGAGGCGGAGTAGGAGGAGTCTGTCAAGGTGGAGGAGGCGGAGGAGGGGACTCTCTACGTGGAGGAGGCAGAGTAGGAGGAGTCTGTTTAGGTGGTGGAGGAAGGGATTCTCTACATTCTTGCGTTGTATCGTAGAAAGTATTCATGTCCTCAAGTCCATGCGTTGGCTCAACCGTGTTAGGAGTTGATCTAAATCCTGGAGAAACTAGGCTCTCCCTTGCTGCCTCATGCCCTTCCCGTGGCTCTTCAGATATTTCCAAAATCATATGAAATCTTCCGATGTCAGGTATCGTTTTCCTAAAATACAAATAAGCTTTCAATTGACCGTTGTCTTTAATCTCAGCAGGTTTACATGCACCGTCAATCAAGTACTTCAAACCGATTCTGTGAGTTGATGGGGAAAGACCAAGCTCCGCGAACAACATCTGCATCAGAAGACGACACCATAATACCCAAATTTCCTCCCTCGACGTATACTATGGGTTCGACCCATGTACCACTGTGTTTCAAAAATATATATATTTCTGACATTCCTGCATAGGAGAAACGCATATCTGATTTTGTTATTATCGTATATGAAAAAAAATTAAATATCTACAATGAGAATATTTGTAGAAATGTATATCTACAATTACACCAATGGAGTGTAATTGTAGATATACTGTCTACAATTATTGTAATTGTAGATATACTGTCTACAATTATTGTAATTGTAGACATACAGGTCTACACCTTCAGCTGTTGTAGACTAATACGTCTACAACAACGGAAGTTGTAAACCTATATGTCTACAGTTAATACATGTCTATAGTCTACAATTTCAGAGACTGTAGACATGTATGTCTACAATTCAAGAACGCGAAAAACTCAAACGTTCAAAACAATGAAGAACAACACACAAAAAAACCCAACAACAAACAACACAGAGACGGCGGGTAATGGAACCAACAAACCCAAAACGACACAGACCTAAAACCCAGACAAACGCACGTAAACAAAGATGAACGAAGAAATAGAAGCTTTCTTTTAAGATGCACGATGATCACATTGAACAAACATGAATCTGAAACCCATAAACTCAAAAACCCGACGAGGATGAACGAAAGCTCATAAACAAAAAGAGAGGAGAGAAGACGACGACGACGACGATGAACGAAAGAAGTTTACTTTTAGACGAGGACGAGGTGGCCGGAGAGCTGAGCTTCACTTCATAGACACGCAGCTTATGCAGGATGATGAAATGGAGATGAAACGTCCTTCACACGTAGAGAAAAAAGAGAGGAGAGAGGGAGAGAGAGCTGTACATGGCATAATAAACAAGACCATATGAGAAGTCTTATTGAGCAAGTTTTGGTTTGGAGGCTTGAATGAACAAAATTACAAATTCAAGGGCAAACCCGGTATCAAACTATTATCTCTCCTCAAAACACTACTAAAAGTGTCCAAAAACAAGCTACCCTATATTTTGGTCCAAATCATTGAAATGAGTAATAGATCCGGCCATTTCCCTTTTAGTTATAGTATATAACGAGTTGATGTACCCACGCGTTGCCGCGGGCTACATATGAATTTCAATTTAATTTAACTCATATGTTTAAACTTTGAATTAGTTGGCCAAATATTTTGACTGTTCCACATTCATCCTTAAATAATCAAGGAAATTTCAATGTTGACAAATACAGATGTATCATTTTTTTTTCATGAGCTTTGGGGTAATATTACTACTACTATATTGTGTTTACTAAATTATTTTAAGATAATCGATAAGTTTTGTTTATTTTTCCCAATCTTGTGTTATAATACTGCTGCGCAGTTATCCATCGTAATTAATTTGAGTATTTAACTATAATGTATAAAATATATGGAATAAACGTTTGTAATTCACTTCACACATCCCATTTCCTTTTGGTTGATGAGTGTAGTCAGTAGAAAATGAGAAATAAAACATATATAATAAGTATAATGGAATTAAATAATGATACGTTCAAATTCAAAACCAGTGATAGTTTAGTTTTTACCTACAGAATTCATTCTATTTTGCTGCTACTTGTACTCTTATATAAACCTTTATTAGATATAATTATGAAGCATACAGATCCTTGAAGCTTTGGCGAGTAGTAGTTGACACTACTTATTTAGTGGAACTTCACGGCTAACAAAAGGTAACATCTGTGTTTAGTTATGTTTCCCATTTACATAAACTTATACATGTGTATACATATATTTCTATTTATATTATACTGTTTATCCAAAAACAGCTCTGTAACACAGTTATGAAGTTGTCGTCCAATTTGATACCTCATATTAGTGTTATGAGGTCTTTGTAGTTCTGCAAATACATAACATAACATGACATAAATAAAATCAAATTTAAAAAAATATGCAAACAAAATAACATGAGATAATGTTTAGTCAAACAATATAAATAAATCATATCATACAGATAAATAATGTAAACTTATATATGAATTACAGCGAAGTAGAAAATCTGAGTGATGAAAATTATTTGCAGTCTATGATGACTATATAAATCATATGTTGTGTGTTAGAGTATTACTAACCAAATAGATTCCTTCTTTAATTTAAGCAATAAAATTCTTGAAACAATCAGACCAAATCATGAAATTGTTGTTGACAAATGAAGAAAATAAAGTTGTAAGTAATTTTTATGTTATATGAAGTTGATTTAATAAAAGATATATATATATATATATATATATATATATATATATATATATATATGAATATTTAAAACGATGTAAAATACCTGAGTGGAATGTATGAACCAGTTAGGTTTGCGCCAATTTTTTTTGAAGATGTTGTAGACATATATACACATGTTTATATAGCAGTGCTAGCTTATCCAAAAAGAGTATAATACATATACGGCAATATATTAGCGCTTCATCTTCTTCGGGTCTTTTTCTTCTTCTTTTTCTTCACTGCACGTTAATATTAGAATGAAAACATTCTTCAAAATAATATATTAAATTCCATTTGTATACCTGTAGAGTTTCCGTTTCACAGACGTCGATGATGTCGCTGATTTTTGAACACTGTAACAGGAAAAAAGATTGTATTAAGTTACAGATTTATAATCTAACGTGGAAATAATATTTAGATTTTTGAATACCTTAAATTTACTTGTACTGGCTTTGGAGTTTTGGGAACCAGAGTTGGAGTGGTTGAAGATGGCCTGACTGTTTCTCGAAGTTCTTCTTCAAATATTTTTGAAACAATTATATTTGTTGATGCTCCATGTGTCTTAAAATAAACTTGGAATATTTTTTTCATTCTTTTCAGCTGTTCGATTTCCGGTGGAAGCATTGCTTGATCAGTGTAACCTTCGTCAAAAGTGAGCACAGAACATGGTTTTTGAATTAAAATTTGCGCAGTTCGGCCGAATATGGTAACTTTTGTTTCTCCGCTATCATCTTCAATTTGAGCGTTAAGTCTATACATGCGTTACAAATTTCGTAAGGTTTAGGGGTTTCTTGTAGTTGATAATAGTAAGAATTGAGTATATTTATGAACAATAAATGGTACCATGGTATTTGGAGACTTGATAGATTTCCGTGATCGTCACACCACCATGACGTTCCATACTGCTTAACATTTTTATTGCAAGTTGGACATGAATTGTAATACCAACCTTGCGTTGTGTCAAAATTTGTAATCGTGGCGTGGGTTGTGTACTTCGCACTCTATAATATCGACCTTGTATTGTGTCAGAATTTGTAATTGTAGCTTGGATTGTGTACATTCAATAAAAAATAAGGAACAATGTAAAATAATGAAGCATATTTTAAATAATATAAACGGGTTACCGGATCTGCGTCTTTGAGATCACTGATTTTCGCTCTATTTTTTATTTTTTTTATCTTCTATTGATTCAGCTGGTTTTGAAGGTGGCAAGACCTCAATTTTTGTCAATTGATCACGGAAGCTGTATATGATTAGAATAAAAAATATAATTACTAATGACATAATATGACTCTATGTACGTGAACTATATTACAGAAATAGGCTATACTGAAAAAAAAAATCTCTCTTCAGAAGGCAATACGTACATACCGTGTTTTTAAACTTTGAGTGTCCGCTAAGTTTATGTCTATAAAGTACACTGAAGAAGATGTACTTGTTACATATGGCTTGCCTGCAAAATATTTCAAGTCAATAATTATTCGAATTATATGTATACTACCAGGGTATACTAAGAATGAATGAAAAAAAATTAAATTGAATACCTAAATATTGTTTGACTATCATTGCGGCAAAGATTGTAACGGGTATCTCCGTTGTTAATTTGTCAATTTCATTGTGAAACTCTTGTGCCATTGTCCCCCATAATGTAACTGATAAATTTTCACTTCTATAGAAAGAAGTTTGAAAAAAAAATTTGATGACACATATAATATATGTTGTAAGTGATAATTACAATGGTTTTTTTAGGTTGAGCTTAAAGGCATGATAGGCAGTTACCTGAGATTTTGTATGTTGATCGTTTTCCTTATAGTTGCTCTGTTTTGTATGATTGATTCTTGTATTGGTTGGACGCTAGTTACGACTCCTATCACATCTACGTACCAAAAAAACAAATTAAAAAACTTAAAATCGTGACTGAGAAATTAATATAGATCTTAATATGATGTATAACTAATGTTATTATTCATTATTTCATATTACCTGTCAGTATATTATGGTTGTCAATTCTTTCAGCAAGCCGATCGTAGTCTGCGAAATTGAACTTGTGTAATGGAATCGTTGGAGTTTCCCTACCAAGAGCTGTGAAGGTTGATACCTTTGTGAATTGTAACATCGCATTGTGAGGGACAACTTTGTATTTGGGTTTACTGTGATCAACAAAGAACTTTCTTATTTCATAAACGTTTCCTATTTGTATCCTCGGTGAAACTATGTCTATGTCCCGAGCCTTGACCGTCGCGTGTATGGTTTCATGCTGTTATTTGATTGAGAAAAGAGCAGCATTTAAAAATAATGCAGTTTTATAAGTACAATATGCAATGTGATAATATAAAATGTTATGAACTTACTTCTTCATCTACCAAAACATAGTCATGAATTATATATACATTCATATATGTAAAAGGAAAAAGTAATGCAAGAAGGAAATGCATAGCATTTTATTTATTTCAATTTAAAAATTATCACATAATCAGGCAAACAAAGTTAGGAATGATTGGATTCAGTTCAAAAGTTTCAATTTTTGAAAAAAAATCTTCATAACTCAACTTCAACAACGTAAATAAGCATATACGGAATATGATTTGAAAAATCATGTATAATAATTATAAAACACCGACGTTTATAAAAAAAATAAAGCCGGCTGTGATCGAGGAAGTTAGCTTAAAGAAACATTTGGTAACAGCAAGGGAAGTGTAATATGGCACCGAATAATAGAATTGATTGTTCTTAGTAAACACCATTGTTAAGTACTTGTGTTTTTCGTTTCACGTCTAACATTGGTCAAGAAAAATAGCCATACGAAGCCATATAGAAATCAATTTAGGAAATTATTCAAAAGTTGTTGTATAACTCCAATAATTACTTATAGTTTAAATATAGGTTTAATAATATATGAGAAAAATAAATCTCCACAATAATATATTTATTCATGTTTAAAAAAAGGAAAAGAAAACAACTTATTTATTCCAAATACGGCAAATATATACAACGGCCGCACAATAGAAAAGTTTATGAATAAATAGTGAAAAATATCAGTTACACAGCTATGAATTCAGATTACACTTGCAACAAACCAAACATCGTGTAAATGAATACCATTGAAAAAGAACACCAAAATGGAAGTTCGGAACGAAGCTAAAATAAACAAATCAGAGGTTTGCATGGGGTAGATTTGTAGATTTCATATTATAATGTAATAGTAGAAACAGAGATCTTCAAAAGTTGAGGTTTTTCAGAAAAGAATATTGAAGGTTTCAATTATTTTCGTAGATAATTTTTTAGAATATAAGATTTTGAATGAAGTAATCTTGAATAGAAATAATAATGCAAACCTGTGATGATTGAAGCGTAGTTCAGTAGAGCAATGGTTTTTTTTTTTTTTTTTGAACTAAGCAATGGTTTTTTTTGGGGGGGTTTTTTTTGTGTTTCTGAGACTGAGAGACTGAGACTGAGACTGAAAAGATTAATAAGAAATTTGTTACAGAGTGTTAGAGAGATAAGTATGAAAAGTATATAGAAAAATGGGTTGCGTACAAAGTTGGCTGAGGCATGAGAGTTAATTATTTGGCTCTGACACAACTTTTGTAATGGGAATTTGGAAACCATTATAGATAAAGTTGAAGTTTAAGGGTTAAGCATAATGTATATTTATCTTTATGGTCTCACGTGCCAAATTTTAAGAAGCCAAACAAATGTAATCAAGAGAATTGAATAATAATTTTTTTTTAATTTGATAAGTAATTATAGGAATACAACGATTGATTAGTTTTAACTTTTAGCCTATCGCAATATACGTACCTGAAGTTATCTAAAACCTATGAAAATAATTTCTTTAGAAATATCCTCCGTAGCGGCAAAATGTGTTTTTGTTTGATCAAATATTGCATTGGGTGTTGTTTTTATATTTATCAAAGATGTCCAAGGACTTCATAATAGAATGAAAATATTGCATTTACAACCAGGTAAATTAAATTTGTATCTGCAAAGTACGCTGAAGAAAAAAAATGTACATAAATATATATGGTTTTATATATACATCATAACGGTGAAAAATAAGTCTCTACCATTAAAAAACACGTATAAAGCGGCGTCCACACAATGCAATCTGCAAAATAAAGTATGAAGTAAAAAATTAAATAATTAATGATATATATTAAATAATGATATTGATTAAAAGATATTGGACAGCTAAAATATCAAAGTTGTTAATTGTATATGAAAGATGGGTGTATTTAAAAATCAAACCTGAGTGATGGAGTCGTTAAAGCTTTTCTAACAACAGTTGTGGAAATGGACATTACGCTTATGATAATAATACAATTTCTGCGACTGGAGCTTCGATTGCCACATGTATAGTTTCATGCTGTATTTATAAGAGATAAAAAAAAAAATTAGTATACTATTTCACATTCAATGATAACACATAATATATAATCTTGGACGTTGTAATAGTGTTACATGCACTTACATCTTTCTCAATGTCAACATCGCCATGATATTTTCATCAATTAAAACGTAGTGGTGTCCTATAATTCGGCATGTCCTCGACCGTTTCTTGACACCACTCTAGAAGAATTTAGTGAACATCGTATTTTAACATTCATTGCCCATATTTATTTGATTAGTAATTCTTATTTTTATAAATTATAAACAATAATGCATGTTATTTTTTATATAACATTTAATATTAACTATATGGTTTTTTTTTATTTTTTGGTATTACGAAGAATTTCTTTATACACAATATTTTTTACATGATTGGATATCTATCCATGGATTCATTAATCAATATGAACAATCCATTTGGTGATTTGACTCTGGATAAAGCCACGTATAATTGACCATGAGTAAAAATTTCATTTTCTATATATAGACCAATTTTATCAAGGGATTGTCCTTGGCTTTTATTTATTGTCATGGCGTACGAAATTTTGACAGGAATATATACTTTCATGTACTTTTTAAAGTTAAAGGCCATTTCGATTCATGTACAGCCATTTCTATTCTAGGAATATATACTTTCTCATTAGAATTATCGGAGTTGATTATTTTACCTTCAATTATCTTGTTAGTTAATTGAGTGATTAGTAGTCTTGTTCCATTACACAATCCTAAAGATTGATTTAAATTGCGTAGTAACATGATGGGTGTTCCTACTTTCAAATTTAATTCATGTGGTGGTATTCCATTGAAATTCATTGTATTTAAAAATTCTTGTGGATACAAAAGATTTAATTCTTCAATATTTCCATATGATGGCAAAATTGTATCATAACTATAATAAATTTTTGAATCACATGGTACTAACGATAATATGTACTGATTTATTTGATCAAAAGTTTTATTTTTAGGGGCTACAATAGTGCGTTGTTTTAAATATTCAATTGAAATAAGTATTGAAATCAGTGTAGATTGAATTGAAAATCATTTGAATTGGGTTCGAATGGTAATGTAATAGGAATTTTTCTGGAATTTCAATCCATGTGGCATCTTCGTTATCTAAATCTTTGATTCCTTCTATGTTACCATCACCAATGTTTGAAATCCACGTTGAAAATTCAAAAATTGCGTCTTTTTCTAATGGTTATATATTATTTCGTGTTAGTCGCATATTTTTTGTTAGCGTTAAGATATCAAAATGCGACCACAGGTAAGAATTAGTTAAGGTTGCATCAATTATATATGCTTTAGACCCAGATGTTATAATGGGTAGAATCTGACGAAAATAGCCACCCAATACTATAGTCATTCCTCCAAATGGTGTGTCAAATTTATTTTTCAAATCTTGCAATGTCTTATCTAAGGCTTCAAAACAATATTTGTTATTCATTGGGGGCTTCATCCCATAATATAAGCGATGTTTTTTCAATTAATTTTGCTGTGTTTGTTTTTGTATATAACATGTAGAAAATTTATCCACCGATAATGGTATTTTAAATCTAGAATGTGCGGTTCTCCCTTTTGGAAGTAGTAAAGATGCTATACCAGATGACGCAACAGCTAAAACAATTTTCTTATCTGATCTTAGTTTACTAATTATAGTGTTCCATAAATATGTTTTCCCTGTTCCTCCATGTCCAGAAATAAAGAACAATTTTTGGTTGTGGTTTGTAACTGAAGCCAAAAAAATTTCATATATGTCTTTTTGCTCTTCATTTAGTTGAGAAGCTAATTTCAAACTATTTTCTTTTAATTGATTTGTATCATAATTTAATTCATCTCTTAAGAGCTTGTTATTCAAATCATCAATCAAAGAGTCTTTTGGTAAGGGTAAATTGTAGTGTTTCAAACTTGACAAATTCATATTTAATAGTTTTTCTATTTCATATAGTACATAATCATATAATTCATGTTCAGGTATTATAAAAGATTTATTGTTAAATAGTTTACGAATTTTACATTTGATATCATCTGTCATGAGTTTCCAATGTTTCTCAAATAATTTTATTGGATCATTTACATTACAAAATAAAAGAATTAGAATAAATAATTGTCTTAATTTAGTTGATGATGACATGAATGCAGCTTCCAAAATTGAGTCGTCCTATTCTTTATCATCGCCTAATAATCCAAGAGCATTACATGCTGATTGGAATGTTGGATATTTGACGTCATTAATTGTTCGTAGGGATTCAAAGCTAGTAGAACCTCTTTTGTGATTAAGAAGTAATCTTAAATAATATAATCCGGAATTTGGATGTACGTAATATGTTCGTCCAATTGCATGACCGAGATGTCTTCGAATCCATATTTTGTCTCTGTTGTTCCAAACCCATTTATTTGGAAACTGTATATACGTAAGCTCTTTAGCTTCATCATCTAATTTATTTATTTCCATCCATTCTGTTAATGTTGTTTTTTGAATACCTGGTTGACTTAGAATATTTTCAAGACGTTGATTTGAATGATATGTAATATTTTGTGCACGTGGTAAATGAACTGCAAGTCGTTGAATAGATGGTTTTCTATGGTGTATAGGATATTCATATAATCTCCATATAGCTTCATAAGGTGTAATGTAACGGCAGTTAATATAATTTTTTATTTAATCTATTTCGGTAACATTTACTCCTGCCAAATTGTTTGAGCATATATTATCTTCAAAAACTACTCGTATTCTGTCTGGTCCTTTTGTTAAATATTTAAATAAATATTTAATTAGCATTGGTTGAGTGCAAACTTCGGTATTAATATGAGCACAGAATTTTAAACACAATTCTCTATTATAAGGCACAACAAATCGATTATCTAGTTTAATATGTTCTTTTTCTGAATAAATATTTGTGTTTCTGCGTCTATAATTAATAATTCCATTTTTATCAATTGTTGTTTCATTTATAATTTTTTTACAAAATATTTTAGAACATACTGAATTCTTCATACATGGAGCATTTGTTTTGGCAAGACCTCATGGCCCGTGTATCATAAATTCAGTCACCATATTATATCCTACCAAATCAATTGTAGGATCTGGTATTTCTGCGGAAATTATTTTATCTATTTGTGACAGATCGTGTATCTTATTTTCAGAATGTAACCAAAATAAAAATGAAATTGTGGTAATCCTCTTTTTTGAAATTCCACAACGTATAAATCGGCAATGATTGGTCCGAATAGATTTCCCGATTTTATGGTTAAAAGAATTTGATCTAATTTCATTTTAAATATTCTTGTTCTTATATCAGGTCTATCTTCATATTTTTGAGCAGGAATTATAGATAAAGCTCTTATTATTTCAGGCCATTTTGGATTACATGTAAAAGTTATAAACAAATCATGATTTCCATATTCGCTACAGATTGCCATTGCATCTTGATAATTTTGTATCATATATCTAGGGCTTCCTGTATGGCTAGATGGAAGAATAATTTTTTTCCCTATCGTGTTAGCGTCAGTATCTCCTCTATTGATAGCATCTTGTATACCTTGATATATTTCTGATCTTAAATTGTTTTGATTATTTCTAAAGAAATCCAATCGATCTTCTTCTACAGATGCATAAGCGTCAACTATATATTGTTGAAATAATCGACCACTTCTTATAGGAAAAACCGGTCGTACCGGTTATAAACAAATCATGATTTCCATATTCTCTACAGAAATCCAATCGATCTTCTTCTACAGATGCATAAGCGTCAACAATAAAGAGCTCTCATTGGAATTCCTTTTCGTATAGGTTTTTTACTTAAATGATCAGTATTCAATTTTCGATCCGGTCGAAACCCATCTTCACCGTAAGGAAACAATAACGGGTATTGCAAAGACATATATGAGGGATGTAATTTTGTAATTCTTTGTAGATTATTTGATTTTGTTTCTACTATTATGTCTTTTCCTTTCTCATATTCTCCTATGTCACCAACTATTAAGCCACCAATATCATTTGATGTTGGTAAATCATATTGATTAGAATAAGAGTTTCTTCGGCCTAAAAGTCGTAATTTTATGCATGGAACATTTGTGTCTCTGTATCTATCTCGTATCATTCTAAAAGTCTTGACTAATATATTCGTTTCGTCCAACATGTTAATTAAGTTTTTAATAATTGTTTCAGCCATGGGTCATCGAACAAAAATGTTGATAATCTGTTTTGGATCTCATTATATGTATCATATATATATATATATATATATATATATATATATATATATATATATATATATATAATTGTGCAAATCGTGGAGGTTCATTGTCAACGGGTAGTAGAGATCCCAATAGATGGTGTACTTGACCACTTATTTTAAAAAACACATGGACCTTGAGAAGTATTAATGTTTGAATGTAAATGCTAACATTGAGTTAAGCGTACGAATATTTTTTTTGTAGTATACAGCCTCTGGTCCACATTGACTGTTCAACAAATTATCTAATATAGGTGGACTTTCTTTCAGCAATGGTAATTTTATTTTACCTTTTTGGCAGCACAAATTATATGTTGGTTCACCAGTATCAGTTGAACTCTCGTTGGCCCAGAAGACAGCGCCGCAATATTGACAACAATATTTACAGTCGCCCATATCTAAGTATAAAGTATTCATTGTTGGTATAACTGATGGTGATAGTAATTGCATATTAGAAATTAATGAAACTCTTCCTGCAGTGCGACATGAAGAATTCGATATTTCATAAGCAATATCTGAGTTGTCGTTACGTGCAGTCATACGTTTTTTAATATTATTAGTTTTAGCATGTTTGTTTTTTACTTGACTGGAAGATGGATCTACACGTTTTTTTCCCATGTTTTTAAGGAACTACAAAAAAAAGGAGGATAATGGTAAAGTTATATTAAAAATATAGAATTGAATGAGATTATATATGCAAAATTTATTAAGTATTCGCTATAAATTTAATTCAATTGCAATACTAATTAGATCACATTTAAGTTCTTAAGATATTTTAAATTTATATTTAAAAAAGCGCTGATTAATTAAGTATTAACAGATTTAAAAACGAATTTACAAATGCAAAATCTGTAAGCATGGTGTATTCTTAAGAAATAGTACAGAAATCCCTTTAATTACGGTAAAAAAAAAAACTTAGTTACATGCATAGAAAACAGGTGAGTAATTGTAATGCTAATTTAAATATTATTAAATTTGAAGATCTAAAATATATATTAAAAAATTCGCTCAATGGATTTACCATGTAATGATTTAGCGGTTATGATTTTAGGCTCACCGACTATTATTTCTTTTACCAACGGAATTTACTTTTCTGTAGTGGACTTTAAAGCGTACTAATACGAAGTTAGAAACATATCATGGTACCACTAATATTTTAGGAAAAAAATATGAAATATGATGAAGTCCTAAATATCAATTGCAAAAGAATACATTGAACACACTTTCTTTGTACTTTATGAATGTCTATATGTAGTCATTTAATATTTTAGTAAAAAAATATGAAACACTACTACAAATTTGGTTTTATGATGCGCATGACTATCAGGTGCGACTAGTCGCACCTAATTGTCGCATCTAAATGACTTTCGGGTGCGACTAGTCGCACCCGATTAGCACCCAGAAGTCCAAAAAATTTCGCTGATATTTTGAGTATCAGGTGCGACTAGTCACACCTGATAGTTAAAGAAACTTTTAGGTGCGACAGAGTCGCACCTGATTGTTTTAAATTTTAAGCGGGCCAATTCTCCCCCTTCTTTTTTCATTCAGTTATGACGTGGCTTCCGAAATTAATTAATTTTTTTTAATATTAATCAGATGCGACTAGTCGCACCCGATACCTTATCAGGTGCGACTAGTCGCACCGGAAAGAGCCATCAGATGCGACAAAGTCGCACATGTAATTTAGGTTTTTGTATAAACCCGACTCTTCTGCACTTCGTCTTCCCCACTTCACCGACAATTTAAAAAAAAGCTCTCTTTCTCTGCCTCACTGAGCCACGAGCCCCTCCGACCACAGCTCCGGCTCAGCACCGGTATTTCTCTCTCTCTCTCTCTCTCTCTCTCTCTCTCTCTCTCTCTCTCTCTTGGCCTCGAGCCCCTCCGACCACTCTCACTCTCACTCTCCAGCTCTCTCTCTCCCTCACTCTTGGCCTCGAGCCCCTCAGCACCGGTATTTCTCCGGCTCACTCTTACTCTCTGGCTCGCTCTCTGCCTCACTCTCACTCTCTCTGCCTCACTCTCACTCTCACTCTCTCCGTCAGGCTCTCTCTCTGCCTCACTCTCACCGAGCTTCCGACCGCCGCGCGCTCAGCCTCGACACCTCGGCGTCTCTGCCCCGACAGCCCTGCTGCCTCGACGCGTGCTCAGCCTCGGCGTCGCTGCAATCCCGATAAGCTCTCTCTCACCGCCTCTCTCTCTCTCTCTCTCTGACTGAACCGAGAACCGAGAGCAGGGCTGCTGTTGTCCCGAGCTGTCCTCGACGAGTCTGCTGTCATCCCCGGCCCTGCTGTCGTCCCCTGTCCTCGACGAGTCCCTGCCTCGTCCCCTGTCCTCGACGAGTCTCTCTCCCCGCTACACCGAACCGTCGCTGCCTCGATCCCTCCTCCGCCGTTTCACCGAGCCGTTTCACCGCCGCGCGCTCAGCCCTGTTGTCCCGAGCTGTCCAAGTAAGTCTAGCTTTAAAAAAAAAATTGTTTGTTATATAAGATGGCTAATTTAGTTAGTTTAGTTAATTAGGTTAGTTGATATAAAATATTAGTTAGTTAATTAGTATGTAAATGTTAGTTAATTAAATAGATTTGTTAGTAACTAATTATTTAGAATGTTAAGTGTTAGTATGTAAATGTAAATGTTAGTTAATATAATTGTAGTTAATCATTGTAAATTGTAATTACATAGTTAGTAATATGTTTAGGTTCTTTAATTTAATTTTGATTAGTATGTTAATTGTAATTGTAAAGAAATTGTAATTAATTACAATGTTTAGTAATGTGTTTAGGTTAGTGTTTAGTTTAAATTTGTTTTGTTTTAATTAGTTTTGATTTATTGTAATTTATCAATTAGGAATTTTAATTAGTCGAATAATTACATGAATAGGTTGTTTAGTTTAAAATTATTTAATGAAATTAAAATTGTAATTGTAACATGCTACTTTGAAATTGATTAGTAATTGTAATTGATAATGTCATCACATGTTTAATAATTTAAATATGACGCAGTCCTAAAAATCAATTGCAAAAGAATACATTTAACACACTTTCTTTATACTTTATGAATATCTATATGTAGTTGTTTGCAGTTGTAAACGTGTATTCTTATATTCTAAAAAAATTAGCATGTGTGCGTTTTTAGTCGTTTAAATGTTACAGAAAGAAAAAAAGTGACTAATAAGAAAACATTATGCTAGATAACTTTTGTGCAGCACATAACTGAAATGACTTACTTGCACAATCTGAAGGAAACAATGATATTAAGGCCGACAGTATAATCCCAGGCTTAGGGAAGATTTAATTGGCAATAAATTTCTCAGACTACGAAGTGTAATACAATCCTTGTGCAAACCTGAGAATATAAGAGAAATGTATTATTTAATAAATAAATTATATAAAAAAAACAACAAAACAAAATATAAACCTGAAGAAAATAAAGAGTAATAATATATGCATTTAAAAGAAGCAAGCAAGATACAATTTGGCAGCACGGTTTTTTTTTTTTGTAGCTCATACTATAAACTAAAGATACCAACTGACGGTTGATGGTCAGAACATTGAAAGTTTTATAAATTGAAAACTACAAAACAAATTAACTGAAGTGAAGAAATATATTTATAAATGAATCTAAACAGCATGATATAATATTTCTGAGTAAATACAATGCGCAAGTACACTGTTTAATTCTATTTTTTTCATCTCTAAAGTTGTTGTATAACTCCAATGATTCTTTATACTTTAAATATAGGTTTAATAAAATATGAGGAAAACATATCTGGGCAAAAGCTTATTTATTCATGTTTAAAAAAGAAACGAAAACAGCTTATTTATTCCAAATACGGCAAATATACGTGACGGACGCACAATACCAAAGGTTATGAGTAAATAGTAAAAAATATTAATTCCGCAGATATGAATTCATATTACACTTGCAATGAACCAAACATCGTGTAAATAAGAAGCATAAAAAAATAGCGTCAAAATGGAAGTATAGAAACCAACCTTCGATCAATGAGACTACACAATTTTTTTAGACTTCAACTTATTTAGAGAGCAAAGGTCCAAAAGAGAATAAGTCAGCCCAGCCCCTACAAATAGTATTTTAGACAACAAAAATAGCGCAAGTCAGTAGGGAAAAAAAATAAGGATATAAGATTGCAGTAAACTGATTAACATACCTTTTCATATATAGTGTCGCCTTAGATGTTTAAGTATTCGACCAACCGTTTAAAAAGTAAGGGAAAACTATGTACGACGGACTAAGTCCGTTCAAGATCAAGATTGAGTAAGAAAAGTAATTAGTCTTAACTTAGATAATTGTTTGATAGGAAAGTATGATAGCTGTAATATAAAGGTAAGCGTATAGTAAAGAAATATGCAGAGATGAAGAGGAATAAGATGGTGAATAGAAATTAAAGTTTACATACGTATTTACAGACAGAATAAATGATGCGGACATCAAGGAGGAACAAACAAAGGGACCAATCACAAGGGCAAGGGCAAAGCGAATGAAGGAAGATATGAACAACCTTGTTTTACAAGTTGTGCAAGAAGTGGAGAGCAAGCACACCCAAGGAAATAAAGGAGAGCTTATTCACATCATTCAAGCTGTTATTGAATAAGACTGTTTTTAGTTATTATTGTTTGAGTTGTTTATTTGTTATTTTCGTAGCAAAAAACAATGGGTTAAGTTGGAGTCTTTTTAAAGTGTTTTTGAGCTTTATTTATGTTAAATGAAGTCCATATGTGTTAGATATTAAGTTAGCCTTTTGATTTTAATGTTATTAGGCCTAAATTATGTCTTCTAGGCCCATTTAAGCTAGGGCAATAAGGAGCTCCGAATTTGCTTTGTATAAATAAGGACGTTTCATGAATGAGAAAGGCAGACTATGTTTCTTTTTGAAAAAGTGGAAGAATTATCTTTGTTTCTTGAAGAAACTTCTGAACTTATCAAGGTATTCCTTGTGGCGTTCATCCCCGACTTATCAAGCGAACTTACACATTCGTTTGTGGCGTCCTCATTATTCCAAGGTTCGCGTCTCTCTAGGCGTTGGGTCGCGGAGTCATCGAACTTGAGATCCTGGTTTGCGAAGGCACCAACATTGGTTCCGGGTCACCGTCACATTGTTGGCGTGGTTCGTATCATTTGGTATCAGAGCTAATCGAGTTGATCAAGGTTTTATCTATCCTTTTCGTTTTATTAATAAAAAAAATGGTCATTCCCGAAATTGTGTTTAGGTCAGAATTGAAACAGTCATAACTTTTGATTCTGATATCGGATTTAGGTGTTTAATATATCAAATCGAAGATCTTTTTGTGCTTTATTGAATCGATTTAGGGTCTACTAGTACACCCTGTATTTGAATCCGAAAAAGTCAGTTTTCTATTGATTTTGAGTCCCCAAAAAGTTTCTGCCAGTTTCATCCGAATTTCCTAGTTTTCGTTGTTTATTTCCATCTTCTTAGTTCCTTTTCTTAGTTCCTCTTTATTGAAGTTCTTTTCCCAGGAAAAAAAAAGAGTCAGATTAAAAAAAAAAGAGAGAGAAAAGACAGATCCAAAAAAAAAAGAGTCAGATTAAAAAAAAAACAGAAGAAAAAAAAGAAAAGACAGATCCAAAAAAAAGATAAAAAAAAGTGTGGTGTCTATCTTTTTGGTTTGATGCGTTGTGTCGCAATTGTTTGTGTTTGTTCTTTCTTGTTGGTCGTGTTTGGACGTCACTAGTTTATCTTTTCCATCACCGTTCTTTAGTTTCAAAAGAAATAAAAGAGGATTCGAGTGGAAATAGGCAAGAGAGTGTGAGTTTATCAGAGGGTAAAAGCCAATAATATTGAGTGTAAACACGAGCGAAATTGAGTGATCATCATACTTGAGAGAAACACGTGAGCGAGAGTTGTGAGGCCTTCTCTTTATTACTTCACGAGTGTATTGTTTTGCAGCCCCGAGCCGCACCACCCAGATTTGCACCAAATCCTCCGAGACGAAACCAACCAAGGAGGGCTGAAAATGAAGATGATGAGGTGTTTGGGGAAGATGAGTTGGCAGATGATCTTGACAGAATCTCCCTCGAGAGTCGCCAAGGAGATGAGTACAACGAAGGACGAAGGGAGAGAAACCGATTTGATCGCGGTTTTGACAACATGGGCAACATCAAGATGAAAATTCCTGAATTTCGAGGACGAAGCGACCCCGATGAGTACCTAGATTGGGAGCGTAAGATGGAAAGAGTGTTTGACTGTCATGAATATTCTGAACGAAAAAAGGTAAAACTCGCTACCATTGAGTTTACAGAATATGCTGTTGTATGGTGGGACAAGCTATGCATTAGTAGGGAATACGGGGGAATTGCTCCCATTGACAACTGGGGAGAGATGAAGAGAGTAATGCGGAGACGATTTGTGCCAAATCACTACCGTCGAGATTTACTCAACAAGTTACAAATTCTGCGACAAGGAAGCAAGAGCGTCGATGATTACTACAAAGAGCTTGAGATGACGCTGATTCGGGCCAACGTCGACGAAGATCGTGAAGCTACAATGTCAAGATTCTTGAGAGGCCTCAACCGCGAGATTTCCGACACGATTGAGCTTCATCACTACGAGACCTTGGAGGAGCTTCTTCACATGGCGCTGAAAGTGGAGAAACAGCAACAAAGGCGGAGTGTTTTGCGTCACCAAAGTTCAAGCCAAGTCCCATGGAAGCCAAAGTTCCCAAAGAAGGAAGAGATTCCTCCTATTTCTTGAGGAAAGTTCGAGCAAAAGACACCTGTCCCGACAACCACCAACAAAGTCAAACCACCTAATCGCACTAGCGAGATAAAGTATTTCAAATGTCTTGGAAGAGGGCACATCGCTAATCAGTGTCCAAATCAGCGTGTCATGGTGCTTCGGGAGGGCGGTTGTAACGCCCCGGGAAAGGTGGGGTGTGATTAGAATATAATTAAGCAGTAATAAACTTTACAAAACTAACCCACGGTGCATACTCAGTTGATTACTTTACAAGTCCAAAGATAAAAGAAAGAAAACGAAAAATAAAACCAACCTTCGACACTTGATAGACTATCCAGCGAAAACCTTCCAACTCTCGACCACACTTAACTTCGAGGTCTTCCTAACCCTTCTCCTTCTCACATCCTGATTATAAGAAAAATTTGAGGAAATAGGGTCAGCCTGAGGCTCAGTAGGTGCTATAGTAATGGTTTGATTTTTTTAAAAGATTTTCGAAAATAATACTTACTGTATAATAATAATATTCTTGTCACATGTAAATCACCATACACGTACAAGTATACCTTGCAGAAATGTAAATTGCAGAAATATAAATGACAGAAATTTAAATGTGTCCCTAGATACTTCTAAAACGTGTACTATCTCCTGAGCCGCCTGCCAACTTAACCCGTGGCAGTCCTCTGATCAGAGCAAGGTGCACTCTCCGCACCGTATACATGTGTGTGTGAAACCGGCTTGTCCAGGATATACGAAACATTTCCTTTCGTAAATACGGGATATATGTATAATATCGAAAATATTCTCAACTTCATAATCGGATATACCGAATTGAAGTTCCGCCACATTTTCTAAAAACGGTTCTAGGTTATGTGGCAGGTTCACAAACATTTTCATTTCGAAAATAATATATACTTGAGGCCAAACCATAAAATCAGGAGAGAAGGGTTATAATAACCTACCTCGAGAGTAAGCGTCTATGTCGCTCTTCAACGAGACGTTCGCTCGTCCTGTGAACCTGAACGTTCACTAATACCGAGAATCCAGACGTTCACTTACTCCGTGAACCCTCTAAACGACTTTTAGTCTTGAGTCATATCACGGTAAATCAAACCGATCCTGAATCAGAATTCTATGAGTAATCCACAATACTCAAACTCAAACGTACGATTTACAAATCGTAAGACCCAAAGGTATATCCACTATAAGGAATCCAAGTTCTCAGAACAAAACTTCAAACGATACGAGAAAGTGTAAACTCGAACGAAAAATTACGCTCAATCTCAAAACTGAGAAAGTAATTCTAATAAGTAAGTTCGTTTTCCTTTGAACGAATCTAATCTCATTTCTCCATAATGAAATTAGAAAATAATTCCAACAACCGAATATCGTTCCTTTTCTTTTTCCGGATTCCAAAAAAAATATCAAATTTTATTATTACTAAGCTCGAGTAACCGAGAAATCCAACCTTAACTCACAATCGAGTCTTTACTCTTAAAATCCATAAACGAGATTAATAACAATAACGTATAACCTATTTTTTTTTCCAATCTACATCGAAGCGGGCTTTAAAACAAATTAAACGTGTTAACGTACTAGCTCGGAAGAATTCTTACAAAAACCTTAAACTTTATAATTACAAGGTAATAATAATTAGATGACTCGTTAAATTTTTAAAACGGGCGTTCCGCGAGTCTCCGAGCCTAAACCGAAACGCCGTCGTTCACCCGGTCTCGGTCTCGCCTCGCCGACGCTCGCGCGATAGTTCCGTCGTTTCCCGGTCATGCTCTCGCCGTCCCGAACTCGCTGTTTTGGGCTCTGCGTAGCCCGCCTACGACGACCCTAGACCCTCGATAATAAAACTCGTAACGAAGACAAAACACGTTAACATATCATAAAAATCCCGAAACCTCATGAACTCCAAAGTTTTCCAACCCCGAAATCCACAATAATCACTCTCAAATCATCACTTATCCATAATCAAATTTTCAAAATCAAACCACACGGCCAAAAGGAATTTCAAACCAAAATCATCATCAATTCGAACTCTATCACAACCCAATCTAAATGAAGCTCAAAATTGCTCTGAAAACATTTCAATCTCCTCAATTAACGCTCATGAAGAAAGCCCCAATTTTGAACTACAAACCCTAACATCACGAAATCCATTTCGGGTTTTGATTTCTTACCCAATTTCCGTGAGATTCAACTCATCGGCACTTCCTTTCTCGGTCCCCGGTGCTCGTTCTCGGTCCGGTGTCCTTGACAGCGCGCGGCGTTTTCTTCTCGGCCACGGCGCGGTGAAGCTCGGTCTTGGAGCTGGTGGCGCACGCTAGGATGAAGAGGACGAGAAGAGGAAGATGAGAAGAGAAGAAGAAGGTGAGGTTCAGGTTGATGACGGGGTCGGCGATCGTTTCTCTAGGTGGTTGGATTTTGTTTTTTTTTTTTCTCTTTGTTCTCTCTTGCAGGTCGGCGAGCGAAATGAGGAGAAGAAGAAGAAAATAATCGAAGAAGAAGAAAAGGAAAAGCGGAAGAAGAGTGTAGAAAGAATTCTTCAATTGTTTGCAAATAAATCCCTCGTATTTTCCATCTCCATTAAACTGACCCTGAACTCAAGTTTTCTTTCAAATGAGCCCAGAAAATCATGACAACCACGTCCTTGTCACAAAATTTTGTGACTTCAACGATAACTGATCGAACCTTTAATTAAAAGCTTCAAAACCAAGAAAATTCTCATTCGTTCTCGATTAATTCAAATATATTTAAGGTTTCTCGGAAATAATTCTCGTCCTTGAGAATTTATTTTCTTAAATCAAATTCCGGAATATCTCATCGGAAAATAATTTATTATTCGCGGCGAACTCGATAAATCCTTTATTTTATTCCGAGATTTCTCCTTACCTTAATATATTTCAAATCCAAAAATACTGGAAATACTTCTTAGAAATTAATTTACATAATTTTCTCGTCCTTTGATTAACTTAATTTACGACATTAAGCTTAAATTTCGAGTCGCTACAGCGGTGATATTGAGTCTGAGGCTAGCGATGCAGAGGGTGATCCAGACATGCAAGAGTTGGAAGATGATGAAGAGATATCGGCCGAGCAGGGGGAGTTTCTTTTAGTGTCACGTCGGGCATTGACCACTCAAGTGAAGGAAGATGATGGACATGTACAACGCGAGAATCTTTTTCACACTCGTTGCGACATAAAAGGAAAGGTTTGTAGTGTCATTATTCATGGGGGTAGCTACACCAACGTAGCAAGTGCATCTATGGTGGAAAAGTTAGGTCTCTCCTTGCTGAAACATCCGAGGCCTTACAAGTTGCAATGGCTGAATGATAGCGGGGAAGTCCGAGTTACAAAACAAGTGATGGTGCCTTTTCGGATTGGAAAATACGATGATAAAGTGATGTGCGATGTGGTACCAATGCAAGCTGGCCATCTCCTTCTAGGTCGTCCATGGCAATCTGACCGTCGAGCACTACATGATGGCTACACCAACAAATATTCCTTCACCCACGAACACCAACCAAATGTCTTACTTCCCTTTTCCCCAAAGGAGGTCTATGAAGACCAAGTCAGGTTACGAAAATCGAGTGCAAAAGAACTAGAGGAGAGAAAACAAGAAAGGAAACCCATGACCGTTGAGAGAAAAATAGAGAGAAAACAAGAGTGTACAGCCTCCCCAAAACAAAACCTTTTCGCAACCAAGAGTGACATTAAGTGAGCGATCACCACAAAACAGCCCCTTATCATGGTCGTGCACAAAAGTGAGGTTTTACACACTAATAAACCAGATTTGGTTTTACCCAGTCCGGTTGTTTCTCTTTTGCAGGACTTTGCTGATGTACTTCCCGAAGAGCTCTCGAGGGGTTTGCCTCCTATTCGGAGAATTGAGCATCAGATTGATTTTATTCCAGGAGCCTCCCTTCCAAATCGTCCAGCGTACCGTAGTAACCCAGATGAGACCAAAGAGCTACAACGCCAAGTGGAGGACTTGTTGAAAAAAGGGTACGTGAGGGAAAGCATGAGCCCGTGTGCTGTTCCTGTTTTATTGGTTCCAAAGAAGGACGGAAGTTGGAGAATGTGTGTCGATTGTCGTTCCATCAACAATATCACGGTAAAGTATCGATACTCAATTCCTCGTTTAGATGATATGCTTGATGAGTTGCACGGTTCATGTGTGTTTTCTAAAATTGATCTTAAAAGTGGGTATCATCAGATAAGAATGAAAGAGGGAGATGAATGGAAAACAGCTTTTAAAATAAAACTTGGATTATACGAGTGGATGGTTATGCCTTTTGGGTTATCAAATACCCCAAGTACGTTCATGCGTTTGATGAATCATGTGTTGCGGTCTTTCATTGGAAAATTTGTGGTTGTCTACTTTGATGATATTCTCATTTATAGTAAATCGTTACATGACCATATATCTCATCTGCGATCTGTTTTGGAGGTACTTAGGCAAGAAAAGTTGTATGCTAACCTTGGAAAGTGCACCTTTTGTACGGACAAGCTTGTTTTCCTTGGTTTTATTGTAAGTGCGCAGGGTATACAGGTTGATGATCAGAAGATTCGCGCGATACAAGAGTGGCCGACTCCAACAAGTGTTGGCCACGTTCGGAGTTTTCATGGACTTGCTAGCTTTTATAGGAGATTTGTGAAGGACTTTAGCACTATAGCAGCACCTCTCACTAAAACCATGAAGAAGAACGTGCCATTTAAATGGGGAAAAGCACAAGAAGATGTGTTCAAGAGTGTAAAGGATAAACTAACAAATGCTCCTTTGCATACTTTACCTGACTTTGAGAAGGCATTTGAAATTGAATGTGATGCTTCAGGTGTAGGGATTGGAGCCGTACTCATACAGGAGCGACGTCCGGTTGCGTATTTTAGTGATAAATTAAATGGCGCGACACTCAACTACCCGACATATGACAAGGAGTTATACGCGCTAATTCGAGCACTTGAGACGCGGCAACACTACTTGATGCCAAAAGAGTTTGTGATTCACACTGATCATGAATCCTTCAAGCATTTCAAAAGCCAACACAAACTGAACAAACGACACGCTCACTGGTCTGAATTCTTAGAACCGTTTCCATATGTCATTCGGTACAAAAAAGGTAAGGAGAATGTGGTTGCTGATGCCCTTTCTCGGAGGTATGTTATGATCTCAACCCTTGACGCTAAACTGTTTGGTTTTGAACATATCAAACAGCTTTATAATGATGATCTTGATTTTGGTGAACATTATCGGTTGTGTGAAAAATATGGAATTGGGAAGTTCTTTAGGCATGATGAATATCTTTTCAAGGAAAATAGGTTGTGTGTTCCCAATTGTTCATTGCGAGATCTACTAACTAGGGAATCCCATGGTGGAGGGCTGATGGGGCATTTTGGGGTAGCTAAGACTTTAGGAATCTTGCATGAACATTTCTTCTGGCTCCACATGAAAAGAGACGTCGAAAGGATAGTTGGTCGGTGCATTACTTGTAGGCAAGCCAAATCTAGAGTACAACCAAACGGTCTTTATACACCCTTACCCATTCCTAGTTCTCCATGGATAGACATTTCAATGGATTTTGTGTTAGGATTACCTAGGAGCAAGAGAGGGAAGGACTCCATTTTTGTCGTTGTAGATCGGTTCTCTAAGATGGCTCATTTTATTCCTTGTCACAAAACTGACGATGCCTCTAATGTTGCTGAGTTGTTCTTTCGAGAAATTGTACGTCTACATGGGATGCCTAGGACAATAGTTTCTGATAGGGATGCAAAGTTCTTGAGTTACTTTTGGAAGACCTTGTGGGGAAAGTTAGGAACCAAACTGTTGTTTTCTACAACCTGTCACCCCCAAACCGATGGCCAAACTGAGGTAGTCAATCGAACTTTATCAACCTTATTGAGGGATGTGATTAGGAAACACATTAAGTCTTGGGAAGAGTGCATACCACATGTTGAGTTTGCATACAATCGTTCATTTCATTCAGCGACTAAGTTTTCACCTTTTGAACTTGTCTATGGTTTTAATCCTTTAACTTCTTTGGATTTATCACCTTTACCTAGTTCTGAAACATTGAATTTAGATGGCGAAAAGAAAGCAGAATTCGTGAAGCAACTTCATGAACGAGCTCGACAAAACATTGAGCGGCGAACAGAACAATACATGAAGCAAGCCAACAAGGGACGCCGTAAATTGATTTTTGAACCTGGAGATTGGGTTTGGTTGCACATGCGGAAAGAGCGATTTCCAGCCCAACGACGTTCTAAACTGCTCCCACGAGGAGATGGACCATTCCAAGTGCTTGATTGGATCAATGACAATGCTTACAGACTAGATCTACCCGGTGAGTACAATGTGAGCGCAACGTTCAATGTATATGACTTGAGTCCTTTTGATGCAAGAAGTGGAGAGCAAGCACACCCAAGGAAATAAAGGAGAGCTTATTCACACCATTCAAGCTGTTATTGAATAAGACTGTTTTTAGTTATTATTGTTTGAGTTATTTATTTGTTATTTTCGTAGCAAAAAAGAATGGGTTAAGTTGGAGTCTTTTTAAAGTGTTTTTGAGCTTTATTTATGTTAAATGAAGCCCATATGTGTTAGATATTAAGTTAGCCTTTTGATTTTAATGTTATTAGGCCTAAATAATGTCTTCTAGGCCCATTTAAGCTAGGGCAACAAGGAGCTCCGAATTTGCTTTGTATTTTCCTTATTTAAGGAGGTTTCATGAATGAGAAATGCAAACTATGTTTTTGATGAAAAAGTGAGAGAATTCTCTTTGTTTCTTGAAGAAACTTCTGAACTTATCAAGGTATTGCTTGTGGCGTTCATCCCCGACTTATCAAGCGAACTTACACATTCGTTTGTGACGTCCTCATTATTCCAAGGTTCACGTCTCTCTAGGCGTTGGGTCGCGGAGTCATCGAACTTGAGATCCTGGTTTGCGAAGGCACCAACATTTGTTCCGGGTCACCGTCACATTGTTGGCGTGATTCGTATCAATAAATATCTATGTCGTAGAAGATAGACATAGTCATTGAGATAGACACCAAGAAGATATTACACACAATTGTTTATAAAATGAGAAAATATTTTAGAAAAATAAAAAGATAAATATTGAATCATTGAAGTCTGTACCACACAAATATCTATATGACAAAATCAATTGAAAAAGCTTTTTTAGCTTGAGTTATCATTCTCCACAAAATATGCCGCTTGATTTTTATGTAGGTTAGAATAAGAAGTTACTATATAAAAATATATATGTAGTAGAAGATAGACATAGTCATTGAGATAGACACTAAAAAGATATTACATAGCTTAGTTGTTTCTAAAATGAGAAAAATTTTTAGAAAAATAAAAAGATGAATATTGAAGTCTGTACCACACAAATATGTATAGTATGAAAAAAACAATTAAAAACAACTTTTTTAGTTTGAGATATCTAAACAGGATAGACATATATATATATATATATATATATATATATATATATATATATTTATTGAATTTGTTTTGCATGTCGTATAGGTCTGTTTGTTTTATTATATTATATGGAGATGGTTCTATACAGGAAAATAGTTTTGAAATGAATCTGGGACCAGGAGAAGAAATTGTATTGGACGATTGACCAAAAGAACAAATGCTATTGGAGGCACAAATACTGTTCTAACTACAGTATTTCCGTGAGAGATAAAAAACTCTCTTTTAGTAATGTAGAAATGAGAATTGAGTTATCAATGAAATGCTATCTTCAAGACGTAACTCACATGAGGTCCATGATTGCATCTCGTAAAAGCCCAATATTAGCTTAGGCCCATAATGACATAACTCGTAAAAGCCCAATCTCAAAATCTATCCCGGTCGAACTCTCTTCGAATGTGTGTGGTTGGAAGGAAAGAGGTTCACGTAATTGTACTCGATGATTCTTCCGAACAAAACCCACAGGGAGTGTGTACGGCACTTTCTGTTTCCCCAAACTACCCCTCAACGCTCATTTCCGAGCCCCTCGTCTCTATCTCTGCCTCTGCCTCCGACTTGGCGCCGGACCGGAGCTAACCGGCTCGGTCGGCTCGTGACTCCGTGCTCTGTGAAATCGTTGGGGTTCGTTGAAGAACGCGATGAGGGAGACGTGGATTTGTCGGAGAAAGGAGAGGTGTATCGCAACACATTGGCTCTGGTCGAGTGTTCCATGTTCGCTTCTCTCACCGGTTTGGTCTATTTCTTAAGCAATTCTCTTGCCATTGAGGTTTGTAATTTTTTTTTATTTTTTTGGAAGTTTGGCTTAAGTTGATAAGTTTTGTGAGTACTTGTGACAAATACAACTCCATCATAGTTTTAGGGATAAATGGATTTGTTTACCATAACTTTGGCTTTTGTTTTAGTTGATAGAAAAATAGAAGTGACAGCTGTGATCACATTATATAGTTTTTTTAAAAGTTATATTTGGGAAATTTGAACTGTTCATCAAGTGGAATTCTAAAAAAAAAAATCAACTTGAGAAAGCCAAGAACCTACAGTATCCATAACTCAAGACTCGGAGAATTAATGATCATCTGTATATTGCAAATTTTGGGCCGTTGAATAAGGGAAATGAGCTGTTTTTCTATATTTATATAAGCTTTGATATTTTTTTTTTATCTATCTATTTTCAACCAGTATGTTCCTACTTGAATTTTCTTATCTCTAATCAAGGTATCAATTTTTTTTTCTATTAGTATGCTAATCGTACAAATGTAATTTAAGTTTGGTTATATGCAGAATTATTTCGGGTGCTTTTTCTCGCTGCCGATCGTGATCTCCTCGATGAGATGGGGCATCCCTGCTGGAAGAAAAACAATGGTTTGTAATTCACAAGGGTTTCATATCATTTGGGTACATATATTTATTTATTCATTTTTTTTAATTATTTATTTTCGCGACAAAAGTATTTCGTCTTTTCAGGTTGCAACAACAATGCTGTTACTCGTCTTGTCCGGTCCGGTCAAAGCGTTGACCTATCTAGTAAGTCTCTCTCTCTCTCTCTCTCTCTCTCTCTCTCTCTCTCTCTCTCTCTCTCTCTCTCTCATGGAACGTTTTGCTTCAATGGTGTCTCAACTCTCAACGTGTAGCTTAGGCATGGTTTAGCTGGATTTGCAATGGGTGCACTATGGAGGTATGTGTAGCTGAACTTATGATTGTTTTTTCAAGGCTAATGTAAAAAAAACCACATAATTCTAATTTTTACCGCCGTTTCGATTTTTAATCATCACCTTCACTTTGTTAATAAAATTTATGTCCGAGTTTGGATAACCAAAAAACTCACGTGGCAACATATTATTTACTTATTTATTGTTTTCTCAGGTCAGGAGCTGATTGGAAACTATCGATTTTCTTGTGCACAATTGTAGTGTTTTCTTTATCCCGATCCACCAAAATTTGATATGATTTTTTTTTTGTTCAACGGGCATAACTAATATGTGAATATGTGTATATATACAGGTCCGGGCTTTGGGTGCCGTTGGATATGTCTTAGTATCCTCGTTCTTGATAAGAGAGAACATTTTCGGTTTGGTAATTGTCTATTCAAACTTCTGTGTTTTTTTTTTCCCTTAAAATTATTCTTCAATTTATTGAGCTCATACATTAATGGCTTTCGCTCGCAGATCACCATAAACATACATGCTTCTCTTACCTTCTTGTTCACAGCATCGGGGATTTATGCGGTCCCCTCGATGAACGCGATTTACACCCTCTTCACAATTCTGGTATTCATTCTTTTTTTCTTTTACGGTTTATTTATGCATTTATTTATTTTTAATTCGGACTTTGCTCAACAGGTTCTCCTAAATAGCGGATCGTTCATGTTCTTGATGCACATATTGTACGCCATATTTCTGTCTAGGCTCGGCATGAGGGCTTCGCTCAGAATGCCAAAGTGGTTGGAAAAAGCTTTATAGGAATTCAAGCATCTATTCGAAAACAAGCTTGACCGATATTCTTTTGGGGCGATTGAGAAATACATTGATGTCCCTCGAAGAGTCTTCTTTCTTGCAAAGGCAAACGAGAAGAGAATCGCCACTGCTATCTTTCTCCTCTCTAATTTTGTTGTCTGATATATACTGAAACTAATTTGGGTAGTCTTTGTATAACTGTTTTTCAAGGAAATTAATAAAATGTTTATATATATATAATAAAAAAAATATACATCTTGCCTGTGTTCCTTGTGGAAGTATATACACCCGTCACAACAAGAAAGTGGGTTTGATGTTTTTTTTTGTTTATTTATTTATTTATTACGAAACTTCAAAGACAACAGGAGACGTGAAGAAGAAGAAAGAGATGGTTTCTATTCACTGAAATCTCATAAACTCGTTTCACAGCACAGATTAATGAACGTTTTCGTTTTCTATTTGTTTTGTGAGTTAAAGAGACTTGAAGATCCTTAATAATAAAGATCCAAAGAATGGTGGTACCTAAGATAGTCTAGTGGTAATTCCACACTACTTTCTGTGTGGAGGTCGTGGTTCAATCTCCACTGCAGCAAAGCTGACTTAAAAAAAAAAAAAAAAAAAAAAAATCCAAAGAATGTTTCAGAGCTTAGTCTTTAATTTGGTCCCCCGAATCCCACATCGCTAAAGTGCATGCGAATCTTAATACTTTATAATCTAATTGAAATAGTATATTGGGCCGCCCGTTCCAAGCCGGAAGTGGTGATTTGTGCGAAGGCACAGATTTGTGAGGATAACGGAAGTGGTGACTCTTAGAGCGGAGGGCAAAGCGTGAGGCTGGTTTCACAGAGCAGTGATAACTTCCCGCTTTCGGCAGTGGGAGGATAACGGCCCGGTGCCCCTCCGATCCCCACTGTGGCAACCTGAGCCTTCCTCGATCGAACCACCATCTTTTTAATAACCGTTTTTTATTTGTTTAAAATTTTTACTGCAAAAATATTATTTTCTTTTAAATTGATTTACTGTATACAATTTCTCACACACACACACACACATATATATATATATATATATATATATAAAGTAATTGTTTACCTTTTTTTTTTTGGAAATATTAGCACCTTAAAACTGTTTTTATTTGTACTTATTCCCCTTTTAGTAATTAGGCTTTAAAATTTTGTATTCGTTCGAGCCACCATCTTTTATAAAGCCTGAAGCAAATATTTAGGCTTTAAAATTAATATTTTCGATTGAACCACCATCTTTTTAAAATAATTAGACTTTAAAATAAATATTTTCTTGAAGCCTAAAAAATCAAAGTTTTAAAGCCTGAAGCAAATATTTTAGTGATGTGTTTTTTGATAGGAATCAAATGAAGTTGGCTGAGGGTTGATATCAGTGTAAGTTTTTATTTATCTTTCTCTGTCAATTAGTGTGTGCTATAATTATAATAAATAATTCATGAATATAAAATAGTAATTATCATATTATCTATTCACTTATGATGGGTGGAGTTGTATCAAGTTAACAGGATTAACCTCAAAGTTAAATAGAAAATAATCAAATATTTTAGCAAAAATATACCCAAAATAAAAAAAAAAAAAAAAAAAATTAGGCCTCCCAAGTAAAAGGCTAAAGGAAGGAAAACACTGGCATTAATTCCAAATCACAAACTTTACAGAAAAAAATTATTAGACTATAGGTTCTAATAATTGAAGGCCGACTAAACAACTAGCTAAAACAACACTCCTACTTTAAAATTATAGGCCAACTATTAACGAAAAGTAACCAATTTATCATGATAACATTCCAATAATACCATTAAGTTAATATTATTAACTATCATAGTAAATAATATCATCCATAACAAAAAAATTAGGAAAATCTAATTAACAATAACAAAAACTACAGTAAATCTTATTTGTCGTAACAAGAATAACAGTAAATTTTGTTTACCGTAACAAGAATAATAGTAAATCTTATTTACCATAACAAGAAAACAATAAATCTTATTTACCGTAACAAGAACAACAACAAATCTTATTTACCGTAACAAGAACAATAGTAAATCTTATTTACTGTAACAAGAACAACAGTAAATCTTATTAACCGTAATAAGAACAACAGTAAATCTTATTATGTACATTTATAGATTAACCATAACATTTTCTAGTTAACCTAGCAAGAAAAATATCTGAGATGAAAACTAGTTAATCTAACAATAAATACGATTTACTAATTATTTCCGTGAACAATCGAGGACAATAAATCCGACAGTAAATCATATTAACCATTGAGTAAATCATTCGTTTGTATGGTAAATATAACAGTAAATCCGATTTACTAATTATTTCGTGAAAAAAAACTCTGAAATCTATATATTTCTGAGATCGAATCCAACCAAATCCCCGCACGTCCCTGGCCGTCAGATCAAAAAGGCCTTCAACAACATCAAGATCACCGTCCTCTGCGGCTTCGTCGCCATCCTCGTCCTACGTGGCACCATCGGCATCGGAAGCCTCGGCGGAGGCTCTTCCTCCTCCTCCACCGAGTCACGGAGATCGCCGCCGGAAGGGGCTCCTCTCGTCGCAGTTCCGCGTCGCAGCGCTCTTCTTCGGCGGCGCCGACGATAGGGAAGCTTTGGCTTACCTTGGAAGGATGGCCAAGCACCTAAACGTCCTCACCACGCTCTTCTACTTTGCCTTCGGCGACAGTGACGACGGAGGAGATGCGAGGAGCTGGGCGTTGGACACGAAGATTCTGAGCAAGTTCCGACTGAGCGCGTTCCGGGACGAGAGGGTTTCATTCGAGGAGGCGGCGGTGGCGGACGAGAGCGATGATGCGGATTCTGGCGCACGCTGGACGGGGCTTTCGAGCACGTGGTGGCGAGGCGGCGCCGCGGGGAGTCTTCGTGGGTGACAGCGCAGCTCGGGAATTGGAACGACCACGGAGAGCTCGGCACTATCAGGGAGATATTAGCGAGCTCCGAGGTTCGGATCGTGGCGTCAATGTTGGTGGTGCGATAGCAAACTAGAGTTTGGGGGTTGGGCGTTTCTAATTTTTTAAATGGGTTCTGATGAGTTAGGATATTTTTATAGAAGGGTATAACAGGAATGTTGTAATGTTAGTTTTAGGTTTGGGCTATTTTCCAAAATAAACAAATAGTATGGCTATAATTTTATAGGAGGTAGACTATTTGAGCTAAATACTTGCAAATCTCATAATTGGAAAGTCTAAACATGACGGTAGTCTATTATTATGAAGCCAAATAAATAATCTATTACATAAAGAGGGTGTGATTATAATTGTTGCAAATCAAGCAAAGAATTCAGTAGCAACTCTCATCGATGTTGATACAAAATAATTAAGCAGCTAAGCTCTCACACCATTCCTGATCCGGAACTGCAACAGAAACATATAAAGATAAATGAAAAATCCCATAGAGTAGATACAAAAATTATAAAAACAATTCATGATTGGATATACATACCACTTTGAAATATCCAGATTTCAAGCTTCTTTTCTAGTTATCCTGTTTCATAAAAAAAAATGCATAATATATAGCTGATGAAATGAAAAATCACATTAAATAAAGACTTATTCTGACCTGAAGCAGCAAATTCCGAGGGCTGTTGTGATTTCGCAAATCACACATCTTGCAAACCACAAATATATAACAGCTGAACATAATAAAAAAAAAAGAAAAAAAAGAAAAAAAAGAAAAGAAATCATCATAATGCATTCTAGAAGGAAATAAAAGGTGCATCATCAAAAAATGCATATAACTGAACAGACCTGCGATTAGGCAATAACTAACAACTAACAAGCGTTCGTCAACAATAGGAACTCTGCAGAGAAAATTAAAATAGATAAATATATCAAGCGCGCTAGTATTTTGATCGTCATAAGTCAATTGATAAATACAGTTTTAGCACTAAAATGATAATAATAATAAAAAAAAAGCAACGTACCCATCTAACAATCTTGCACTGAGTGCATTTGCAATGGCAAATGGGAGGACCAGAAGGGACTGCAAAGAATAGTCATTGCAGTAAGAAAACGAAAAATCAATTATTTACTAAGGAATTCGAGTGAAACAGATATGTAATGTAACATCTTGAAGTAACTAAATAACTTCAAAATTCGTCTATATTGATAATGATACATACCATGCACATTCCGGTTTTCAAACCCTTTGGTTCATCACAGAGATGAGCCAAAATCATTCGCCCCTGCAAAAAAAAAAAAAAAAAAAAAAATTCGCCTTATGAGAGGATTTAGAAAAGTTTCGCAAACTCATAAAGACTTGTCAAGTTAATAGCATTGTTATTGATACTGAAGCTCAAGTGGTCTCGATGGGAAGTTGATCAGAGAGAAAAAATCTGTGAGATTAGAGAAACCAAATCGGATAAATATATCTTACCACCAGGTATCCAAAAGCAAGTCCTGTTCCCATTACAATCAAATGCGGATAGGTTGCTATGAGATCCAACGGGGATAAATAGTCCCTACGCGCATATATGGTTGAAACAAATCATCATATATTACATGCATAAAAATAAAATTACAATATGTCACCAAAATTGTGAGTTTGAGATTATACCAAGCGAGGACTCCGCCCAAAAGCACGGCAAAAGGATAAAGCTGCAAGAAAAAAATTATACTCGATTAAGCATAGAGAGTAAGGCTATTTATAGTATTACAGCTGAGACCAAGCCTATAAAAATATACCATTGCTAGTGCAGATAACATATTTCCTTTTCTTGCTTGAACGACCTTGTAAACGTTCTGGACACTGTATTATAGGATGAAAACTGTTAATTGCGATCGTGACTCAACTCTATTGGATTACAGAACTTTGTACAAGCTATAAATAAGGATTAATTTAATTACGAGCAAGTGAAGTATACAAGAAATCCATACTTGAACGTGACAGTCGGTATAACAGCGAAGGCTACCATTAAATACAACACAACTTTATGTGTCTGGAGTTCTGCAGTGGAGAGAAAAATAAAAATGTGAGACACACATGAAAAGCATAATAAACTTCTAATAATCATATCAATAAATTCAGAAAAAGATATATATGAACAAACTTGTAAGACCCACAAAGTATTGTTTTATTGTTTGTTTGTTTACAGTGATTTTTCGGGAGCCTTACCACCAAAAAATGGGATCCAGCTTAGGAATGGCATAGACGTTCCCAACTGTTGAGCCCACCACTCAGCACCTGAGAAAGAAAAATATTTTTACCATCGACATGGTAGAAAATGTATCAATAAAAAGGAAATCCCAAACGCAAACAAATTTAAAAGAGGTGTTTATTTTGCACTAGCATGCTTATTGCGAGTTGAAACATACCCACAGCGGCTGTGAAGAAGTGGCATAAGTAGATCAACATGAGACCCTCCGTGGGTCCATTAACAGCCGGAAGAATAAGGGTATTGGTAAAGAAACTGAAAGAAAAAAAAAATTTGATAATAAGGATTCGTTTACTACATTTGAAAGGAGCTACAGTGTCCGAGCTGAATCATACAACTTACTGTTCCCATGTTGCACAGTAGAATGGAACAGCTGAAATCACCCAGAACCAAAAAGTGTCTCTTCCACACATGGCAGTGCTACCAAAAGCAATCGACTCTAACTGCATAACGTTATATATAAGTGATATAATCCCAGAACAGAGGCATTAACTTTCCAGAGCAATGCAATGCGAGTAAAATCAGAATAAAACGTACCGCACAAGCAAGTGCATCACATCCTGATACGGGAAAAGAATAATCACAAAATGACTTAAGGATTCGAACATTTCAAAAGGCTTGTGACTGAGTAAAATAAAGTAGGTAACATAAAATTACCATGGTCAAAAAGTTCTCCCAATGGACTCGAAGAATTCGTACGCCTTGCTTGTTTTCCATCAACAGCATCAAATGTCTAGCAAGTGCAATTGTGTACAAGAATTGAAGAGAAAGAAGAAGAGATTGTGGGTGGAAGGAGGTAGATATACAATATATAGATATAACTCTGACAAAATGTGAGAGACTATACTGCTTAAATAAATTCCATCGAACCTGATATAAGAAAAGTAGTAAGCCATGAGCAAAGTGAACCCATCTTGGTGGAGGCGTATCCAGCTGAGGTGAATAAATCTGGATATCATAAAGCCTAATAAGTCAAAAAAACTCATGAGAGTGGCCGCATTGACTTTTTTTACCATGCTCAAATTGTCACGAAACTTGATTTACTGTGCCATGAATATATGACTACAATTGTTTCTCAAATGATTGGGACACAAAACTTAAATCTATCAAACAAAACAAAGTAATAAGCTTTGCAAGTTATCCTAGTCCTACGGAAATAAACAGTTCAAAACATCTAATTAACGACTCAAGGCTTATAGCAGTGAGATAACTTATCAATGTTGCCACTGAGAAAGTTTGCAAGAAGAATCTAAAGCATGATCAGGTGAAAGAGAAACTTACAACGCCAAGCAGTGCAGAAGTAAGTAAGAACATGAAACCCATAAGTGTTATCTGTCAAAAATAACACACAATCCTTCAGAAAGCAGGGGAGCACAATTTCTATGATAAAAGATTATTAAAAAAAAAAATTGCAATAAAGAGGCTCAAGGATTTTCAAAGAGGGAAGATTTGATATCCTACCATGTTCGGACTGAAGATGAACCCAGAATCCAAAGGACAGTTTCCGACCAAAATAAAAAATAAAAAATAGTCAGCAACTCATGAAATGTAATCACACAAGTGACAATCGGATACATAATTTTCAATTCTTAATTTACTACGTAAACTACATGTTAAAAGAGAACAAAGATTTAGGCTACCCTATACACAACAAAGTAAATTCATATTTATATTTATTTCATTATGTGTAACACCTTTATACCATTATGATACTCATAAAATGACCAGCCTATGTACAGGCAACCTAGACTGAATTAAAGGAATACAGACGATCATACTGTGAGGTGAACTACAAACACAATATAACTGTAATGAATACATCTAAACTCGATAACAACTAGCCTACACGATCCGTGCCTTGAAATGCTATATGATATATTGACATCTAAACTTAAAGAAAAAATCTTCGCTACAAAATTAGAACTCAAAAGAATCGGATAAGTGGAAGGGCACCAGATTTTGAAGATGAATAAGTAGAAAAAAAGAAAAGAACGTACGGCATCCAAAGGGGAAAGATTTTGACAAAGCGACTCCAAAATGGTTGCAAGACGTATTTGGCGACATAAGAGTGATCGACACCGCTGTATTTGTATCGGTGCAATGTAGCCACACCATGTGCTCCAATGTATCCCATCTTACAGTTATGTTGTCTAAAGATTTAAACTTTCAAATTCAGAACCCAGTTGAACTCTCAATCTAACCTGCATTCACAACTCAACAGATGTATCGTCACTTTAACAGAAACTATGAACAATAGAGTAGCTCTTTTGGATACAAAGAAAGGGAATACCAGATCGGTATTCACGGAGGAAGATTACGCCAGCTGGATTGGAGCGGCAGGGAAACTGCGAGGTCGGAAATCTGGCGATAGCGACGGTGATGAAAGTTCCGGCGAGATGGGAAAGAGAGAGCCTTAGAGAGAAAGAGAGAGTCCCCCGCAAAGGCAAAAAAAGGACTGATTGTGACCAATTTACGCGGGGAAGCCCTTGCAATTCGGACCTCTTTCTTTATTTGTATTACACCCATACCATTTTTTTTTAAGAAATTTCATTTTGTAGACACCAAAATTGTAGAAATATCAAGATTAGACTTCCTAGTTGAAAAAAAAAAAATCTAAAATTAGACTTTTGACCCAATTTCGAAAAAATTGCCCTCAATTCAAAATAAACCTCATTTCCATCTCTTTCCTTCTCACTCTCTTATCTCTTCATCTTTCTTAGCCTCTCACATCATCTCTGATCGAATCCGACCGAATCCGACGAGCTCCGACCAAATCCAACGAGCTCCGACCAAATCCAACGAGTTCCGACCGATTCCGAGTAGTTTTGACGAGGGCCGAAACTATTCCTTCGTTTCAAGGTTCTTCAATCTAGAAACTCGGGTTTTAAGCTCCCAGAGTTCAAAATGCCTAAAAAATATAAGATTTCAAGCTTATTTTCATGATTGGATTGTTGTAGGATAGTTTAAATAGTGATAAGTTTAATTAAACGTGATTATTTGATGATTTTTTTGAGATTTGGGTCGATTTTAGGAAGTTAGGGTTTAAAATTTGGGGCAAATTTAGATGAAATACGTTAGGATCCAATGAAATTCATAGAAAGTTTCGATGATTTTCGAAAGGTTCAGATGAAATTCATAGGATTTTGAAGATGGACTTTGATGGGATCGGATAGGTTCAGCTGAAAATTATATTTATCAGGGTTTCAAATAGTTTCCGATGGTCTCCGATGTATTTTTGATGGATTCCGATGCTTTACGATGTTTTTGCTAAAAAAAATGTTTTTTTTAGGACAAATTGATGTTGCTCTTCGACATGAGCTTCTCATGATGAATCACATATGGTGGGACGAATTTCATAAAGAATGTGAAAGATAAATTTAAGGATCTTGATCTAAACGATCGGCTCTTAGAGACTCCGTTCGAGCAATTTTTATGGGAATCACGCTCAACATTTCTCCGGTACTCCTACATGCTCTTCTTTTGCGTAAGGTTGAGCCAACGATATGGGGAGATATATACTTCGGACTGAGAAATGAACGCGTGTAATTTAGACGGTTCGAGTATGTTTTGCTAAGCGGCTTGAACATGGAAAGTGGTTCATATACGGATGAACAGAACGAGCGCAACAACGATAGGTTGATCAAAGAGCACTTGAACGGCGTGTCAAATGTGAAGTTCAGTGTCTTTATAACGGCGTTCAACAGTTACCAAGATCCGAACAATGCTTTCAAGCTTGGTCTTTGTGTCTTCGTTATGGGATATCTACTTGGACTAGAAAATAACAAAAGCATCGAAGATAAATACCTACATATGGTTGAAGACCTTCAGTCTGCCTTCGGGAAATATCACTTGGGCCGAGATTTTTGCGTCGCTCTCGGTCAATTTGTCACACTACTATGACAACTTCTAAAATAAGTTGGGGAAGGAGAATATTGTGCAAAAAGAGGCCACCTATGCATTGACGGAAAATTTGCATGTCGTTCAATATTGGGCATATGAAGCTATCCCAGAGATATGATTACATTTCAATAAGAATGCCGGTCATCGAATACCAAGGATGCATTCATAGACATACGAGTGAATCATCACGAGCAAATACGAAGATTTAAAAAAATAGTATATACTTTTAACTTAAATTCATTATTATCAGTAACGTTGAAACATTGAAATATTTATAAAGTTTGTGGTGTTATAGTTAGGCGTTCTTCAGATGATGAGAGTACGACCCGCAGAGATGGAGTTTTACAAGTTGCTGGAGTTGCAACTTAGTCAATATCTCTATTCGAAAGAGGTCAAGGGCGATGACGTGGTAGAGCCACGTACTATTGGAGATTGAACTAGTAGCTTCCGCGAAAGAAGCGAGCGTATTCCGACATGCCAGAGAGGACGAACATGACAACGTATGGAGTGTTGAAGACACCAACGAAGAACATATTTCAGATAATCCGTGAGTTCGCCAGGTATATTTATTGATCAATTTTATTAGTTTATTTATTAATCAATTATTCGTTTATTTCTTTAAAATTTATTTCATTTAGCCCGAACGTGGTCGTCCTGAATCACCCGCTCGTCCTGAACCTCTCGCTCATCCCGCTCCATTTGTTTTTACAGAGGATATGTGGAATGAGTTGAGAAAATCTCAGGCGATCATCTTGCAAGACTTGTGTATGAACGATCGTAGATTAAAGAGAATGAGGCAAGACCAGGTATAGATACTTTTACTATAAAATTAATTTATTAATCATTAGTTTTTATAAATAATTAGTTTCTTAATAAAACATTTGGTGTCCACAACTTACAGCTTGTCAAGTATGAGAGGGTCAACTACATCTTCAAGGAAGTGACCAACTACACAAGTTGGCGTACATCGACGTCGATCGCGTAGTACTCCTCATCCTCCTCCTTTTTCTCCTTCTCCTACTCCTTCCGCTCCTCCTTCCTAGCTGTCATCTTCTTCGAAGCCGCCATCTTCTTCTCCGAAGAGTAGCCGTTCACGGCGCGATGATGTATTGGAGAAGTTACTCCCGCCTGACTAAGACAATAACGAAGAGACACGAAAGTAACTCACAACAATGCCATCTCAAAACCGTCACCGGAAAGATACATCCTCCGACGATTTCACTGATCCGATGCAGTACAAGTACTCAAGAGAGTGGTGTTAGGTCGTTCTCGGAAACTAGAAAATTGAAAAACATTGACCTCCCAGGTGAACTTCACCGGCCGGACCACCTGCCGGGCCTCCGGCCCGTGCCCCTGCCGAGCCTCCAGCCCGCGCGCGGCCTGCCCCCTGCCGGGCCTCCTGCCTGCGCGCGCCCAGCGCCGGTCGGGCCTCCAGCCCGCGCGCGGCCCGCGCCCCTGCCGGGCCTCCTGCCTGAGCATGCCCAGCGCCGGTCGGGCCTCCAGCCCGCGCGCAGCCCGCGCCCATGCTGGGCCTCCTGCCCACGCGCGCCCAGCACCTGCCGGGCCTCCAGCCTGCGCGCGCCTAGTGCCTGCCGGGCATCCAACCTGCGCGTGCGGCCCGCCCTTGCCGGGCCTCCTGCCCGTGCGCGCCCAGTGCTTGCTGGGCCTCCAGCCCGCGCGCGGTCCAGCGCCTGCCGGGCCTCCAGCCCGCGCGCGGCCCGCGCCCCTGCCGGGCCTCTTGCCCGCGTGCCCCGCGCCTTGCCCTTCCGTGGGCTTCCATGAAGGCCGGCCCATGGCCTCCTTTACAACTATAAATACCCCCCCCCCCCTCCACACTTGAAAACACAACTCTTGCTAGACACAACATTCTCTAAAAATTTTCTCCTCTTCTCCAAGCTCATCTCAGAAGCCGAGAACCCCCTTACTACGAGAGCGAGTGACTCTGAGATCCGAGTATTCACAAAGCACAAGCTGCTCTCTCTCTTCTTGACCCTCGAGTTAGAATACTAAGCCACGAGTCAAGGGTACCCTCTAAAGCCTTCAACATAAGCCATGAGCGAGGTCCTTCTCTCAAATCTTAAATTCTCAACCTCCGAGTTCAAGATAGCTATAACCTTCACATTGAACTACGTTCTGACCTGATCCCGGACCATGGGTATGTAGGCAGCCAACACTTGGCACGGTCACACCTTCCAAAATACACCTCCGGGTTTGGAAGGTGCAACTCGGTCTTCGAGTTCACACTTTGGCTCGAGCGCGATCACTTGGTTCGACCTTGGATCGAACCGCCCGTAGTTTTAAATAGTTCATTTTCGTGCGATAACATTTTGGCGCTAGAAGAATGGGCCTTCTCGACTTATACAGCCCGAAATCCCTTCTACATCATAGTCTCCTTTTTCTCGATTTGAGAAAAATATGAGCAACCAACAACCTGTTCGTTCGGAGGGCGTGAATAACCCCGAGAATGCAACTGGAGTGAAGAAATACTTCTTGCGCTCGCGAGTGCATGGTGATGAGGAATCTCTCCACGGCGAGAGTCCCACTCCCTCACCATCTCCACCTCAGGATAGCCGAGATAACCGCATCCTTGAGATGGAGGAGAAGATTCGCCAACTAAGGGTGACCAATGCAAGGTACCATCGCCAACTGGTGAATAAGCGTCCTATGCAAGACGTTCCTTAAGGGGAACCTGAAAACCTCGTAGATGAAGGACATGACTGTGATCCTAAATACGAAGGTTTGGAAATTTCGGCAAATATCGAGACTTCTCTCACTAAAGACGGGGGACTCTCCGTAGAGATTGAAGTCGGTACTTCGAATCCACCGCCTAAGAAAAAGGTGATACCTGTTGTTGGTGATTAATGCACCTTAAATAACTAATTAAAATGCGGAAAAAAGTAATTACGCTAACAAGAGCTAATTATTAACATGGTTATTAAACAAGATCTAGATTATTAAATTAATTAATCATAAGAAACTTCATCAAGAAACCATATCAGATAAAAGACGAGTTTAAGAAAACTTACAGGTTTTTGGCTCACGAACCGAAACCTTTCACAATCCGTCTTCGTCTTGAATGTACAAGCCTCCACACGATCAGATATGAAACACCTCCTTCAAGGACTATAATGTCGGCCCGTCGATGACTGACAGGGGCAAAGAAGTCAATACACGTCGTGGTTCGAAGAACCACAGTCAAATCGTCATGCCAACTCCCGGCCGACGCTCGGCCGGCCAAGGACCGTCACAACACCTCCCGGTCGACCAAGGCCCGTCTGGTCGACTCCCAGCCGGCCAAGGCCCGTCTGGTCGACTCCCGGCCGATCAAGGACCGTCACGATGCCTCCCGGCCAGCCAAGGCCCGACGGCCTTCTCCCGGCCGACCATTGGCCGGCTTAGGTCTCGCCTGGCCATTGGCCGGCCCAAGTCCCGCCCGGCCAATGGCCGGCTCAAGTCTCGCTCGGCCAACGGCCGGCCCAAGTCTCGCTTGACCAACGACAGGCTCTAGCCTCGCCCGACCATTGGCCGGCCCAAGTCCTGGCCGGCCAATGGCCAGCTCAAGTGTCGCCTGGCCATTGGTCGGCTCAAGTCCCGCCCGGCCAATGGCCGGCCCAGTTTTTCCCGGCCATTGGCTGGCTCAAGTCCCGCCCGGCCAATGCCGGCCAAGGGCCGTCCGGTCGACTCCCGGCCGGCCAAGGACCGTCACAAGAGCTCCCGCCCGGCCAAGGCCTGTCCGGCCGACTCCCGGCCGGCCAAGGCCCGTCCCGCCGACTCTCGGCCAGTCAAGGACCGTCACTACGCCTCCCGGCCGGCCAAGGCTCGTCCGACCTTCTCCCGGCCGACCATTGGCCAGCCCAAGTCCCGCTCGGCCAATGGCCGGCCCAAGTCCCGCTCGGCCAAGGGCTGGCCCAAGTCGCTCCCAGCCAACGGCTGGCCCAAACCTCGCCCGGCCAACGGCCGGCCCAAGTCTTGTCCAACCATTGGCTGGCCCAAGTCCCGCCGGCCAATGGCTGGCTCAAGTCTCGCCCGGCTATTGGCAGGCTCAAGTCCCGCCCGGCAAATGGCCGGCCCAGTTTCTCCCGGCCATTGGCCGGCTAAAGTCCCGCCCGGCTAATGGCCGGCCCAGTCTCTCCCGGCCGTTGGCCGGCCGAAGTCCCGCCTGGCTAATGGCCGGCCCACTTTCACTCGGCCAAGGGGGTCCCCAAACACCCCTTGGTCTCCTATAACTCCCAAAGGTATTCCATTTTTGAGTCCTGAAACGCTGTCGAACCTCCGGATCACTCGTTTCACTCATGTTTGGCCTCTCACCCTCTAAAACCTCTATACTCCACCTCAATCCCACTAATGTTGAGCGTCGGAGAGGTAAACAGAGTCACCCCCCTCTGTTTCCCCTTCTTAGTTCACGTTTCTCTTATCTTTTTTAGGTGTGCCAGCGAACTCAAGGACCATTGACAGCTAAGGGAAGACTCGAGATATCGAATTCGACACGCTCAGGCCCAAACGCGTCTACTCGGTCCGGCCTTGGGTCGAACCGTTTAAGGCTTCTAAATAGTTGTCCGAAAACGAGCGTCAATATTTTGGCGCTAGAAGGAGGGGATCTCCTGACCTTGGCGACACATTCCCTCTACTACTCTTCTTCTACCTTCGACGGAAAAACTCTCGATAGATGTGTCAATTGCCCGTCACCTCTGCGGCCGACCGAGCGACTAGCTCGAGATACGCCTTGGGAAGCTTGGCACGCCAGATTGGGGATCAAGGGCCTCGTGACAAAGAGAGCCTGCCCCTCGAACCAGCCGTCCCGGAACCGGCCGGTTACGCCAATGACGCTCTCCGTGAAGACACGACCCGGAGACTCTCTGAACTCCTCGAGCGGCCAGGGGTGAATGGAATACTCATTGCCGACCTCATCGGCTACGGCATCGAGGACGATGTCAACCACGATGAGAAAGACCCCAACTATGTGGCGAAATCAAAAACCAACGAGACCAACCTCGACCACGCTATTCATGAAAGTGAACGCGCACGCACGCCTTAAAGGGGACACCCTCAGGAAACCGCATCAAGACGTCAATCGTCGAGTGAGCAGACACATGCGCCCTCGAGGGGACACCCTCGGGTGACCACGTCAAGGCATCAAAGATCGAGTAATACTCAAGGACGCTTAATCTCAAGGTCCCGAAAGGGGCGCTCCAAGCTCACCATCTGCGTCCAAAACCCTGGAGAGAAGATGACATCGATTGTCGCGGCGTCCGTCGAGGACGTCGCTCGAATGACATACCCTTGCCAAGGTGATAGGAACGGCCAACAGAGACTTGAGAGACTGCCTCAATTCCCTAAGGGAATCTCATGGGAGTGACTTGAGAGAAAAAATCAACACCCAACGCGAGATTGCAACAGAAGTCATCTTGGGACACCAACCACCCAACGTTGTTAATCGAGCATCCAACAAGAAGCGCATTGCCACACCCGTGGCCCTGGCCGTCGGCCCCATGTCACGAAGGAAAAGGCGGAGAAATGGTCAGGTCCCTAATGACCAACCTTATGCGACCCCGAAGCAATCCTTCGTCCCTCTCAACACGACACCCGATCGGATCCCGAGCTTACACAAAGAGAAGATTGGATCTCCACCCCCAATGAAGAGGAACCCCGCAACGCGGGACATGAGCAAACAATGTGAATATCACCAAGACCACAGACACGTGACGACCAAATGCTAACAGCTTAGGAAGCAAATTGATTCCCTGATTCGAGGCGGGAATCTCAAAGAGTTCATCGCTTGCGCTAGCAAGGTGACAACCCCGGCTGAGCGCCTGAGTCGTCTAAGGGAAGAAAACGTCATCACCGCTACATCAACCCCCACGACAGGCAACGACTCAGAAACTTCGAGCATGAGAACAATGAGATGGTGAACGCGGTTCATCGACTAAAGAACAAGCTCCCACCATTTGCGGCCACGCCCGACACAACTTTTGCCATTAAATTCATGCCTAAACTTACACGACTCTGTGATCGTTTTATTTCAAACATGTTATTTTCCTTTTCCTAAAAAGGCCAAGTGCCAAGGCAAGCTGTAACAACCTTCTCATTATAGTAAAATGTTGTTCTACCCATTGTGACGTACATTGTATATCTCATACACGAAAGTTTCCTGGTCTTCGTCTCGCAAACACAAGAAACTTGGGGGGCTAATGGGGAACAATACTCAATGAAAACCTCAAAAAAAAAAATTATAACGAAGTCTCAAGGGGCCGATGGTTAGGTTGGAGGTCCCGAAGAGAAACAATCTCCATACACGAGTTGGCTGACCAGTCCTCGTGTCGACTCTACGCATAACTCCTCGAGTTGAGTTCACTCCTTGAGTCAAGTCATGAGCCCACGAATTTGCTAGCAAGTCCTCATGTCGACTCTACACGTAACTCCTCGAGTTGAGTTCACTCCTCGAGTCGAGTCCCGAGTCCACGAATTGGATGACATGTCCTCTTGTCGACTCTACACGTAACTCCTCGAGTCGAGTCCCGAGTCCACGAATTGGATGACAAGTCCTCGTGTCGACTCCATACATAACTCCTCGAGTTAAGTTCACTCCTCGAGTCAAGTCCCGAGTCCACGAGTAAACTAACTAGTCCTCGTGTCGACTCTACGCATAACTCCTCGAGTAGAGTTCACTCCTGAGTCAAGTCCCGAGTCCACGAGTCGACTAACTAGTCCTCATTTCGACTCTACACGTAACTTCTCGAGTTGAGTTCACTCCTCGGGTCGAGTCCCGAGTCCACGAATTGGCTGACAAGTCCTCGTGTCGACTCTACACGTAACTCTTCAAGTTGAGTTGACTCCTCGAGTCAAGTCTCGAGTCCACGAATTGGCTGACAAGTCCTCGTGTCGACTCTACACGTAACTCTTCGATTTGAGTTCACTCCTTGAGTCAAGACCCGAGTCCAAGAATTGGCTGACAAGTCCTCATGTCAACTCTACAGGTAACTCCTCGAGTTGAGTTCACTCCTCGAGTCAAGTCCAGAGTCCACGAATTGGCTGACAAGTCCTCGTGTCGACTCTACACGTAACTCCTCGAGTTGTGTTCACTCCTAAGAGTCGAGTCCCGAGTTCAAGAATTGGCTGAAAAGTCCTCATGTTGACTCCACACGTAACTCCTCAAGTTGAGTTCACTCCTCGATTCCAGTTCCGAGTCCACGAGTCGACTAACTAGTCCTTGTGTCAACTCTACGCATAACTCCTCAAGTTGAGTTCACTCCTCGAGTCGAGTCTCGATTCGCGAGTCGACTGACAAGTCATCGCATCGACTTTACGCGTAACTCCTCGAGTTGAGTTTGTTGTCAATGGTGCCCACAAGAAGAGTTGTAATCTTTATATTCTACATTTGATGTAATAAAGTCTCATGAAGACTCTTGCTTGTAATTGCTTATTCATTAATAAAAAGTTGAAACGTTCATTCAATCTTCCTTGTTTGAAGCTTTATGATAAAACCTTAGTCTTTAGTCCATAAACAAACTAAACAACTTACGAAGAGACAAATGTAGATTTGCATGAACAAACTCTTCATAGTTTGCTTAAAACGATATATTCGCAATCTAAGGGTCAAAGGACTATTGACCTCAGTATGATTGTTAGGAGAATCTATGATGTCTGGTTATGGGGCATTGAGAGTTGGAGACTCTATAGTTCTTCTAGGTATCTTCCGAATGTACTGAATTGACCAGTGCACTTCTAGAGACAAGATAAGAACAAACCATTTAACCTCTTATGTCTCGAAGTCACTACGTATGAATTGCATCGTGCTTACCTTAATCCTGAAATGAGACATGTCGTTTCACACCTTAGTATTCTCATTTGAGAAAGTCAGAGTTCGGACTCACTATGTGATTCCGAACAAGGCCTATTGGTGAAGTACTAAGTTGTGAGAATGTCATGAGTAACTTTGTGAAGTTCTCATAGATATGGAATTCATGTACAAGATTGCTAAATTGCAATGTATGTCACTTCATGCTTTGTTCCTTGGAGTGTGAATAAATGAACTGGCCAGTGTCCAAATTGAGTCCTGACTCTTTTGGATGAAACAATGTGACTTGTTAGCTCCTCGTCAATACATTGTTTCTAACTTATTCACAAGCGACAAAGGAGTTGAGGAAATAACAGCTAGAAGGGTAAAATGGTAATTTAGTAGATCCCGACTAGCTGATGACATTCATGAAGGGTAAACATAGATAATATTCAGTGGATCCGCTCATCATAATTAGGTTGAATTCTTGAGTAGAAAATAAATTCATTTGAACCGAGAGATTTTCAGTGTCAACTCTTTAGTGGAGTCAGTTGGCATTAAGCTAAACTTGGAAAAGGTTTGTGAACTTTTGAGTCCAAGTGTTTAGCTCAAGCTTTGTTCATTTGGGTCCATGAGGTCACTGTCACGAATCACATCGAGTAGGAATAGTTAAACTGGAAGCTAAGTCAAAACAAGAACGAAAATTGTCAAAAGGGTACTTTTGTCTTTTGAGACATATGATGAAATGAATGTCAATAAATTTTTTGACAAGGTCATTTGATGACATGCATCACTCGGCCAATACTAGTCTTATTGGGCCTTGTGGATTAATTTCATTTCATAAGAATTTATTGAAAATTCTTAATGGGCCTTTTTCATGTTCTCATGAACAAATAAAGAAACTTCTAGAAGCTCCTTCTAGAGGACATGTTGGGCGCCTACTACCCAAGAGATAGAGAGAATATTTTGTGCATAAATGTATCAAGATACTTGCCAAAAGAAAAAGAGGAAACAAATTTGCATGAGGATGCTTTAGGGTAATCGGCCAAGAGAGAGTCAAAGGCAAGGCATGGAACAAAATAGGAAACAAATCCAAGGCTTATTGAAGCCTATGTTGGCCGTGTGACTCAATAAAGGAAATAGGGAAATTAGCTCATGAATATGTGATATTCTATAGAAGAGGAAACTACCTTATAGAAGGTGAGACCTCTCCTATAAATAGGAGCCTCATTCCACACATTTCATTCATCCAAGTTTAAGAGATTTGAGAGACTCTCTCTCTAGAACTTTGGCCGAACTCCTCTCTCTCTCTCTCTAGTTTATTTTCGATTTTTGTTTTGGCACCTAGGTCCTCATTTGACCTAGTGTTTACCTTTGCGACTTCAAGACTCGTTCTTAAGTCGTGGTGTTTAAAAGTGCCCACTCACTAATTCCTTTATTTCGAGTGATTTAGTGATAGAAACTTTCGTGGTTGCTCGAGGTGCCGAGGAAAGAAAGAGAGACGTGCTGTGAGGGTAGACGAGCGTTGCAACTTTCCAAAAGCTTCTCAAAGTTCAAGCTTCAAGAAAGGTTAGTAAACTTCTATACTCATAATAGTTATTAATTACATGTACTTGCTCTTTGTCTAGGTTAGTAAAACTGGTTTTACTTGTAAAAGAAAATTTTTAAAATTCCGCCGCTTAACGAAGCGTTAAACTTTTTCTTAAACCCTAGATCAATTCCAACAGAGTTCGTTCCTCGAGTCGAGTCCCGAGTCCACGAATTGAGTGACAAGTCCTTGTGTCAACTCTATACATAACTCCTCGAGTTGAGTTCAGTCCTCGAGTCGAATCCCAAGTCCAAGAATTAGCTGACAAGTCTTCGTGTCGACTCTACGCATAACTCCTTGAGTTGAGTTCACTCCTCGATTCGAGTCTCGATTCGGGAGTCAACTGACAAGTCCTCGCATCGACTTTACGTGTAACTCCTTGAGTTGAGTTCACTCCTCGAGTCGAGTCCCGAGTCCACGAATTGGCTAACAAGTCCTCGTGTCGACTCTACACGTAACTCCTCAAGTTGAGTTCACTCCTCGAGTTGAGTCACGAGTCCACGAATTGGCTGACAAGTTCTCGTGTCGACTCTACGCATAACTCTTCGAGTTGAGTTCACTCATCAAATCGAGTCTCAATTTGCTAGTCAACTGACAAGTCCTCGCATTGACTTTTCGCGTAACTCCTCGAGCTGAGTTTACTCGTCAAGAAAAGTCTCAAGTCCACGAGTCGACCTATGAGTACACGTGTCGAATATGCATGACTACTCGAGTTGAGTTTACTCCTCGAGTCGAGTCCCAAACTCACGAGTCGACCTACAAGTCCACGTGTCAAATATGCATGACTTCTCGAATTGAGTTTATTCCTCGAGTCGAGTACCAAACTCACGAGTTGACCCACAAGTCCTCGTGTTGAATACGCGTGGCTCCCTGAGTTGAGTTTACTCCTCGAGTTGAGTCACAAGCCCACGAGTCAACTTACAAGTCCTCGTGTCAAACATGCGTGACTTCTTCAGTCACAAATCAACGATAGAGTCACAAGTCTCGATGAAAAATCTACATGCTCTCCTACAAGCAACAGAAAAACCGTCCCTAACGACGTGCTTAAGTCACCCCTACGGCGCACCAAAATTTGCTCCACGACGCTCTCGTGAGAGGAAGAATGGGCCAATTGAGTCCCCAAACGTGACACGCGCGCCGTGGCGCCACGCTCACAAGGGCATAAGACTCGACCAAAGAGACTCAACCTGAAAACGCGACCAGCGCACTAAGGTGCCACACTCGCCGGGGGATCAAGTCTACACCTAACCCCGCCTGTCACACGACATGCGCACCCAAGGGTGCCACGCTCATAAGGTGGTCTTGTCGCGCTCGCCGCCCGATGCAGCGAGTCATAAGCCAAGACGCCAATGATGACGCCGGGTTCTAGGCCTGCGTCCGTAGGGGGAGTAATTGGGTCTGCCGGCCTCCACGGGAAACGGAAGACGTGCAAATCGATTACGCATTCATTGGTAAATTGAGAAAATAAGACACGCATTAACAAGATGTGCAAATCGATTACGTCTTCATTGGTAAATCGAGAAAATAAGACACACATTAACAAGACGTGCAAATCGATTACGTCTTCATTGTCGAATCGAGAAGATAAGACACGCATTAACAAGACGTGAAAATCGATTACGCCTTCATTGGTAAATCGAGAAAATAAGACACGCATTAACAAGACGTGCAAATTGATTACGCCCTCATTGGTAAATCGAGAAAATAAGACGCGCATCGACAAGACGTGCGAATCGATTACATGAACGACAACCATAGCCTCTTTACAGCGCACTCACAAACTCGAGAGTGTTCGTCCCAAGTTCACACGTCGGTGCAACTATTGAGTTTCCACTCGACCGACACTCGAAACTCGGGGGGCTAATGTTGTCGACCCGTCGATGACCGACATGGGCAAAGAAGTCAATACACATCACAGTTCGAAGAACCACGGTCAAACCATCACGCCACCTCCCGGCCGGCCAAGGACTGTCACAGCACCTCCGGGCCGGCCAAGTCTTGTCCGATCGACACCCGGTCGGCCAAGGCCCATCTGACCGACTCCCGGCCGGTCAAGGACCGACACGACGCCTCCCGGCCGACCAAGGCCCGTCCGGCCTTCTCCCAACCGACCATTGGCCAGCCCAGGTCCCGCTCCGCCATTGGCCGGCCCAAGTCCCACCTGGCCAACGGCCGGCCCAAGTCGCGGCCGGCCAACGGCCGTCCCAAGTCTCGTCCGGCCAACGGCCGACCCAAGTTTCGTCCGGCCAACGGCCGGCTCAAGTCTCGCTCGACCTTTGGCCGGCTCAAGTCCCGCCCGGCCAATGGCCGGCCAAGGCCCGTCCGGCTGACTCCCGAGCGGCCAAGGACCGTCACAACACCTCCTGGCCGGCCAAGTCCCGTTCGGTCATCTCCCGGCCGACCAAAGCCCGTCCGGCCGACTCTCGGCCGGTCAAAGACCGTCACGACGACTCCCGGCCGGCCAAGGCTCGCCCAGCCTTCTCCTGGCCGATGATTAGCCAGCCTAGGTCCCGCCCGGCCATTGGCCGGCCCAGGTCCCGCCCGGCCAATGGCTGGCTTGACTGGAGACCACATGTAGCAATTGTCCTGAGACCTAGTTCCTTTCATAAGCTCATCATATTTCTCATTTATCACCACATACTTATCACGAGTAAAACTAACACATAAGTTTAAGTCACAGAGTTGACTGATACTAATAAGTTTAGCGGTGAGACCTTCAACTAGTAAAGCCTCTCTTAAACAAGACAAGTCAGGATAGTTGAGCTGACCTTTACCGATGATCTTGGCCTTTACCCCATCACCAAAGGTGACATGGCAATCGGAGTAAGGTTTTATGTTGGAAAAAAAGTCCTGAACACCAGTCATGTGACGAGAGCAACCGATGTCAAAATACCAATCACTGCCCGTGGAGGCACTCAGAGAGGTGTAAGCAATGTTGGCGCCAAAGGATGCATTTTTCACTCTCCATTCCAAGCAACGAAGGGGTTGTTGACCTGGTTGAGGCTACCTGTAGGAAGATTGTGTTGATGAAGGTTCCTCCCATAAAGGCGATAGCAAAAAGGTTGAATGTGACCCCTTCGTCCATAATGATGGAAAATCCAATGAGGTCTGTTGACAAGAGACCTGGCTGGTTTGTGAGGATGCTGCCGATGCTGATTCTAGAAATTGTTATGCCAGATGTCTGAGACATGTTGCGTGACATCTTGTAAGCAGACTTTTAGGGGAAGAAAATAGTTAGATATGTGGAAGCACCGTGAGTATAACCAAGCCCTTTCATGTTCTTCACAGGTTTCCCAACGGTGAGAATTTTATGCAGGCTGTCAGTGCTGGAGTTCAACATCCTGACATATTTAGTCATCTGGTTAAGTTCCCCATTTATGCGGCTGACTTCGCGCTTTAGATCAACAATGGTTTCTAAGAGTCTTGTCTTGTCTTCACTAAGAGAGAGAATGAGTGCACTCTGTTTGTCAAGAACTTGAGACTCTTCAACCCATTTAGTATGTAAAACATTATAAGCATCATTCACAACATCATCAGATAGTTCATCATCAGTAACAAATCTCTTTGAGGATTCAGCAAATTCATCAATAGATTCAAGGTTATGAATGGGAATAAAAGCTGTGAAGGCAACAAAATTGCTTATCTGATTAGATTCAATGTCTTCTTCTTCCTCATCAGATAGAGTGGCGTTGTATCCCTTTTTCTGCTTCTTCAGGAAGTTGGGACACTCCTTCTAAAATTTCCCAAAGCCTTCCCACTCATGGCACTGATTACCTTTGCCTTTTCCAGAGCGTTCACCACTTCTGCCGTTTCTGTGTGGGTTTCCATTCTTCTGGACTGAAAGTTGTCTTTAACCTCTTGCGAGACATTGTTCCCAGTCATCTGGTTGAATCTCTTCATCACCCTGCTATAGTTTTTTTGGCCAGCATAATAATAGTATCATCAATTTTGTTATCATAATCAGAGTATACATTCTCCTTTTGATCATGAATAAAGTTGTTGAGAGCCATTCCTTTGTGTTTCTTCTCCATCTTGGAAAGAGATAGCTCGAAGTGTTGGAATCGATCTAGGGTTTAAGAAAAAGTTTAACGCTTCGGTAAGCGGCGGAATTTTAAAAATTTTCTTTTTCAAGTAAAACGTTTTTACTAACCTAGACAAAGAGCAAGCACATGTAAATAAAAACTATTATGAGCATAAAAGATTACTAACCTTTTAGAAGCTTGAATGTTGATGAGCCTTCGGAAGGTTGAAAATGTTCGTCTCCCCTCACAGCACGTCTCTCTTCTTTCCTCGGGAACTCGAGCAACCACGAAAGTTTCTATCACAAGAATCACTCGAGAAAGAAAGGAATTAGTGTGTGGGCACTTTTAAACACGACGACTCGAGAACAAGTCTCAAAGTCGAAGAGCTAAAACACTAGGTCAAATGTGGACCTAGGTGCCAAAACAAAAACCAAAAAAATAACTAGAGAGAGAGAGAGAGAGAGAGAGAGAGAGAGAGAGAGAGAGAGAAGCTCTCAATCTCTAACTTATGTGGAATGAATAAAATCAGGGGAATGAGAGTCCTATTTATAGGAGAAGGGTTGGCCTTGGAAAGAAGTAGTTTCCTCTTATTTTCCAAGCTATCATGAGCAACCCTTTATTTCCCATTTCTATCCAAGTCACACGGCCAACATGTGCCTTCATGACACATTGGATTTGTTTCCTCTTTTATTCTTGCTTCCCCTTTGACTTGTCTTGGCCGAAATACTTGTTTCCTCATAGAGGAAATTTGTTTCCTCTTTTTCTTTTGGCAAGTATCTTGATACATTTATGCACAAAAAAATCTCCCTATTTCTCCTTTGGGTTGGGCGGCAAAGAAGGCCTTCTAGAAGGCATTTCTAGATTTTCTTCATTTGTTCATGACAACATAAGAAAAGCCCATTAAGAATTTTCAAATAAAAATCTATGAAATGAAATTAATTCACAATGTCCAATAAATATGTTATGGCCGAGTGATATAATATGTCATCATATGACATTGTCAAAAAATTTATTGACATTCATTTCATGCCATGTCCAAAAAGACAAAATTACCCTTTCGACAATTTTCGTTCTTGTTTTGACTTAGCTTCTAGTTTAACTATTCCTACTCGATATGATTTGTGACAGTGACCTCATGGATCCAAATGAACAAAGCTTGAGCTAAACACTTGGACTCAAAAGTTCACTAACCTTTTCCAAGTTTAGCTTAATGCCAACTGACTCCACTAAAGAGTTGACATTGAAAATCTCTCGGTTCAAATGAATTTATTTTCCACTCAAGAATTCAACCAATTTATGATGAGCGGATCCACTGAATATTATCTATGTTTACCCTTCATGAATATCATCAGCTAGTCGGGATTTATAATATTACCATTTTACCCTTCTAGCTGTTATTTCCTCAACTCCTTTGTCGCTTGTGAATAAGTAAGAAACAATGTATTGACGAGGAGCTAACAAGTCACATTGTTTCATCCAAAAGAGTCAGGAATCAATTTGGACACTTGCCAGTTCATTTATTCACATTCCAAGGAACAAAGGATGAGGTGATATACATTGCATTTCAACAATCTTGTACATGAATTCCATACCTATGAGAACTTCACAAAGTTACTCATGACATTCTCACAACTTAGTACGTCACCAATAGGTCATGTTCTTATTTTGTCTCTAGAAGTGCACTGGTCAATTCAGTACCTTCAGAAGATCCCTAGAAGAACTATAGAGTCTCCAACTCTCAATGCCCCATAACCAGACATCAAATATTCTCCTAACAATCGTACTGAGGACAATAGTCCTTTGACCCTTAGATTGCGAATATATCGTTTTAAGCAAACTACGAAGAGTTTGTTCATGCAAATCCACATTTATCTCTTCGTAAGTTTTTTAGTTTGTTTATGGACTAAAGACGAATGTTTTATCATAAAGCTTCAAACAGACAAGGAGGAATGAATGAACGTTTCAACTTTTTATTAATGAATAAGCAATTACAAGCAGGAGTCTTCATGAGACTTTATTACATCAAATGTACAAAATAAAGACTACAACTCTTCTTGTGGGCACCATTGACAACAAACTCCCACTTGACTCAAAGAAGATGTGTGTAGTCCTTCATGCCTAATCCCTCTCGATGTTGGTCAAAGACCTTGTTCGCTAGGGCCTTTGTGAATGGATCTGTTAGGTTGTCCACCGTTGAGATCTTCTTCACTTCCACGTCTCCGCGATGCACGATCTCTCGAATCAAATGGTATTTCCTCTCAATATGTTTAGAGCGCTTATGGCTTCGAGGTTCCTTTGAGTTAGCGACAACCCCACTATTATCACAATAAAGGGTCATGGGCTCGTCGACGTTTGGAACTACTTCCAAATACTTAAGGAATTTTCTAAGCCATACAGCCTCTTTGGATGCTTCACAAGCAGCCACATATTATGCTTCCATTGTGGAGTCAGCAATGCAAGATTGCTTAATACTCCTCCACACAACAGCTCCACCATTAAGGATGAACACAGATCCCGAAGTGGATTTCCTGGAATCCTTATCCGCTTGAAAATCAGAGTCGGTATATCCCGTCATAGTCAGGTCAGTACCTGAGTATGTAAGCATCAAGTTCCTAGTTCTTCGAAGATACTTAAGAACATGCTTAACAACAATCCAGTGCTCGGGTCCAGGGTTGGATTGGAAACGGTTGACTACGCCAACGGCGAAACATATATAAGGTCTAGTGCAAAGCATAGCATACATGAGGCTTCCTACGGCAGAGGCGTAAGGAATTTTCCTCATATCTTCAATCTCTTGTGCAGTCTTGGGAGACTGGTCCTTAGAGAGTGAGACTCCATGCCTAAAGGGTGTTTGGCCCTTCTTGGAATCTTGCATCGAGAAGCGATCCATCACCTTATCAATATAAGATGCTTGAGAGAGCGACACGGTCCGGTTTTTCCGATCTCGAAAGATTTGGATCCCCAGAATGTACGCGGCTTGTCCCAGATCCTTCATATCAAATTGCTTTGCTAACCAGGCCTTAACCTCGGATAATTTACCCACATCGTTACCTATGAGTAATATATCATCGACATATAATACCAGAAACACAACTTTACCTTCGTGTATTAACTTGTAAACACAAGGCTCATCTATTGACTGTTCAAAGCCGAAGCTTTTCACAGTTTCATCGAATCTAATATTCCATGACCTAGATGCTTGCTTTAGTCCATAAATCGACTTCAGTAACTTGTTGTCGTACGTTTTCGGAAAACCCGAGACGCCAAGAAGACACGCCGTTCAAAGGGCCGATGGTCAGGCCGGAGGTCCTGAAGAGCGGCAAGCCTTCTCTCATGAGTCGACTGACAAGTGCTCGTGCGAAATCCTCATTCCCCTCGAGTCGAGCCCCGAGTCGCTCCTCGAGTCGAGCCTTGAGTTGTTCCTCGAGTCGAGCCTCGAGTCGTTCTCGAGTCGCTCCTCGAGTCAAGCCACTAGTCACTCTCGTCGAGTTGAGCCTTGCTCCTCGAGTCGAGTCGCTCTCGTCAAGTGGAAACCTTCATATTTCACGTGGGAAGAATGGTATTCGAAGACCCCTAAAGGCCCGCAAGAGCCCGGCAAGACGAGCCGTTCACCGCGCGCACGGCACGCTGCACCGGCCAGCCGTGCAGCAGGCAGTGCGCCGCGCCAGGACGCGCCCGCGCCGCGCGCTCCATGCGCCGCGCATCCTGCGCCGCGCGTCCTGCGCCGCGCCCGGTGACCTGCGCGCCGCGCCCCCTGCGCCGCACGCCGCGCGTTGTGCGCCGCGTGCGCCGTGCGCCTCCACTTGATGGCACGCGCGTTCCTAGTCCCACATGGACGAAAAAGGGACCTTCTAAGGCTCCCAAACACCTATATAAACCCCCTCCCATTGAGGGGAAAGCAATCGAATAAATTCTCTTCATCTCCTATCGACACGCTCGATTTCTTACTCTTCTCTGCTTCTCTGGATGCCATATTTGGCCTGAAGCAGTCTCTCTTCTCTCTCCCCCGTTCTCAGAGGTTCCGAAGCACTCACGGGGACTTCCCGGACGTCGCTCCCTCTGACCGAACATTCTCCGGTGCTCAAGCACGCCCCTAGGGTTCTCGACTAGAGTTCCCCTCGCGCGTCTAACACGCTAGACGCGTACGCGATCTCCGAGGTTCTGAGACGCTGCCGAGGACTCCTCGCGCCCCGTCTCCTTCATCGAGCACGCTTCTCCACCAAGGCTCCGCGCCTCATACTGCGTCTTTCACGCTTGAACTACGTTCTGACCTGATCCCACGCACGGGTACGTAGGCAGCCGACAACCAAGGCACGGTCACTCCTCCTCCTCACCCCCTACCTCTCCCGAGAGGCGGGTTGATCGGAGAAAACCCTAGCTCGAGACTATCACGTTGACACTCTTGGCCCGGGTGCGATCACTTGGTCCGGCCTTGGATCGAACCGTCCGAGGTTTTCAATAGTTGTTCATTTTCCTGCGACAACATTTTGGCGCTAGAAGGAGGGGACTTCCCGACCTATTTAGCCCGAAATCCCTTCTGTTCATCTTCTTCTTTTCTTCTGCGAACTCAACCTTCTCGAACTTGAGAAACGATGAGTAGCCAACCACCCGTACGTTCTGAGGGCGTGAACAACCCCGAAAACGTCATTGGGACCAAGAAATACTTCTTGCGCTCCCGAGCGCATGGTGACGAAGAGTCGCTCCACGAAGAGAGCTCGACCCGCTCACCATCTCCATCTCCTGATAGCAGGGACGACCGCATCATGGAGTTAGAGGAGAGTATCCGCCGACTGAAGGCGAGGAACGCAAGGCACCACAGCCGACTAGCTGCAAAGCAACCTATGCGTGACAAGATAATCCCCAACGGGGATCCTGAGAACCTCAACGAGGAAAGCCGCGACCGCGACCCTGATTACGAGGATACTGGTGAGTCGGAGGATATCGAGACTTCTCTCACGAAGGACGGGGGACTCCCCGCCGTGTTTAAAGCCGGTCCGTCGAATCCCTTACCCCGAACAGGCGATGCGCCGGCAACTTCTCAAGAGGGGAATTCCCGACGTTCAGCTCTCGACCGACTAGGTCCGAGGGAGAATGTTGCGGAAAGTCAGGGCGCGCGGAGAGCGCACCGTCACAAACAAAGCATGCGCCTCCGTACGACCAGCCCTGACCTTAGGGACCGCCTCACTGCTCAACGCAATTGGCGTGGCAATGATCTGAGAGAGCGACTAAGCTCTAGACCCAATATCCCGCTGGCGGCCCCAACTAACGGGAACCGCCGCGCAGGACAGGGGTCTAACGAGAGACAGCAGGTGACTCCTCCCGATCAAGGGGTTACTCCAACAACCGGTCTCGATGTGGTCACTATGATCCACAACCTTCGAAATGAGGTACGAGATCTCCGAGAATACGGAATAGGTGGAAGTGCCTATGGGGTCGTTGAGGAGAATTCATCGCCTTTCACTACTCAGATACTGGCTGAGGTTTGTACGAGGAATTTCAAGCTCCCGAACCTCGCTCCCTATGATGGGAAAGCAGATCCTGCTTACCACATCCAGCACTATGAAACCTGGATGACGATGCAGGGTGTTTCTCCTGGCGCCATGTGCCAAGCTTTTAGTTTGACCCTCGCCGGACCCGGCTTTGAGTGGTTCAAGAACTTAAAGCCAGGAAGCATCCACTCGTTCAAAGACCTGAAGGACATGTTCCTAGCACGGTTCGCTACGTCTATGGTCCAAAAGAAGACCAAGATGTACCTGTGGTCAATCAGGCAAGAGAGTGGCGAGTCTCTTAGACGATACCTCGCCCGATTCACTGAAGAGTCAAACAAGGTCGACCGCTTTGACGACGGTGACGCAATTGCCGCTATCATAGAAGGCTTGCGCACAAGTGACTTCCTCAAGTCTGTCGTAGGCCGTGTCCCTTCTACCATGGCCGAGTTAATGACTCGAGCTAAGACCTTCATGGGAGTCGAAGATTACCTCGATGGCCGCAAGAGCACTAATCAAAGCTCTCGCCGTCGAGAAGAACCTAGCCGCGAGCAGAACGAACCTCGTAAAAGGCGAAACAAGGGGAACCAGGTTTCTAGCGACCGACCCCCTGTACCTCAGAAACCGCGACTTGCGGAAAACTTCAAAGGGTACTCGTCATTCACGCCGTTGAACACAGCACCGGAAAGGATCTTGGCTCTGGCACGTGACAAGTTCACGCCCCCGGCTCCAATGAAGAAGGATCCCGCAACTCGCGATCGATCCAGGTATTGTGAGTTCCATCGGGAATACGGTCATTTGACCTCTGAATGCTACAACCTTAAAAGGCAAATCGAGGCTTTGATCCAACGGGGTGAGCTGAAAGAGTTTGTGTTACGCATGATTAGCGCTGCGGGCCCCACTACGAACAGACAACAGTCTGGTCAGGGAGGAGGAACAGCCGCTTCTGCCGACCGAACCACGGCTACTGCCAACGCCAACCCACAACTCCACGTGGTAACCACCATACTGGGAGGTCCACAAGATGGAGATTCAGCCCGACAACGGAAGAAATTCCTTAGGGCCGTGTCTCAGGAAGACGCTGCTATGCACGTCAACTTCACATATGAAGAACCTCCGTCCGTGCCCCACGAGACGATGTACTTCACCAATGAAGAGGCCAAGCGAGTTGTGCATCCGCACAATGACGCGATCGTGCTCAAGGCCCAAGTGGCCAATAACTTGGTGAAAAGGGTTCTCATCGATAACGGCAGCGCTGCCGACATAATTTTCAAGTCCACCCTAGAGCGCATGAAGCTCGGGGGGCTGCTCCTGACTCCGACCCAAACGCCATTGTTTGGGTTCACTGGGGAAAAGGTTATGACCGAGGGCATTATCGACCTGCCGGTCACCTTTGGGACCCCTGGAGGAATCGAGGCCGTTCACATGGTCCCATTCCTAGTGGTCGATCAGGAGTCGCCTTATAACTTAATCATCGGGCGACCCACGTTGAACCGGCTAAGGGCAATCACTTCCACGTACCACCTACTGGTGAAATTCCCCACCGAAGTGGGAATTGGAATTATGGCTGGAGACAAATCCCAAGCCAGAATATGCTACGTACAAGGAGTTGATGGCAAATCCGCGGGAAAAGCGGTCAACACAATCTTCCAACTGGAAGACGATTTCCCATGCAACCCAAGGGATGCAAGGAAGTTCGGAGAACTTGACCCCCGGGATGAAATCGAAAGACTCAAGGTGGAAACCTCCGATGATCTTGTGCCAATCGTCCTGGACGAATCTAAGCCTGATCAGGTTGTAAAAGTCGGCACCCGACTTCCACTCGCCATCAAAACTCAGCTTACTGCCTTCCTTAGGGAGTTCAAGGATGTTTTTGCATGGACTCATGCGGATATGCCCGGAATCGATCCCGAGGTAATAGTGCACCGATTGAACGACGACCCAAAGGTCGCCGAAAAAGTGCAGGCTAGACGAACGTTCAACCCAGAACGATACCTGGCCATAAATGAAGAGGTCGAGAAACTCCTCACCGCAAACTTCATTCGAGAGGCTAAGTACCCCAAGTGGGTCGCCAACGTGGTAATGGTAAAAAAGCCCAACGGGAAGTGGCGAATTTGTATAGACTACAAAGATCTTAACAAAGCCTGCCCTAAGGACTGCTTTCCACTCCCGCGCATCGAACAACTGGTGGACGCCACGGCCGGCCATGAACTTCTAAGCTTCATGGACGCCTATTCAGGGTACAACCAAATTCGAATGCACGAACCCGATCAAATTAAGACGACCTTTGTCACCGATCGAGGTCTCTACTGTTACAAGGTCATGCCTTTCGGCCTTAAGAACGCGGGAGCAACGTACCAACGCTTAGTAAATCGGATCTTCGCCGATCAAATCGGCAAGACAATGGAAGTATACGTGGACGACATGCTCGTTAAAAGCCTACTGGCAACCAATCACGTATGCGACCTAAGGGAGATGTTCACAATCCTCCGCCGATATAAAATGAAGCTCAACCCCAACAAATGCGTATTCGGGGTTGAATCCGGGAAGTTCCTCGGTTACATCGTCAGCCGACGAGGCATAGAGGCGAACCCGGAAAAAATCAAGGCACTCCTTGAAATGAAGTCGCCAAGATGAGTCAAAGAGGTACAAAGCCTGACCGGTCGGATTGCCGCTCTGACACGCTTCGTGTCTAAAGCCACCGACAAGTGTCAACCGTTCTTCAAAGCTTTGAAGAAGACGGACGGCTTTGAGTGGACGGACGAATGCGAAAGTGCCTTTCAAGAAATGAAGGCTTACTTTGGGTCCCCACCATTCCTCTCTAAACCGAGAGGGGGCGAGACGCTATACGTGTATCTCGCCGTCTATGAAAGAGCTGTAAGTGTTGTCCTTGTCCGCGAAGAAAACAAGGTCCAATGGCCGATCTACTACGTGAGCAAAGCCTTACTCGACGCGGAAACGCGCTACACCGAGATAGAGAAACTTTCTCTGGCTCTCGTAACGGCAGCTAAGAAGCTGCGGCCGTACTTCCAAGCTCACCCAGTCGCAGTGCGAACTGAGCATCCGATCGGTAAAGCTCTTCAAAAGGGAACATCGACTCGCATGGCGATCTGGTCCCAAGAATTGAGCGAGTACGGGATTGAGTTCCACCCAAGAACGGCTATAAAGGGGCAGGCCTTAGCCGACTTCGTGGCAGAATTCTCTTATACTCCCCATCTGGGAGCTATACGTAGATAGGGCATCTAATGCTCGGGGGGCTGGCACCGGAATAATTTTGATTAACCTCGACGGGGAAAAGCTGCGATACGCCCTTCACTACGGCTTCCAAGCCTCCAACAATGAAGCTGAATACGAAGCGCTCATTGTAGGGATATAGCTGGCACAGAAACTCGGCTCCCATAACCTGCGAATACACTGCGACTCGCAGTTGATCGTAAACCAGGTTAAAGGAGATTACACCGCCAAGGAACCTAACATGGTCGCGTACCTGGCTAAGACAAACTCCAAACTCGATGCCTTCTCTTGGTTCGAGATTCACCAAATCCCAAGAGAACAAAATTCGGAGGCTGACGCCCTTGCTCGCCTCGGATCTGGCATCGACGAAGACGGATTGGGGACCGTACCCATTGAATTTCTCCCACGGCCATCCGTCTCCCGAGACAAAGTCGGGACCATAGAGGTGGCATCTCAGCTCGCTTGGATGGACTCAATTGTCGAGTTTTTGCGAAGAGGGGAACTCCCCGAAGACCGCAAGGAAGCCGATAAACTGAGGGCCTTAGCATCCAAATACACGCTCCGTGAGGGCATACTCTATAAGCGCGGTTACTCGACGCCGCTGCTCCGGTGCCTCGATAGCGTTGAGTCGACCAAGGTCCTCCGCGAAATTCATGAGGGCATCTGCGGGAACCACGCCGCTGGAACTTCCCTTGCGCTCAAAGCGCTTAAGCAAGGCTATTTCTGGCCTACCATGAAGCGAGATGCTTACGAATGGGCAAGGCGTTGCGATAAATGCCAACGCTTCGCGGAAATTCCGCGACAGCCCCCGACCCCATTAAGCAGCATCGTTGTCCCACGTCCCTTTGCTAAGTGGGGCGTGGACATCATTGGTAAGCTCCCTAGAGCGCCAAGGCAATACGAGTACGCCATTATCGCCATCGACTACTTCAGTAAGTGGGTAGAGGCCGAGCCGCTTGCCAGAATAACTGAAGCAAACACGACAAACTTCAATAGGAAAAGCATCATATGCAGGCACGGTATCCCCGCCTCGATTGTGACCGACAACGGAGCACAATTTGACAACGTGCGAGTAAGAGATATCTGCGATCAATTGAAGATCAGCAAGACCTTCTCCTCGCCGCGTCATCCTCAGGCCAATGGCCAAGTCGAGGCAGTCAACAAGACTATCAAAAGCAACCTGAAAAAGAAACTCGAAGACAAGAAAGGCGCCTGGGCCGAGGAATTGCCATTCGTCCTATGGGCGTATAGGACAACCGCGCGAAACGCCACCGGCGAGACGCCATTCTCCCTTGCATATGGGGTCGAGGCCGTGGTTCCAATTGAAACCGAGATACCCACGTTCCGAATCGATACATTCGACGAAGCAGACAACGACGAGGCCATGCGCCTTGAGTTGGACCTGATCGATGAAAAGAGAGCGAAAGCATTCAGACGCCTCGCCGCGCAGAAGCGCAAGGTCGAAAGATACTACAACTCCAAGATCAAAAGGGAACCTTTGCCGTCGGAAGCCTCGTCCTCAGACGAGTGTTCCAGAACACACAAGTCCAAGGCGCCGGCGTCCTAGGCCCGAACTGGGAAGGCCCTTACAGAGTCCGCAAAGTCATTCACGACGGGACATACTACATCGAGCACACGGACGGAACTCCGATTCGCCACCCGTGGAACGCGGAGCACTTGAGGCAATACTACCAGTAGCTAGCGTCCCCCGCATTTTTATCGCTTTTATTTCCCATTTTCAATAAGGCCTACGAGCCAATGTTTTAGGATTTTAATTTTCTCGCAAGTTTTTCGCAAAAGTAATAAAACTCGAGTTTTCCGTTTCAAATTCCGTTTTATGCAAGTTTTCTGGTTATCAACAATTAACTTATAACCCAAAAACTTGGGGGGGCTAGCTATGGTAAGGAAACTCTCAAAAGAACACGCTCCACCAAAAAATCTTAAGACGCCTACATGGCGCACTTAAGACGCCTAAATGGCGCAACCTAAGACGCCTAAATGGCGCAACCTAAGACGCCTAAATGGCGCAACCTAAGACACCTACATGGCGCACTTAAGACGCCTACATGGGGCACCTAAGACGCCTACATGGCGCACGTAAGACGCGTAAAGGCGCAACCTATAAGACGCCTACATGGCGCAACCTAAGACGCCTACATGGCGCACTTAAGACGCCTACATGGCGCAACCCGTAAGACGCCTACATGGCACAACCTAAAACGCCTACATGGCGCACTTAAGACGCCTACATGGCGCACGTAAGACGCGTAAAGGCGCAACCCGTAAGATGCCTACATGGCGCAACCTAAGACGCCTACATGGCGCACTTAAGACGCCTACATGGCACACGTAAGACGCGTAAAGGCGGAACCCGTAAGACGCCTACATGGCGCAACCTAAGACGCCTACATGGCGCACTTAAGACTCCTACATGGCGCACGTATGACGCGTAAAGGCGCAACCCGTAAGACGCCTACATGGCGCAACCTAAGACGCCTACATGGCGCACTTAAGACGCCTACATGGCGCACGTAAGAGGCGTAAAGGCGCAACCCGTAAGACGCCTACATGGCGCAACCTAAGACGCCTACATGGCGCACTTAAGACGCCTACATGGCGCACGTAAGACGCGTAAAGGCGCAACCCGTAAGACGCCTACATGGCGTAACCTAAGACGCCTACATGGCGCACTTAAGACGCCTACATGGCGCACGTAAGACGCGTAAAGGCGCAACCCGTAAGACGCCTACATGGCGCAACCTAAGACGCCTACATGGCGCACTTAAGACGCCTACATGGCGCACGTAAGACGCGTAAAGGCGCAACCCGTAAGACGCCTACATGGCGCAACCTAAGACGCCTACATGGCGCACGTAAGACGCGTAAAGGCGCAACCCGTAAGACGCCTACATGGCGCAACCTAAGACGCCTACATGGCGCACGTAAGACGCATAAAGGCGCAACCCGTAAGACGCCTACATGGCGCAACCTAAGACGCCTACATGGCGCACCTAAGACGCCTACATGGTGCAACCTAAGACGCCTACATGGCGCAACCCAAGACACCTACATGGCACGCTTAAAACGCCTACCCGGCGCGGCCTGAGACGTCCACTTGGCACAATCCGGTGCACGTAAGGCGCCTACGTAGCATGGCTGACTCGCAGTTGAAAATACTTAAGAACGCAAACCATCCAAGTGACAGGCGTGTTTGAAAAGGTACCCTGCTGAGGTAAAAGGATGGGCAAAACCATTGACACAAACAAATTGACCATCTAAGCATGCCATGAAAGATGAATGTGCGAAAACATTCATAAGAATAAATAAATAACTTCTCATAAAAGAAAGGGGCAACTGCCTCGAATCCTAGAAAGCATGCGCTAAGACAAGTGCGCTAAAGGGAAAAATCCTAGTAAGCAAGCGCTAAAATAGGTGCGCTGAATGGAAAAACCTAAAAAGCATGCGCTAAACACTTGCGCGAGAAAAATAAAGAAAGGAAAAGGTCACTCGGCGGGATCGTCGCCTACAGGATCGGCCCCGTCGAGTGATGGGAACAGCGAGTCGAAGAAGTGGAAGGTGACCCCCCGAGAAACATTCTCGGTAGCTGTGGCGTCCCGACACTCCACCGCCGCCGCATGTCTTGCCTCCTCGACTCCGACATCAAAGTCGTCTTGAAGATCGGACGCAAGTTGTTCCACCGCGGCTTTCTCCTCGGTGACCCGAGCCACCTCCTCCGCCATGGAGTCGCGCTTACGCTCCGCACGAACACGGGCAGCCTCGCTCAATGTAAGCTGGCCTTGAAGAATGCCAACTTGATCTGTGCGCGATTCCAACTGACGTCGAAGGTCCCGCGCTTCGCTCCAGAAGACCTCCGTCGATCGAGTCGCCACTTCGAGGGCTTGACGTTCCGTCGTTAACTCCTCAGCCATCTTCGCCACCACCGCCTGAGCACGGTCGCACTTGCCGCGGGTAACTCCCAATTCCACGCGAGCCTCCTGAAGCTGCTCGCGGAGACTCGCAAACTCCGCCTTTGAGTGAGAACCTCGCTCGGCGTGGGCCAGCTGAGACTTCGCTTGAGCAAGCTCTTCCTGGGCACGGCTCATCTGCCTGATAAGGTCGTGAAGGATCTTCTCGCCCCGGGTCGCTCGAGCAAGCACCTGAGAAGGCAAAAAGATAGTTTAGCGAAAGATAGGTTCATCACAAACGAGGCAAGGGAAACTTACTCTCTGTGCATCGGAAACGCCGTGACGAAAGAACTCCACGTTGCGCTGGCCACGACGCTCTTCCACATCTTCATCGAAGATTGAGCTAGGCCCAGGGAACATTCCCCCCTAACCTCCACAGACTCCACGTCGACCATCGAGTTTACGCGCTTGGAGTCCGAAGACGTGTCTGGGAAAGCCGAGGAGGAGGGTCGCTTCAAAGAAGCGCGAGGACCGCTCCCCGACCGATGATCGGTATCGGGTTTCTCCCGACCGTTCCGCGCAGCAATCCGACAACGGACCGCCGCCAACGACTTTGGGTCCCGAGAAGCCTTCGCTAGGCGCGCTCGAGCCCTCGCCCTAGCCGAAGAGACTGCAAAAGCAACAAAAGTCAAAAACCTAAGCTAAAAACAAGAGCAAGAAGTGTGAAACATCGACATACCTTGAAGATCGCCACTCGAGAGAGATGATGCGGCACTGGGGGCACTCTCGGTCCGCTGGCTAGGTGGAAATGGCGGGAACCACCCGGTGGAAGCCATCAGCTCAGGGGAACGAAATCGTTCGACGGCTTTCCGAGCCTTCGACATTCCCCGGATCTCCTTCACAAAGTCGAGGTCATCGGCCCCCGCTAGCAGAAAACTCGGCCAAGGGGCCGAACCGGAGCGGCGCATCGCCAAAGGCCTCTGCCGAGACCCACACCCATGGCCGTCGATTATACTTCTCGGAATCGATAATCAGCTTAGTATTCCGACGATCGCGGGCCACGAAGAAATTGGGTTGCCCGGGCGCAGGGAAGACCGCGATGAGATTACGAAAATCACTCACGGTCATTACCCGCTCAGTCTGGCAATGCCACTCCATGTGGCACATCGCCACGATGCGGTAGAACGCCGGACTCATCTGACACGCGTGCACCCCCAGACGGGCGAGAAACTGCTGAACGATGGGTTGAAACGGCAGCCGCAACCCGCAGTTGAGACTTGCAACTGAAACTGCGGCAAATCCACGACGAGGCCGGAAATGACGGTCGCCCTGTAAGGGACGGAGAAGCGCCACAGACGACGGAATGGCGAATGCCTCCCGGAGACCGACGAATGTCCGGTAGGTGAGCGAGCTCGAAGCATCGACCCTCGAACAGTCAAAGTCCTCGGGAGCAGCCAAGCCCTCCTCGGGATACCACTCCGTCCTAGCAAGCGACCTCGCCGATACTAACGCCTCTGTGTCAGGGGTCTCGGGCTGAGAACCCCCTGGCTCCACGGAAGGGCCCCTGCCCTCCGACACGACCGCGGCAGCTGCCGACGGTACCTCGGGACGCTCCGATGCGAGGCCTTCGGCCCCCGGACATGTCTCTGACTCACCTCCGGGATCTTCAGATTCGGGACCAAAGTCGTCCACGCAGTCTATCTCGTCGAGAACCGACTCTAGCAGAGTCACCGCATCCGCGTCCGTAACATCTCCCGGCACGCCTTGAGAGTCTAAGTCGGACTGCGGCACGTCGAGGCGGGCTTTGTCACGAACCCCCTCGCCGACTAAGTTGATCACGAGGCGAGGGGCAGGTTCCCCAGACGCGGGATGATCAAACTCCCCACCTCTATCGCGCCCAGTTGGCGCGCACTCTTCGTGAGGCTGAGCAGCGGGCACGGTCGCACCCAGCTCGCCTTCCCCCAGCCACTGCTCTACTCCGCTTGGATTTTCTTCCACGTGCAGAGGAACTTCCCTTAATCCCGCGAAGAGATCATCCTCTGCGTGTTCAAAACCCTGAAACAAGAGAGAGAAATCAATCTCGGGACTCTCAGCTGAGAAAAGGGGAGGGACACCCATAATGCAAGCGTAAAAGAGAAAACAAGCGTAGAAAAGAGAGAAAAAAAATAAAGTGAGGAATAAAGAGAAGGGGGGAGGCCTATTTATAGACTTCTAGGGGGGTAGGAGTCAAAATCCTACTCCCACAAGAAGAAAAATCGGAGAAAAAACTCCAAAAAGTCGGAGTTCTCCCGCGCAAGGCGAACCAGCCCCGCGCACGGGGCGCGCCGTCCAGGGCGCGCACCGCGCGCCCCCCTAAAAAAAAAAGAGAGAAGAAAAAGAAGAGGAAAAGATTTTTCCTCGGGGTCACAAGACATGGGAAATATTTTCCTCAAACACCCGACGGAAACAACTAAAAGTTCACCGCCCGGGGCCTCCCGAGCAATGAACTTGGGGGGCTAATGTTGTCGGTCGTTTTCGGAATACCCGAGACGCCAAGAAGACATGCCGTTCAAAGGGCCGATGGTCAGGCCGGAGGTCCTGAAGAGCGGCAAGCCTTCTCTCATGAGTCGACTGACAAGTGCTCGTGCGAAATCCTCATGCCCCTCGAGTCGAGCCCCGAGTCGCTCCTCGAGTCGAGCCTTGAGTTGTTCCTCGAGTCGTTCTCGAGTCGCTCCTCGAGTCAAGCCACTAGTCACTCTCGTCGAGTTGAGCCTTGCTCCTCGAGTCGAGTCACTCTTGTCAAGTGGAAACCTTCATATTTCACGTGGGAAGAATGGTATTCGAAGAACTCTAAAGGCCCGCAAGAGCCCGGCAAGACGAGCCGTTCACCGCGCGCACGGCACGCTGCACCGGCCAGCCGTGCAGCAGGCAGCGCGCCGCGCCAGGACGCGCCCGCGCCACGCGCTCCATGCGCCGCGCATCCTGCACCGCGCCCCCTGCGCCGCGCGCCGCGCGTTGTGCACCGCGCGCGCCGTGCGCCTCCACTTGATGTCACGCGCGTTCCTAGTCCCACATGGACGAAAAAGGGACCTTATAAACCCCCTCCCATTGAGGGGAAAGTAATCGAATAAATTCTCTTCATCTCCTATCGACACGCTCGATTTCTTACTCTTCTCTGCTTCTCTGGATGCCATATTTGGCCTGAAGCAGTCTCTCTTCTCTCTCCCCCGTTCTCAGAGGTTCCGAAGCACTCACGGGGACTTCCCGGACGTCGCTCCCTCTGACCGAACGTTCTCCGGTGCTCAAGCACGCCCCTAGGGTTCTCGACTAGAGTTCCCCTCGCGCGTCTAACACGCTAGACGCGTACGCGATCTCTGAGGTTCTGAGACGCTGCCGAGGACTCCTCGCGCCCCGTCTCCTTCGTCAAGCATGCTTCTCCACCAAGGCTCCGCGCCTCATACTGCGTCTTTCACGCTTGAACTACGTTCTGACCTGATCCCACGCACGGGTACGTAGGCAGCCGACAACCAAGGCACGGTCACTCCTCCTCCTCACCCCCTACCTCTCCCGAGAGGCGGGTTGATCGGAGAAAACCCTAGCTCGAGACTATCGAGTTCACACTCTTGGCCCGGGTACGATCACTTGGTCCGGCCTTGGATCGAACCGCCCGAGGTTTTCAATAGTTGTTCATTTTCGTGCGACAACATAACTTACAAACCTTGGTCTCTTGACCTTTTTCCACGAAACCGTCTGGTTGAGCCATGTAAATGTGCTCGTCAAGATTGCCATTCAGGAAGGCTGTCTTGACATCCATTTGCCAGATCTCATAGTCAAGAGCTGCAACTATGGATAGGAGTATGCGGATGGATTTAAGCATCGTGACAGGCGATAAGGTTTCTTCATAGTCAATCCCTTCTTGTTGGGTATAACCCTTCATCACAAGTCGTGCTTTGAACGTCTCGACGTTCCCATCTGGACCCATTTTCTTCTTGTATATCCACTTACACCCTACGGGTTTAATCCCTTCAGGAAGGTCTACAAGTTTCCAGACTTTGTTGATATACATCGAGTGCATTTCAACTTTCATGGCGTCAAGCCAAAGGTTTGATTCAGAACAAGCCATCGCTTGGCTATAGGAAACAGGATCATCCATGTCAGAGACGGCTACAAGAGAGTCTCCATAGGACATGTACCTGTCAGGCTATTGAGTAGCCCTCCCACTACGTCGAAGTACTACTTGACGAGATTCTGAAGAGTTGGGTTGTGTTTCAGTTGGGGTAAGAACAGTTCTTATAGATGAGTAGAAGCTTCCTCACCCAACTTTTCTTCAAGCACAATTTTGCTTCTAGGTTTCGCATCCTTCATAAAGTCCACCTCGAGGAAACGAGCATTCGTGCTAACGAAAGTCTTATCGTGCTCGAGACTATAGAAAATGAAACCTTTGGTTTCCTTTGAATATCCCACAAACAGGCACAATTCTGACCTACTAGCCAACTTGCTAGTCTTTTGCCTTAGCACATGTGCAGGGCAACCCCAAATTCGGATGTGGCCTAGATTTATATTACGGCCAGTCCATCTTTCATAAGGAGTACCAGGAACCGTTTTAGGCGGAACTTGGTTCAGAATGTAAGCGGCTGTTTCGAGGGCATATCCCCAAAAGGAAAGAGGGAGTGATGAGTAACTCATCATTGATCTAACCATCTCCATAAGAGTTCGGTTCTTTCTCTCTGACACTCTGTTTTGTTGAGGTGTGCCAGGTGCGGTAAGCTGAGAAGCGATACCTTCTTCTTTAAGAAATTCATCGAACTCTCCAGACATATACTCACCATCTCGATCAGATCGAAGGGTTTTTATCTGTTTGCCAGTTTGCTTTTCCACTAAAGCCCTAAAGACCTTAAATACATTAAAGGTCTCGGATTTGTGTTTGAGCAAATAGACAAAACCATATCGCGAGTAATCATCGATGAAGGTAACGAAGTATTCGTATCCTCCACGTGCCTGTTGGTTGAGTGGACCACATGCATCAGAATGTACTAGTTCCAGCAACTCAGTGGCTCTTCGACCTTTATCAGAGAAAGGTCGCTTAGTCATTTTTCCTTCTATGCAGGATTCACAAGTAGGTAGTGAACCTATTGCAGAGGCTTGGAGTGGACCGTCCCTCACAAGTCTCTTAATCCTATCTAGACTAATATGACTAAGTCTTAAGTGCCATAGGTATGTTGGTTTTGTTAGATAGGAGGATTCAAAAAGTTTGATCCTCTTTGGCTCCCTAATTAGATCATTATCTATTTCGGTGTCTAAAAGGGAAGGTTGAGTGGGATAAATGTAAAAAAGAGCATTCTTCATACATGCATCAGTGACAAAAGAATTATCAGGAAACGAAATATGAATTCCATTCTTAATGAACTTTGAACAATAATCTTGCTCAAGAAGATGAGCAACGGATATTAAGTTCTTCCCAAAGGTAGGAACAAAATAAACATTATTCAAGTTTAAAGTGCAGTCTTCAAAAGACAGCGTCACGGATCTCACAGCCTTTGCAGACACCAGGCTCCCATCACCCCATTTGAAACAGAAGTCGCCTTCCTCTAAGATATTGGTTTTCTTGAAACCATTCAAGGAACAGCAAAAAAAGTAGCAGTGGAGTCAATAATCCACGATGATACATTAGCAGCTACTAAGCATGCTTCGGTAATTAGTACAATACTATGTTCCTTTTCTTTGAGATAGGCAGGACAGTTCTTTTTATCGGCCTTGTGAGGTCTCCTCTCAGTTCCAAAGGCGGAGGCTTTTTGCTCAGTAGCATGTGCCTCTCCTTGATTCCTCTTTCTCTTAGTGAGACCTACAGCAGTGTGAAATTCCTTCATGAGCTTGGTAACAGTGTACTCTAGCTTGTTTATGGAGTAGTTCATCTTCGAGGTATCAAGAGATGCGGGGAGAGTTTCTAAGATCATATCTATGACATTCTTCCCATCAATCTCAGATCCTAGGATTTCCATTTTATTCAGAAAACTAATGATCAGTATCATAATGTCTCCAACAGGAGTCCTAGCCTTCATATGACAGTTCATAAACTGTCGGACTGCTTGTTGCCTTGCTTGACGCCTTTGCCCTCCAAACATCTCATGGAGATTGTTGAGCACGTCGGCGGCAGTCTCGATGTCACGATGTTGTTGTTGCAACACATTGTTCATTGATGCTAAGATATAGCATTTCGCAATCTCATCGGATCGAAGCTAGGCCGCTAAGGCGTCTTTGTCCTCTTGAGTCGAATCATCATTCGTCAGATGAGGACACGGGGTGGTGAGTACCCATTTGTGCTTGTTAACAGTAAGTATTATGTCGAGGTTATGTTTTCCAATCTACGTAGTTCTAGGTTTTGAGTTTGTTCGAGGAAAGGATGATCGAGAGAGTGTTGAGAGACATGTTGCTTATTTAAGTTGAAACAAGTTTATGATTTAGTCTTTTGGTTTAGGATTTAAGTTTTTAAACATTTGATAAAATCCAAAGGTGTTATAAACCAAACGATAATTTACTCCTTCGACGGAAGGCCACAAAAAATCTCAATTTATAAGTAAATGACACATCATTAATGCTTATCCAAGATGTCAATACACCAATTTTGACCAGCCACCTTGTAAATTGGTTTGATGACTCACATCCTTTCGCAAGGCCTCGAGGGAGGATTACTAGGGATTGAGTCTAAGTATGTAACCAACCACTTAGTCTAAAAGATTGACTTTGAAAAATAATCCGCCGAGGGGAGGTCTTGTCTCATTGTCTTACTCTTGGACTTAGCTCATTGAGCAATGATCAGTGCAAAGCGGCCTTGAGTACTCTCATTTAAGAGAGGGCCACGAGGGTGACTCTTAGTCTGGCGACAATTGCACTTTTCATTAGTGTTGGGGATCGTGAGTTACAAACAACATGTATAACCCTCCCACTTAGTTTTTGGAGTTGGTACATCGACTCTTATAAGTTCGGAAACGGTTTTCCTAGTTATAGAGCAATAGAGCGGACAACTAGAAAAGAATCCTAGATTTTCATGTTCAGAGCAGTGTTAGTGCATAAAGGCACAGGGTACATACTCGGATCTTTTCCTATTTTCTATTCGGGAAAGTGCATGAGGGAAGTGTGAACTTCAACTCACTCGAACACTTGAAAGTTTGAGATTACACATCCTTATATTTTTCGGCTCGTCTACGAGGAGACCTCCCACTCAAATTTTCAAGAGCATATAGATTTTGAACATATGTGATATAGATATAGTTTTGAAAACATTTTGAAAACTTATTTGATTTTGGATGACAAAATATTTTCAAGTTTGAAAATGAAAACGGTTTTTCAAAATTCAAACTAGTTTTGTAAAAATTCAATTTCAATTAAACTTTCAAAAATCAAAACATTTTAATCTTACACATCATGTTTATAATCTTATGAAAAACATTTTTTCTCAAGAAAATTTTCTTATTAGAGTTCTATAACTCAAGGTAGTGGGGCTGAAAATCCGGATTTCTAATAAAACTGGACTTTCGGAACAGCCGCGCACCTCGGAGTAATATCGCCATAACTGGCGGCTCCGATGTCTTTTTGAGCCAAAACTGATGGCATTCGAAAGAGGGTTATGCCACGTTTACTGCGGGTTTTACTCCAGCTCGAAGAAAAAGAAATAATTAAAGTTTGGTCTTTTTAGGTGCGAAAAAGAATCGAGTGTAACGGAACGTTTTAGGAAGTTGTTAAAGCTTTTATTTGTGTTTTATTAACAAGGTAATAACATGATTTAAAAAAATAACAACAAGCATAAAACGATTCAAGTAAATAAAAGAAACTAGCAAGACAATATAACTAGTCACAAAATTCACTCGAAATTTTCTCAAACTTTTAAAACACGTTTTTCAATATAAAAAATTAAAAACTTTTAGAATTGATTCTAATGTGTTTTAATAACATCCCAAACTCATAGAAAAACAACATGATTTTTAATTTAAAGGCAAGAGCAATAAATTAAAAAAAATCTAAGAAAACAATTCTAACTTGTCACAAAATTAGAAAACTTACGAAAACGATTTTCAAGCTCATAATTTTAAATACATGTACATGCATATCTTTTACCATAGCTTTGATACCATTTGTTGGAATCGATCTATGGTTTAAGAAAAAGTTTAACGCTTCGGTAAGCGGCGGAATTTTAATAATTTTCTTTTTCAAGTAAAACGTTTTTACTAACCTAGACAAAGAGCAAACACATGTAAATAAAAACTATTATGAGCATAAAAGATTACTAACCTTTTAGAAGCTTGAACGTTGACGAGCCTTCGGAAGGTTGAAAACGTTCGTCTCCCCTCACAGCATGTCTCTCTTCTTTCCTCGGGAACTCGAGCAACCACGAAAGTTTCTATCACAAGAATCACTCGAGAAAGAAAGGAATAAGTGTGTGGGCACTTTCAATCACGACGACTCGAGAACAAGTCTCAAAGTTAAAGAGCTAAAACACTAGGTCAAATGTGGACCTAGGTGCCAAAACAAAAACCAAAAAATAACTAGAGAGTGAGAGAGAGAGAGAGGATCGGCACCACAAGGTCTAGAGACAGAAGCTCTCAATCTCTAACTTATGTGGAATGAATAAAATGAGGGGAATGAGAGTCCTATTTATAGGAGAAGGGTTGGCCTTGGAAAGAAGTAGTTTCCTCTTATTTTCCAAGCTATCATGAGCAACCCTTTATTTCCCATTTCTATCCAAGTCACACGGCCACCATGTGCCTTCATGACACCTTGGATTTGTTTCCTCTTTTATTCTTGCTTCCCCTTTGACTTGTCTTGGCCGAAATACTTGTTTCCTCATAGAGGAAATTTGTTTCCTCTTTTTCTTTTGGCAAGTATCTTGATACATTTATGCATAAAAAAATCTCCCTATTTCTCCTTTGGGTTGGGCGGCCAAGAAGGCCTTCTAGAAGGCATTTCTAGATTTTCTTCACTTATTCATGACAACATAAGAAAAACCCATTAAGAATTTTCAAATAAAATTCTATGAGATGAAATTAATTCACAAGGCCCAATAAACATGTTATGGCCGAGTGATATAATATGTCATCATATGACATTGTCAAAAAATTTATTGACATTCATTTCATGCCATGTCCAAAAAGACAAAATTACCCTTTCGACAATTTTCGTTCTTGTTTTGACTTAGCTTCTAGTTTAACTATTCCTACTCAATATGATTTGTGACAGTGACCTCATGGATCCAAATGAACAAAGCTTGAGCTAAACACTTGGACTCAAAAGTTCACAAACCTTTTCAAAGTTTAGCTTAATGCCAACTGACTCCACTAAAGAGTTGACATTGAAAATCTCTCGGTTCAAATGAATTTATTTTCTACTCAAGAATTCAACAAAATTATGATGAGCGGATCCACTGAAAATTATCTATGTTTACCCTTCATGAATATCATCAGCTAGTCGGGATTTACAATATTACCATTTTACCCTTCTAGCTGTTATTTCCTCAACTCCTTTGTCGCTTGTGAATAAGTCAGAAACAATGTATTGACGAGGAGCTAACAAGTCATATTGTTTCATCCAAAAGAGTCAGGACTCAATTTGGACACTGGCCAGTTCATTTATTCACATTCCAAGGAACAAAGCATGAGGTGATATACACTGCATTTCAGCAATCTTGTACATGAATTCCATATCTATGAGAACTTCACAAAGTTACTCATGACATTCTCACAACTTAGTACTTCACCAATAGGCCCTGTTCGGAATCACATAGTGAGTCTGAACTCTGAATTTCTCAAATGAGAATACGTAAGTTGTGAAATGGCATGTCTCATTTCAAGATTAGGGTAAGCATGATGCAATTCATACGTAGTGACTTCGAGACATAAGAGGTTAAATGGTTTGTTCTTATTTTGTCTCTAGAAGTGCACTGGTCAATTCAGTACCTTCAGAAGATACCTAGAAGAACTATAGAGTCTCCAACTCTCAATGTCCCATAACAAGACATCATAGATTCTCCTAACAATCGTACTGAGGTCAATAGTCCTTTGACCCTTAGATTGCGAATATATCGTTTTAAGAAAACTACGAAGAGTTTGTTCATGTAAATCCACATATGTCTCTTCGTAAGTTGTTTAGTTTGTTTATAGACTAAAGACTAATGTTTTATCATAAATCTTCAAACAGACAAGGAGGAATGAATGAATGTTTCAACTTTTTATTAATGAATAAGGAATTACAAGCAAGAGTCTTCATGAGACTTTATTACATCAAATGTACAAAATAAAGACTACAACTCTTCTTGTGGGCACCATTGACAACACGAAGGTCATGAGGGATCCCATAAGTTCATCAAACTTTAGCGTTCTAAGGTCATGGACTTCTTCTATTGCTGTGATGCTCATTTTGAATCTTGGGCTTAAAGTTCTCAGGATTTTCCTGACCAGATCTTCATCGGTCATAGGTTTGCCGAGAGAGTAGGATTCGTTGGCAAGATCTTGAATACGCACATTGAAATTGGTAACAGATTCATCTTCAAGCATAGTGAGTGGTTCAAAGTTTGTAGTGAGATACTGAAGTTCTGCTCATGAACTTTAGTGGTTCCCTCATAGGCGATAGCAAGAATTTCCCAAGCTTCTTTGGCACTCGTGCATGTGTTTATAAACCTAAAAACATTTTTATCAACCAAGTTAAATATAGCATTGAGTGCACGAGAGTAACCCAGAGCCGCCTCATCTTTAGTAGCGCTCTAGTCCTTCTCGGGTTTGGGACCAGTCACAGCCCCTTTTTCATCAACAGAAATTGGAGCTTCCCAACCATGGATCACAGCCTTCCAAGTTCTGCTGTCGAGGGATTTCATAAAGGTGCTCATACGGGCTTTCTAGTAACCATAGTTGGTTCCATCAAGGACTGGAGGACGATTGACCGACCCTCCTTCTCTAGAACTATCCATATCTGGTAATCATAATAAAATACCCAGGAAACCACCCAAAGATCTAGGTGTCTGCTCTGATACCAATTGAAATTTTGATTAGTCACATAGACAAGATGTAGTACACAATGTATTGACAATGTGTTCGACAACTTGCTTGAACACAGATAATGGATAAACAACAAAGCAGTGCAAACAATAAAAGACGCACAATATGGTTACCCAGTTCGGTGCAACAACACCTACGTCTGGGGGCACTCTGCCAGTGGAAATGATTTCAATATATAGTAGTCAATAGTACAAGCAACGTCTTATATGATTACAACGCAAAATCAAAGCCCTAGAAACTATTACCACAAGTGAATACCTAGACCAGGGACTCCCCCTGAATAGATCTCCTCAATTCCACTCTTCGAGCAAACGCCTATGCTCGGACGTCTTCAGTCTTCAATCACACGTTAGTCTTCAATCACGTAAACACATAACCCAAACCACTCAAACACTCAATCTTCTCAAACAGTATTTGATGAACAACACCGCTCTTATCAATACACAAAGTCTCCCAGTCCGCCAGTCTTGCACGTCTAGGAGTCCAAAGTATTTTGATAAAAGCGGCAAGGCTACTAAGGGGGTAGCGTGGGGCTTTTATAGCAGTCGTACATTTCTGGAAGTGTGTATAGTGTTTCCTTACCCATAATCACAAGAATATTACACAATAAAGTCACCAGCAAGGCAATCTGGCAAAACTGGAAAGTTGCCAGAATTACAGTCTACGCACAGGAGGAAGGATGTCTTACCAGAAGCTGGAGCATGAAGACCGACATCTTTCCTTACAACTTATACTAAAAAATAAAGCCAACAAATAGCGTAACAACACATTATTTAACATATTCAACAAAACACGCAAAATTAAACTAACATTAACAAAATTAACTACATAACCACTAACTATTTAACAAATTTATTTCACAGACTAACATATGAATATTGATCTAACTATTTAACTAATTTATTAATCAAATTTAATGAACATATTAATATTAATTTCATATTATAAAAAACTAACATATTACTAAACCTAATATATTACCTAATAACTAAACGTAGATTAATAATTACTAAACTAACAACTAAATTAACTTAATTATATAAATAACCGCAAAAGTAATTTAATCACCACAAATAATCACTAACCTTCATCGACAAGGGTGCGGGGCTGCAGGGCTACGACAGGACTAAGGTGACGGTGTTGGTCATAGTGGAATGGTCGGAGAGGTAGCGGCCGGAGAGAGGCTAGGTGTTGTCAATGGTGCCCACAAGAAGAGTAGTAGTGTCTATTTCTATACATTTGATGTAATATAGTCTCACGAAGACTCCTGCTTGTAACTGCTTATTTATTAATGAAAGTTGAAACGCTCATTCATTCTTCCTTGTCTGAAGCTTTATGATAAAACCTTAGTCTTTAGTCCATAAACAAACCTAACAACATATGAAGAGACAAATGTAGATTTGTGTTGTCGCAGTTTTTCGGACAACGATTTAGGAACCGGAAATGGTTAGACCCAAGGCCGGACCAAGTGGTCTCACTCCGGCTCGAGCGTGTCGGACTTGATATCTCAAGTCGTCCCTTAGCTGTCTGTAATGTCTATCTCGTCCAAGCACCTGAAACACAAGCGAAGAGGTGTGAACTACAAAGGGGAAACAGAGGGGTTGCCTCTGTTTACCTCTCCGACGCTCAACATTAGTAGGATTGAGGTGGTTGATAGAGGTTTAGTGTTTAGGGGTCGAGAGTTGAGAGAAACGAGCGAGTTGTGAGTTCGGCAGCGTTTCAGTACTCAAATTTCGGATTACCTGGGTCGAGGGAGAGACCCTCTTATTTATAGGCGGCCAAGAGGTGTTTGAGGAACCCCTTGGCCGAGGGCCGGTCTTGGAAGGACGGCCTTGGGGCGCCGGCCGAGGAGCGCCGGCCTTGGAGCGCCGGCCGAGGAGGGCCGGCCTTGGAGCGCCGGCCGAGGAGGGCCGGCCTTGGAGCGCCGGTCGAGGAGGGCCGGCCTTGGAGCGCCGGCCGAGGAGGGCCGGCCTTGGAGCGCCGGCCGAGGAGGGCCGGCCTTGGAGCGCCGGCCGAGGAGGGCCGGCCTTGGAGCGCCGGCCGAGGGGGCCGGTCCTGGAGCGCCGGCCGAGGAGGCCGGTCCTGGAGCGCCGGCCGAGGAGGGCCGGCCTTGGAGCACCGGCCGAGGAGGGCCGGTCCTGGAGCGCCGGCCGAGGAGGGCCGGCCTTGGAGCGCCGGCCGAGGAGGGCCGGCCTTGGAGCGCCGGCCGAGGAGGGCCGGCCTTGGAGCGCCGGCCGAGGAGGGCCGGCCTTGGAGCGCCGGCCGAGGAGGGCCGGCCTTGGAACACCGGCCGAGGAGGGCCGGCCATGGAGCGCCGGCCACGGCGAGTGCCGGCCCCGGACGAGCGCCGGGCTTAGGACGGCCGCCAGCGTGGCCGTCGTCGATCTACCGGACCGAGACGGACCGGTAACATTAGCCCCCCGAGTTTATCACCGATTGTAAATCGTGTGGTAAACTCAGAGTCCGACGTTGGCCCATCGGAGAAGCCCGCTGTCAAGAGGTATGCTCCGACGTCCTTTCACGTTGTTTTTATTTTTATATTTTTTGTCGATCGTGCTCGTTTCGTTATTCGCGCCATGGACCCCATTGACTCGGGATGTGGGACCGTTGACGATGGCTTACATGATTTGTTTGAGGAAAACCACGTGGATTTGGATGCTTTTTGGGCTCAATTTTCGCCACCATCAACACCACCCAATACTCGACACTCATCGCGTTCGTTCAACGCTATTGAGATGACCGGAGAGGATTTTTCGCTGGTTGAAGCGTGGCTGGCCGACGAGGGTGAGGGCGCGAGTGCCGGAGACGGCCAGCGCCGGCAGGAGAACGCCGGCCCGATGGCACCAGCCGCCGGGGACGGCCGGGCCGACCAGCACGAGGCCGTCTTGGCCGAGGGACGCGCCATGGAGGCCGCGCGCGCGGGGGCGGCCACCCAGGAGGCCGGCGGCGCTGCGCAGGCCGCCGCCAACGCCGGGGGAGTCGCGCCTGGCTGGGTCGGCGCCGTCTGCGCTGGACCCAGTCCGGGGATCGCGCCAGAGGACTCGCGCGCGACGATCCCGACCGGGGAGCACGCCGACCAGGCCGAGGAGGCCGACGCCGGGGTGGAGGAGGCCGGGCCCGACCGAGTCGGCGCCGTCTGGGGCGAACCCAGACCTGGGGGAGACGTCCCTCGCCCCGGGGGAACCAAGCCGGCCATGGGGGACGCGGGCGACGCGTCTGGCGAGGCCGACGCCGGCGAGGAGGCGCTGGCGCAGAGGAGCGCCGCCCGGGGCGGCGTTGGCATCAGGGAGGACCCCACCCCCTCGGGTGGGGCTGCGTTGCAGGTGGCCGGCGGCCGTGGGAGCCCAGGCGGACCGGCCCCAGCCGGGCCGGAGCGCGTCTACGTCGGGGGGGCGCCGCCGGCGGCGGCCGACGCTGCAGGAGGGGCCGCCGGTGCCGGACAGGATGAGCGCCGGCCGTCCAATGCTGGAGAGGGGGAGGCGGCCACCCTGGTGGCCCTGCAAACCCTAGGACCCAATGGGCCGGGCCTAGGGGATGAGACTGTAGCCGGCCGGGAGTCGGGCCGGGCCGACATGTGCGAGGAGGGCCCAACCGGCCGAACGCCGGACAGGGCCGCTGGGCGTCAGGCGCGCGAGGAGGGCCCAGCAACCCGCGAGCCGGGCCGGGCCGGTGGGCAGGACGCGCCTGGGCTGAACGCCGGGACGCCCGGGCAAGCCACCAACGCCGGAGACTTGACCGGCCGGGAGCTGGGCCGGGCCGACGGGCCTGGCGCGTGCGCCGAAGGCCGGACGTCGCCGGGACCGCGCGTGGAGGAGTCACCCAGCCAGGAGGCGGGCTGGGTCCTCGGGCTTGACGCACACGCAGGCGAGGGCGTCGCCGGCCACAGGACGAGCCGGCCCGATGACAGTGACCCGGCCGGCCGGCAGCCGGTCGAGCGTCCGGGCACCGCCCCGGACTCCGGGCACTCCGGCGACTCGTCGAGCCGCCGTGCAGCACCCGCGGCGAGGGGACTTTCCTCTACCGCGCAGGAGGAAACACGGACCTCGTCCTTCCCGGTAGGGGAGTCAGCCGTGCGGGGTAACTTTGACTGTTCGGGCGTCGATGTCCCGAGCCCGATCTCCATCGTCAGCTTCAAGAGCCTCAGGAAGCGCTACAGCATCCCGGACTCTGTGTCAATCCTCCGACCGTTGCCCGACGATCTACCGTCCCGCCCTCGAAGGGGGTACGCCGCGGTCCACGAGGCGAGCCTCCGCGGCGGGCTAAGGTTGCCTTTCCAGCCGGTTATCCAGGAGCTGCTAGCTCGACTGGGGGTGCACGCCTTACAGATGTCTCCGGCCTTCTACCGGGTGGTCGCAGCGTGCCACATGATGCTTCACCGGGCGAAGAAGAGGGCTGTCACTGCCGACGACATCCAGGACCTCATGACGATACGAGGGGTGCCGGGGAAGCCGGGCTTCTACCAAGCGCTACATCGCAAGCGCTTCGTCATCGTCAGCAACGTTAGTTCGAAGCACCGATACCCTTGGATATGGGTGTCCGAATCGGCCTTCGGGGTCGCGCCTCTCTTCTTTGGTCTTGCGGCTGATTTTCCACCTATGGGCGATATCGAAAGTTCTGAGCTTCACGCGGTGATCAGGGCGCTCCCGGAATCGAGGCGACAAGGACCACACTTCGAGTCCCCAGACCTAATGGCAAGGACCGGGTGGTTCCCGCCTGGAGACGACGCCCTTCCGAGCTCGGGTCTCGCCGCGGAGGCTACGGAGGACCCCGAATCAGAGGCGGGGGGCTCGTCTGCTCCTCCCCCTGACGTGGGGGGTACCAACCGCACACAAGCTTCTAGTTAGTGTATATTCCATTGTATTGCACTCTAACCTGTCACTTCTTCGTCTTTTTCAGATACGATGACTCGGCGACACCGACCACGCACGCAGGCACCGAGGGTGGCGCCCGACGCCGAGGCCGTGGTCGCGGCTCAACCACAAGCTGAGGCCCGCCATAGGGAGCTTCCAACGCGGGCGAGGACCGAGGCGAACTCCTTGAACAAGCGACCGTCGTCGACGATCCTTCCCGGCTCGTCCTCCGGCCACAAGCGCGCTCATACGTTGGCGACGCCAGATGGCATGGAGTCGATGCTCCTGGCGGAGGCGGCGGAGCTGAGGGACCGATGCTCTCAGGGGATCCTTGAAACCTCACTACGGGATTTCAAGAGCCTCCTGACGGTGAGCGACCTTGAGCATTTCCAGAGTGGGATCGGCGATGCCCGAAAGGTATGACTCGCTTGTTTTCCTCATTTGCGATTTGTTGTGCTTATTTCGCTTACATGTACGTTGTTTGTTTCCGCAGATGCTCGCACGCCAAGAACGGAGTGACCGCATTCTCCGGGATCTGTTGCGTCGCATGCAGATCATGGAAAAAGACAAGGAGGATACCGCGGCCGCCCATGCCGCTGCCCTGGCGGGGGCTCGCCCCATCCAAGAGTTCCACGCGCTTGAGGAAGAGCTAAAGCGAGCTCGCGAGAAGGCGGCGGCCGAGAAGGCGTCACGGGAGAAGGCTGAGCAGGCGGCCGAGACTTTCTTAGGGGAGACCAAGAAGCTCCAGGCGGCCCTCTCGAGCCGAGATGAAGAGCTGAACATCGTCCACGCCCGACTGTCGGCAAGCGAGATCTCCCGGGTCAGGGCCGAGAGGGAGAGGGAAACCCTGCGGGCGGAGGTGCAGACCCTCATCGAGGAGAAGGACGACGCCGTGCGATCGAAGACAGAGCTGGAGGAGGACTGGGACCTCTCGCTAGAGGTGGCCCGTTACGAGGTGGCCATGCGGGTCAAAGACGCGACCGCGGAGGAGAACGCGTCTCGAGGGATCACATTTTCCTTCTTCGACGCCATGTTTCCTCCCTTGGAGGATGAGCTGCCGGAAGACGACCTGCCGCCCGAAGTCCCTGCGGAGGCCGCCCAGTCGTCAAACTGTCAATCCGGCGGAGGAGCCGTCGGCGGGTCGGGCGCCCCTCACCCTGAGGACGACGAAGAGCAGGTCGATTATGGCTCGGAGTGATCGAGTTCTCTTTGATTCTTCTTTCTTTTTTTTATTCGCGCACTTGTTTAGCGCTTGCTTTATGCTTTCTTTCGGATTCTCGCTATGATTGCGTCGTACTTTCGTATTTTTCTTATCGGGTTGTTTACGCAATATTGTTTTGCCTTGATTGAAGCTTTCTTTTCATCGTGCGTCTTATTTTCTCGACTTGCTACGTTTAGTGTAATCGATTCGCGCAATTTGAATAGTGCGTGTCTTACGAGCCCGGCTTACTATGCTTAGCGTAGCCGGTTGGCACGGCTTACTGCCGCGTTTGGCGGCGAAGTTTCCCACGGACGCAGGCTGGACCAGTTTCATCCGGTGGGTGCGATTTCCGGCCATCCACTTGTGACTCGCTGCCTATCGGCGCGTGCGAGCTGGGCGGCCGTCGCGCTCATCCTCTGGCGAGTACGCTACCTATCGGCGTGCGTATCCGGATGGGTTTGCAGCTCCCAGTGAGCGTGGTACTCGTTGGTACGCGTGTCACGTTTTGGGTTTTGACTGCCGAGATCGACCATCCGGTGCGCGGACGTGATCCATCGATGACTTGTCGCCTATCGGTGCGCAAGGTGCATCGGTGCACGAGAGGGTCGCAGCAAAAGACGTGCGAGGCCGGAGGTCCGGTGCGCGGATCCAACTCATCGACGTTTCGCTATCTCTCGGCATATGGCCTCAACCCGTGCGAGAGCGTCGCGCGGGGAGGGTACGAATTCGGAGGTCCGGAGCGCGGATCCGATTCATGGGTGTTTTGTTGCCGTTTGGCGCATGGAAGTATCCTCCTTAGCCCCCCGAGTTTCTTGGGTGCTCGTAGAGGAGGCTAGAAACTAAGATACCAAGTGTATTGAAGTGAAATGTAATTTATTAAATTATCGAAATGGTTCAAAAATTACATCCCAGGCCTTTGGCCAAACTTGAAATTTAAAATTGACTTTGCTAGAATCAAAAGTTACACGAAAATGACAAAGCGTGAAAATGGACGAGTGAACATTTATTGATAATATTGCCGGAGATGCTCCGCATTCCACGGGTGCGTGAACACGAGTCCCTCCATGTTCTCGAGCTCGTACGTGCCATTGTGGATGGCTCGGCGCACACGGTACGGGCCTTCCCAGGTGGGGCCTAGAACTCCCGCGCCTTGCACCTTGGTGTTTTGGAACACCCTTCGAAGGACGAGGCTTCCGTCGGCGAACTTCCGCAGCTTTATCTTCGAGTTGTAGTACTTCTCGACCTTCCTCTTCTGCGCGGCAAGCCGGGTAAGTGCGTCCGCCCTCCTTTCGTCTATGAGGTCTAGCTCGAGCCTGATCGCGTCATCGTTGGCGGCTTCGTCGTACTCCTCAATGCGCAAGGTTGGCAGCTTGATCTCGACGGGTACCACAGCCTCGACGCCGAACGCGAGAGCGAAAGGGGTTTCGCCGGTCGCGTTTCGGGCGGTGGTGCGGTATGCCCATAAGACCATGGGGAGCTCGTCAGCCCAAGCCCCCTTTCTTGCCTCCAGCTTCTTCTTCAAGTTCTCCTTGATCGTCTTATTCACCGCCTCGACCTGACCGTTGGCTTGGGGATGGCGGGGAGAGGAGAAAGTCTTGCTAATGCCAAGCTGTTCGCACGTTTCTCGGAGGCGCGCATTGTCGAATTGCTTTCCGTTGTCGGTTACAATTGACGCAGGGATCCCGAAGCGGCAGATAATGTTTCTCCAAATGAAGCTTGTCGTGTTCGCCTCGGTGATCTTTGCTAGCGGTTCAGCCTCTACCCACTTCGTGAAGTAATCGATAGCCACGATCGCGTGCTTGTATTGTCTCGGGGCCGTAGGTAGCTCGCCGATGAGGTCGATTCCCCACTTCGCGAAAGGTCGTGGCACGATAATCGGACACAAAGGGGCCGGTGCTTGGCGCGGAATGTGGGCGAACCTTTGGCACTTGTCACATTTCTTGGCCCACTCGTGGGAGTCCTTTTTCAAGGTTGGCCAGAAATATCCAAGTCTTAGCAACTTCAATGCCAAAGATTGCCCGGCGGCGTGGTTACCGCACACCCCCTCGTGCACCTCGTGGAGTGCTTTTCTCGCCTCCACCTCGGTCAGGCAACGGAGAAGGGGCATGGAGTAGCCTCTCTTGAACAAACTGTCCTCCCTCATTGTGTACTTCGGGGCTAGGCTTCTCAGCTTTCTAGCTTCTTCTTTATCCTCGGGGACGGCTCCTCGTTTAAGGAATTCCACGAGCGGGGTCATCCATGAGGGAGGCGGAGGCTCGTCAATGACCCCCACGTCGCTTCTCGAGACGTAGGGTCGGGTCAACACTTCGATTGGGACGCTGCCCTCGCCTTCCTCGTCTATCCCGGACGCGAGGCGAGCTAGGGCGTCGGCGTCGACGTTCGCCTCTCGAGGGACCTGGACGATCTCGAACCACGACAGGGCCTCCAAGTTCTTTTGGGCCTTGGACAAGTAGGCGATCATGTGTGGCTCCTTTGCGGCGTAGTCGCCCTTAACCTGATTCACGATCAATTGCGAGTCGCAATGGATGCGTAGGTTTTGGGCGCCCAACTTGTTCGCTAGCTCCAAGCCAACAATCAGAGCCTCGTACTCTGCCTCGTTGTTGGAAGCCTTGAACTCGAACCGCAAGGCGTACCTCAACTTTTCCCTATCGGGATTTGTGAGCACAACGCCGGCGCCAGCCCCCCGGGCGTTTGACGCGCCATCCACGTGTAAATCCCAAACCGGCCCTATCGGGTCGTTGGTTCTCTTCCTTGACGACTCGCTATGGTCGTCCTCCTTGTCTTCCACGGTCTTACTCCCTTCGTCGCCCTCATTGGTTGGGGGCGCGCTTGTGAACTCGGCGATGAAGTCGGCGAGGGCCTGACCCTTAATGGCGGTTCTCGGTTGGAACTCGACCCCGTATTCGCCCAGCTCTTGGGACCATATCGCCATTCGAGAAGAGGTCCCCTTTTGAAGGGCCTTCTCGATGGGATGCCCCGAGCGGACCACGATGGGGTGCGCCTGGAAGTAGGGCCGGAGCTTCCTCGCGCTCATGACGAGGGCGAGGGACAGTCTCTCGATCTCGGGGTATCGGGTTTCGGCGTCGAGGAGCGCCTTGCTAACGTAGTAGACTGGCCATTGCACCTTGTCTTCTTCGCGTATGAGGACCGCGCTCACGGCCCTATCGGAAACCGCGAGGTAGAGGTACAGGGTTTCGCCGTTCTTTGGCTTCGCGAGGAACGGGGGGGAGGTGAAATAGGCTTTCATATCGCGGAATGCTTCCTCGCACTCCTCCGTCCACACGAACCCGTCGGTCTTCTTCAGTGCCTTGAAGAACGGTTGGCACCTATCAGTGGCTTTGGAAACGAATCGCGTCAGGGCGGCGATCCTTCCCGTCAAGCTTTGAACTTCTTTGACCTTTTGTGGCGACCTCATCTCTAAGATCGCCCTAATTTTCTCAGGATTGGCCTCGATCCCGCGGCGGCTCACCATGTAGCCCAGAAACTTTCCAGACTCGACCCCGAAAGCGCACTTGTTGGGGTTAAGCTTCATCTTGTAACGCCGCAGAATCGTGAACATTTCCCTAAGGTCTCGGACGTGGTCGCGGGCTTTGAGGCTTTTGACAAGCATGTCATCCACGTAGACCTCCATAGTTTTGTCAATTTGATTGGCGAACATGCGGTTCACCAACCTTTGATACGTCGCTCCCGCGTTTTTGAGGCCAAAGGGCATGACCTTGTAACAGTAGAGTCCGCGGTTCGTAACAAAGGTGGTTTTAATTTGATCCGGCTCGTGCATGCGGATCTGGTTGTAGCCTGAGTAGGCGTCCATGAAGCTTAGCAGTTCGTGGCCCGCAGTGGCGTCCACGAGCTGCTCGATCCTCGGGAGAGGGAAGCTGTCTTTCGGGCAGGCTTTGTTGAGATCTTTGTAGTCGATACAGATCCGCCACTTCCCGTTTGGCTTCTTGACCATTACCACATTGGACACCCACTTGGGATGCTCCGCCTCCCTGATGAAGTTGGCGGCGAGAAGTTTGTCAACTTCTTCACCAATGGCTTGGTACCTCTCCCCACTGAACGCCCGTCGCGGCTGAACGCGCTCGGCCACTCTCTTGTCGTCGTTGAGACGATGAACCATGATCTCGGGGTCAATCCCCGGCATGTCGGCGTGTGTCCACGCAAAGACATCTTTGTGTTCTCGGAGGAAAGCGGCGAGCTCGATTCGGGTCTCAGACGGGAGTTGGGCGCCTATCTTGACTACTTGGTCAGGTTTGGCGTCGTCCAACACGACGGGAACGAGGTCGTCCGGTGTCTCCACCTTCCGACGCTCGACTTCGTCCCTTTGGTCTAGCTCTCCGAAGGTGCCTCCTTCCTCTAACTTGCACGGGAATTTGTCTCCGAGTTGGAAGACGGTGCTCACCACCTTCGCTTTCCCTTTTCCATCCACGCCCTGGATGTAGCACATCCTCGCCATGGATTGGTCTCCCAACATCACGGCGATCCCTTTATCGGTCGGGAACTTCATCATCAGGTGGTACGTGGATGTTATGGCCTTCAACCGATTGAGAGTCGGGCGGCCGACGATGATGTTGTAAGCCGAGGGCTGATCCACCACCAGGAACGACACGATGTGGGTAACCTCGAGCCCCCCCGGCGTACCGAAGGTAACCGGGAGGTCGATAGTTCCCTCCGTCATAACCCTCTCCCCGGAGAAGCCGAAGAGTGGGGTTGAGATCGGGGTCGGTCTTACCCCGGATAGTTTCATCCTGTCCAACGCCGATTTGAAGATTATGTCGGCGGAGCTCCCATTGTCGATCAGGATTCTCCGGACGAGGTTGTTGGCGACCGGGGCGGAGACGACTATCGCGTCGTTGTGTGGATGGAGAACTCGCGTTGCTTCCTGTCCGGTGAAGAACATGGACTCGAAGGGGGCCGGAGGAGGGACCTCGTACGTATGGTTGATGTAGTGCGCTATTTTCCCTTGGGAAACTTCGCGCACGTACTTCTTCCTTTGTGTAGCCGAATCCCCGAACTCCGGGCCACCCAAGATTGCACCCACGACGTGAAGTTGCGAGCTCTCCGGCTCTTCGTTTGTCGCGCGGTCTGTGACAGTCACCGTCGCCGGACCTTTCTTCCCTTGCCGCGGGCGACCTCCGTGCGCCGCGGCCGTCCCGATAGTTCTCAGGACATACTCTTTCAGCTTCCCATCTTGAATCAGGGCCTCAATCTGACGCTTAAGTTGATAGCATTCGGATGTCAGGTGCCCGTGATCTTGATGGTAATCACAGTACTTGCTTTGATCCCTCTTGGCGGGATCCTTCGTGAGCGGGGTCGGGCTCCCCAACTTGTCACGGTGCAGAGCTAGGATTTGCTCCGGCGGAGTGTTCAGAGGAGTGAATGGCGAGAACCTCCGGAAGCTGTCGACATGCGATGGCTTCGGCCCGGGGAGGGAACGGCCGTTAGGGGCCTGGCTTCCCTTATTCCTCCTCTTTCGGGGGTCGGGACGATCTTCATCTCGATCGTCGCGGCGGCGACTCCCTTGTCCTCCTGCCTTTCGGCCATCTCGGCCATCGAGATAGTCCTCGACTCCCATGTATGTGCGGGCTCTTGTCATCAGCTCCGCCATGTCACGCGGGACTTGGCCAACAATAGACTTGAGGAAGTCGCTCGTGCGCACTCCCTCGGTGATCGCCGTGATGGCGTCCCTGTCGTCGAACCCTTCGACCTTGTGAGACTCCTCGGTGAAGCGAGCGAGGTATTGTCTCAGCGTCTCGTCTCTTCCTTGTCGGATAGAGAGGAGGTGGGTCTTCGGCTTCTTTTGCGCCACGAGGGTGGCGAATCGGGCGAGGAAAGCCTCTCGCAAGGCCCGGAAAGACGGGATGCTTCCCGGTCTCAAGCTTCGGAACCACTCAAACCCCGAGCCTGTGAGGGTCAGGCTGAAGGCTTGGCAGAGGGTGGCGTCCGCCTGCCCCTGCATAGCCATCCACGTCTCATAGTGTTGGACGTGGAAGTGGGGGTCCGTACGTCCATCGTAGGGAGGAATGGACGGTAGCTTGAAGTTCCCCACGCATGGTTGCGCGAGGATTTGTGCGGCGAAGGGAGAGTATGATTCCTCGATCCCTCCGTACGGCCTTTGCCTCCCCGACTCCCTCATTTCGATGATTTGATTCTGGAGGCTTTGAATCATCGTGACCATGTCGAGCCCGTTAGCGGGGCCGATTGTCGGGGCCACGGGAGTCACCGGTTGGCGTTCGTTGGACGCTTGGTCCACGACATTGGCCTGTGGTCGGCCGAGAGTTGCGGCGGGGAGCGCGTCCCTTCGAGAGTTTAGCCTTTGGCGGAGATCCTCCCCTCGGGAGTTTCTCTGCGCCGTCAAGCGCTCTCTAAGGTCCGCACTCGGTGCGGGGCGAGGTGAGGTCGCTCTTGGTCGGGCCGTCCGGCGGGCGCTTCGGCTGTCGGCCCCATCATCTACCAGGGTCGCTCTCTCCTCGGCGAGGGGCCGTGTCCGGCCACCTCTTGAAACCGAGGGGGCGAGTCCCCGGGAATGTGACCGTGCCTGCTGCCGCGCTATGTGCGACGGTCCGGCCAAAGCGTCGTTGGGCCTCTCGGGCCGTGAAGGGGCGAGGCTAGGCGTTGCCTCGTTGGTCCTTGACTCCCCCACATATTCGGAGTCAGAGTAGTCTTTGGCGGACCTATCCTCAACGTCATAGCCGAGGAGGTCGGCTATGAGCGAACCGTCGACGCCGGGGCGGTCAAGGAGCTCCGCAAGCCGCCGGGCCGTGTCCTCTCGGAGCGCGGCCTCGGGGTCAACCATCGGGTCTTGGGGCTGGCTCTCGCTATCGCGAGGTTGCCCTTCAAGACGATGTGCGAGGTGCCGAAGACCATACCTCGAGCCCGTCGCTCGGGTACCCGCGGAGGTAGTGGGAATATGACTCATCTCTCGAGAGTCGTGAGAACAAAAGGGAGAAGACTGGTAGAGGGAATGCGTCGTCAAGGTCGAGAGAGCCCCTCCTTCTAGCGCCAAAATGTTGTCGCAGTTTTTCGGACAACGATTTAGGAACCGGAAATGGTTAGACCCAAGGCCGGACCAAGTGGTCTCACTCCGGCTCGAGCGTGTCGGACTTGATATCTCAAGTCGTCCCTTAGCTGTCTGTAATGTCTATCTCGTCCAAGCACCTGAAACACAAGCGAAGAGGTGTGAACTACAAAGGGGAAACAGAGGGGTTGCCTCTGTTTACCTCTCCGACGCTCAACATTAGTAGGATTGAGGTGGTTGATAGAGGTTTAGTGTTTAGGGGTCGAGAGTTGAGAGAAACGAGCGAGTTGTGAGTTCGGCAGCGTTTCAGTACTCAAATTTCGGATTACCTGGGTCGAGGGAGAGACCCTCTTATTTATAGGCGGCCAAGAGGTGTTTGAGGAACCCCTTGGCCGAGGGCCGGTCTTGGAAGGATGGCCTTGGGGCGCCGGCCGAGGAGCGCCGGCCTTGGAGCGCCGGCCGAGGAGGGCCGGCCTTGGAGCGCCGGCCGAGGAGGGCCGGCCTTGGAGCGCCGGCCGAGGAGGGCCGGCCTTGGAGCGCCGGCCGAGGAGGGCCGGCCTTGGAGCGCCGGCCGAGGGGGCCGGTCCTGGAGCGCCGGCCGAGGAGGCCGGTCCTGGAGCGCCGGCCGAGGAGGGCCGGCCTTGGAGCACCGGCCGAGGAGGGCCGGTCCTGGAGCGCCGGCCGAGGAGGGCCGGCCTTGGAGCGCCGGCCGAGGAGGGCCGGCCTTGGAGCGCCGGCCGAGGAGGGCCGGCCTTGGAGCGCCGGCCGAGGAGGGCCGGCCTTGGAGCGCCGGCCGAGGAGGGCCGGCCTTGGAACACCGGCCGAGGAGGGCCGGCCATGGAGCGCCGGCCACGGCGAGTGCCGGCCCCGGACGAGCGCCGGGCTTAGGACGGCCGCCAGCGTGGCCGTCGTCGATCTACCGGACCGAGACGGACCGGTAACAATTTGTATGAACAAACTCTTCATGGTTTGCTTATTACAATATATTCACAATCTAAGGATAAAATGACTATTGATCTTAGTACGATTGTTAGGAGAATCTATGATGTCTGGTTTGAGACATTGAGAGATAGAGACTCTATAGTTCTTCTAGGTATTTTCCGAAGGTACTAAATTGACTAGTGCACTTCTGGAGACAGAATAAGAACAAACCATTTAATCTCTTATGTCTGGAAGTCACTATGTATGAATTGCATCATGCTTACCTCAATCTTGAAATGAGACATGTCATTTCATAGCTAACGTATTCTCATTTGAGAAAGTCAGAGTTCGGATTCACTATGTGATTCTTAACACGACCTATTAGTGAAGTACTAAGTTATGAAGATGTCATGAGTAACTTTGTGAAGATGTCATAGATATGGAATTCATGTACAAGATTGCTGAAATGCAATGTATATCACCTCATGCTTTGTTCCTTGGAATGTGAATAAATGAACTGGCTAGTATCCAAATTGAGTCATGACTCTTTTGGATGAATCAATTGACTTGTTAGCTCCTCGTCAATACATTGCTTCTAACTTATTCACAAGCGACAAGGGAGTTGAGGAAAAAATAGCTAGAAGGGTAAAATGGTAATTTTGTAAATCCCGACTAGCTGATGATATTCATGAAGGGTAAACATAGATAATATTCAGTGGATCCACTCATTAAAATTAAGTTGAATTCTTGAGTAGAAAATAAATTCATTTGAACCGAGAGATTCTCAGTGTCAGCTCTTTAGTGGAGTCAGTTAACATTAAGCTAAACTTGGAAAAGGCTTGTGAACTTTTGAGTCCAAGTATTTTAGCTCAAGCCTTGTTCATTTGGATCCATGATGTCACTATCACAAATCATATCAAGTAGGAATAGATAAACTAGAAGCTAAGTCAAAACAAGAACGAGATAAGTTTTACGAAAATTGTCTAAAGGGTATTTTTTTTCTTTTTGGACATAGGATGAAATGAATGTCAATAAATTTTTTGACATTGTCATATGATGACTTAAACCACTCGGCCAAGTTAAGGAATTTGGGCCTTAAGGATTAATTTCATTTCATAGAATTTTACTTGAAAATTCTTAATGGGCCTTTTCTTATGTTTTCATTAACAAATGAAGAAACATCTAGAAGTTCCTTCTAGAAGAGGTGGCCGTCCAACCCAAGAGAAAAAGGGAGTTTATTTTGTGCATTAATATATGAAGATACTTGCCAAAAGAAAAAAAAGAAACAAATTTCCTCTATAAGGAAGAAAATGGGGCGGCCAACTATAGGCAAGAGAGAAGCAAGATAAAAGAGGAAACAAATCCAAGGACTTGCTTGGCATGTCTTGGCGGTGTGACTCAATAGGGTAAAGGGCAAATTTTTCTCATGAATATGTGATATTCTATAGAAGAGGAAACTAAATTATTGAATTTAATCCCTCCCCTATAGATGGAGGCGCCTCATTCTCATTGTTTATTCATTCCAAAGTTTTAGAGATTGAGAGCCTCTCTCTTTAGACTTGGCCGCCCCCTTCCCTTTCTCTCTATAGTTTTCTTTCGTTTTTGTTTTGGCACCTAGGTCCACAGTTGACCTAGTGTTTTAGCTCTTCGATTCTTAGACTTATTCTTGAGTCGTCGTGTTTAAAAATGCCCACACACTAATTCCTTTCATTCTCGAGTGATTCTTGTGGTAGAAACTTTCGTGGTTGGTCGAGTTCCCGAGGAAAGAAGAAAGACGAGCTGAGTGAGGAGACGAACGTTTCAACCTTCCTAAGGCTTCTCAACGCTCAAGCTTCACAAAGGTTAGCAAATATATAATGCTCTTTAATAGTTTTAATTTATATGTACTTGCTCTTTGTCTAGGTTAGTAAAATCATTTTTCTCGTTTAAAAGAAAATTTTTAAATTCCGCCGCTTGCTCGAAGCGTTAAATCTTTTCTTAACCCTAGATCAATTCCAGCAATTGGTATCAGAGCTATGGTCAAAGATATGCATGTACATGTAATTAAAACTATGAGCTTGAAAATCGTTTTCGAAAGATTACTAATTTTTTGACAAGTTAGAATTGTTTTCTTAGATTTTTTTTAATTTATTGCTCTTGCCTTTAAATTAAAAATTATGTTGATTTTGTATGACTTTGGGATGTTATTAAAAAACATTAGAAGCAGTTCTAAAAGTTTTTAATTTTTATAATGAAAAACGTGTATTTAAAGTTTGACAAAATTTCGAGTAATTTTGTGACTAGTTATATTGTCTTGCTAGTTTCGTTTATTTACTCGTTTCGTTTTATGATTATTATTATTTTTCTTTTATACTAGGATGAATACGGCTTCAATGACCACTATGCATGGTATATGATAGTTATTACCATGTTAATAAAACACATATAAAAGCTTTAACAGCTTCCTAAAACGTTCCGTTACACTCGATTATTTTTCGCACTCAAAGTCCGAACTTTAATTATTTCAGTTTTCTTCGACCTCGAGAAAAACCAGTAGTAAAAGTGGCATAACGCTCTGTTAATAATTCGAAATTTAATTATTCTTGAATCAAATTAAAGTCAAAAGGACATCGGAGCTGCCCGTTTTGGCGATTTTACTCCGAGGTGCGCGGCTGCTTCGAAAGTCCAGTTTTTTAGAATTCCGGATTTTCAACCCCATTACCATGAGTTATAGAACTCTAATGAGAAAATTTCCTTGAGAAATTTTTTTTTTATAAGATAATAAACATAATGTGAAAGATTAAAATGTTTTGATTTTTGAAAGTTTAATTGAAATTGAATTTTTACAAAACTAGTTTGAATTTTGAAAAACCGTTTTCGCTTTCAAACTTGAAAATATTTTGTCATCCAAATCAAATAAATTTTCAAAATGTTTTCAAAACTATGTCTATGTCACATATGTTAAAAATCTATATGCTGTTGAAAATTTAAGTGGGAGGTCTCCTCGTAGACAAGCGGAAAATAAAAGATGTGTAATCTCAAACTTTCTAGTGTTCGAGTGAGTTGAAGCTCACACTTCCCTCATGCACTTTCACGAATAGAAAATAGGAAAATGTCCGAGTATGTACCTTGTGCCTTTATGCACTAACACTGCTCTTCCTTAAACATGAAGAACTAGGATTCCTTTCTAGAAGTCCACTCTATCGCTCTATAACTAGGAAATTTGTTTCCGAACTTATAAGAGACGATGTGCCAACTCCGAAAACTACGTTGGAGGGTTATACTTGTTGTTTGTAACCCACGATCCCTAACACTAATGAAAGAAGCAATTAACGTGAGACTAAGAGTCACTCTTGTGGCCGTCTCTTCAATGAGAGTACTCTATGGCATTTTTGCTTCGATCATTACTCAATGAGCTACGTCCGAGAGTGATACGATGAAGACAAGGCCTCCTCTTAGGGGATTGTTTTTTCAAAGTTGACCTTTTGAACTAAGTGGTTGGTTGCACACTTAGACTCAATCCCTAGTAATCCTCCCTTGAGGCTCTGCGAAAGGATGTGAGTGATCAAACCAATTTAAAAGTTGTCTAGCCAAAATTGGTGTATTGACATCTTGGCAAAGCATTAATGATGTGTCATTTACTTATAAAAGTAGATTTTTTGCGGCCTTCTCTTGAGGGAGTAGACTATCATTTTGTTTGTAACACCTTTGGATTTTATCAAATGTTAAAAACTTAAATCCTAAACCAAAGACTAATCATAAACTTATTTCAATTCTTATAGGAAAAATTTCTCTCAATCCTCTCTCAACCATTCTTTCCTCAAATAAACTCGAATGCGAGAATTACGTCGACTGGAAACGTAACCTCGACATAGTCCTTACTGTCGACAAGCACAAACGGGTACTTGTTGGAATTGATCTAGGGTTTAAGAAAAAGTTTAACGCTTCGTTAAGCGGCGGAATTTTAAAAATTTTATTTTTCAAGTAAAACAGTTTTTACTAACCTAGACAAAGTGCAAGCACATGTAAATAAAACTAATATGAGCATAATAAAGTTACTAACCTCTTTAGAAGCTTGAACGTTGATGAGCCTTCGGAAGGTTGAAAACGTTCGTCTCCCTCACAGCACGTCTCTCTTTCTTTCCTCGGCAACTCGAGCAACCACGAAAGTTTCATTCACTAAATCACTCGAAATAAAAGGAATTAGTGTGTGGGCACTTTTAAACACTACGACTTAAGAATGAGTCTTGAAGTCGCAGAGCTAAACTCTAGGTCAAATGAGGACCTAGGTGCCAAAACAATAAAATGAAATTGACTAGAGAGAGAGAGAGAGGATCGGCCAAGCTAGAGAGAGAAGCTCTGAAATCTCTAGAACTTGGGATGAATGAAATGTGTGGAATGAGGCTCCTATTTATAGGAGAGGTCTCACCTTCAATAAGGTAGTTTCCTCTTCTATAGAATATCACATATTCATGAGCCAATTTCCCTTTTTTCCTCTTGAGATACTCGGCCAACATAGGCTTTCTAGAAGCCTTGATTTGTTTCCTATTTTGTTCCATTCTCTAGTTGGCCGATTTCCCTAATGCATCCATATGCAAATTTGTTTCCTCTTTTTCTTTTGGCAAGTATCTTGATACATTTATGCACAAAATAATCTCTCTTTTCTCTTGGGTGGTGGGCGCCCAACATGTCTCTAGAAGGAGCTTCTAGAAGCTTCTTCATTTGTTCATGACAACATGAGAAAGGCCCATTAAGAATTTTCAATAAAATTCTTATGAAATGAAATTAATCAACAAGGCCCAATTAATCTAATTTGACCGAGTGACATTAAGTCATCAAATGACCTTGTCAAAAAATTTATTGACATTCATTTCATGCTATGTCTCAAAAGACAAAAATACCCTTTTGACAATTTTCGTTCTTGTTTTGACTTAGCTTCCAGTTTAACTATTCCTACTCGATGTGATTCGTGACAGTGACCTCATGGATCCAAATGAACAAAGCTTGAGCTAAATACTTGGATTCAAAAGTTCACAAACCTTTTCCAAGTTTAGCTTAATGTCAACTGACTCCACTAAAGAGTTGACACTGAAAATCTCTCGGTTCAAATGAATTTATTTTCTACTCAAGAATTCAACCTAATTGTAACGAGTGGATCCACATAATATTAATACTCAAGAATTTAACCTAATTGTAATGAGTAGATCCATTGAATATTATCTATGTTTAGCCTTCATGAATATCATCAGCTAGTCGGGATTTACAAAATTACCATTTTACCCTTCTTGCTGTTATTTCCTCAAGTCCTTTGTCGCTTGTGAATAAGTTAGAAACAATGTCTTGACAAGGAGCTAACAAGTCACATTGTTTCATCCAAAAGAGTCAAGACTCAATTTGGATATTGGCTAGTTCATTTATTCACATTCCAAGGAACAAAGCATGAAGTGATATACATTGCATTTCATCAATCTTGTACATGAATTCCATATCTATGAGAACTTCACAAAGTTACTCATGAAATCTTCACAACTTAGTACTTCACCAATAGGTCCTGTTCAGAATCACATAGTGAGTCCGAACTCTGACTTTCTCAAATGAGAATACGCAAGCTGTGAAATGGCATGTCTCATTTCAAGATTAAGGTAAGCATGATGCAATTCATACGTAGTGACTTCGAGACATAAGGGGTTAAATGGTTTGTTCTTATCTTGTCTCTAGAAGTGCACTTGTCAATTCAGTACCTTCGGAAGATACCTAGAAGAACTATAAAGTCTCCAACTCTCAATGCTCCATAACCAGACATCATAGATTCTCCTAACAATCGTACTGAGGTCAATAGTCCTTTGACCTTTAGATTGCGAATATATCATTTTAAGCAAACTACGAAGAGTTTGTTCATGCAAATCTACATTTGTCTCTTTGTAAGTTGTTAAGTTTGTTTGTGGACTAAAGACTAATGTTTTATCATAAAGCTTCAAACAGACAAGTAAGAATGAATGAACGTTTCAACTTTTCATTAAATGAATAACCAATTACAAGCAAGAGTCTTTGTGAGACTTTATTACATCAAATTTACAAAATAAAGACTATAACTCTTCTTGTGGGCACCATTGACAACACAGCCTCCCGCAAGCGACCCCTTCACAAGATCTTGCCGACCAATGGCGAGGCCTTGAAGGCCAAGGGCAAGACCTCCCAAAAAGAGCTCATAAATTCCCTTGGAGCTTATGCGAGCCACGAACTCAGGTCAAAATGCACTATAAATATGGAGCCACTCCTCTACAAAAAAGCGAATCATTTACAACATAGGAGAACCCATATTTCAAACACAAATTGCTAAACCCTTCCGCTCTAATATCATGCTTTTTCATTGTTGTTTAACATTACACTTATACTAATGTTGAGCGTCGGAGAGCACAACGAGGGAAAATCCTCGGCGTCCCTCTAAGTTCACTGTTTATTTCTTCCACATGACATAAATCGACGAATTCTCGCCTATAAGGTCGGTGGTCTCGAAGTTTTGACAACACTATTTTACGTAGATGTAAATAATAAATTTCAAACGATTTAACCGACTTATCCCAACTCGACAGCCATGAAGAAAGAAAAAAAAATATTGATTAGATGACACTCTTCGAACAGTGAACAGTAAGAGTTTTCAAATGTTTCATGGTAACTTCTTGTTTTTTTTTTTTAATAAAAAATTGTAATTTGTTGTTATATTATTTGCATGTGTTGGATTCTACTAAGGTTGGTGTTATAAACAGTAAAATTTTATTTTCATTTATAATATATATACACACACACATATATATACATATATATATATATATATACATATATATATATATATATATATATATATATATATATATAATCCGTAAATGGTTATCTTCGTTCGTTGAACATTTCATCTTCCATCTCTGGTTATTATATCTATTGAAAATAATGAGCAACTTGGTATGTAGTGGTAATTTTCATATATGCTAATGATTTGGTCTTTGAATATTTAATTTCCATTATTTTCTATTATGTGCAACTATTCAGATGTATGGATCATTTTCTATTTGGATGATACTGATCCAGTACACTAATTGTACCAACGATCATCCATATGCGGCGAGAAGAAATAATAATAATAATAATAATAATAATAATAATAATAATAATAATAATAATAATAATAATATAATGACACTTTGATGCCAAAAGAAAAAAAGAATTCTGACAAATTAGAATATAAAATGAGCTCATAATCTTCCACGCAAATTATAACACCTGTCAAGAATTATCTCCCTAGAAATATAAACACGGAGAAATGAGTTCCAAATACAAAAGTATATAATATTCTCAAATATCATATTAATCAAATATAACAATACAGATACAAAAACTGATCAATATCGCCTTGATCATCATCGTCATCAGTAACTTAAGTAAACAAAAAGAAAGATAGGAAAAAAAAAAGCACATAAAACAAAGCCTAACAATGTTTATTTTAATAACACATATAATTATAATTATATGAAAAATACAACAGCTCAATGGAGCAAGCCATCGTCGGCCGCGTCTCCGGCGAGTGCTCGCCGGAGACTGCCGGCCTCGTCACGGAGACGGGCGTTCTCGAGGAGGACGAGGTCGTGGCGCTCGGAGACAGAGCCGAGGCGCTCAACCAAGGCGTTGTTGTGGGCCCGGAGTCTGACGACCTGGGCCCACAGCTCGTCGAGGTGCCTCTGCTTCCTCATGCGGGACCGCCTCGCGGATTCCCTGTTCGATATCATTCTCCGCCGCCGCCGATCGTCGATCACCGTTCTCATCTCCTCTTGCTGATCTTGGCTTTGCTCCTCCTCCGAAGCGCTGCTGCACACGGGGTGGGACGAGGCCAGTAGGTTGTTGTCGTTTAAGTAGCTGTTCATGTCGTTTATGGCTGGGAACGACTGGTCGGTTTTGTCGGTAGTCTTGTAGGCGTTGATCGTCTGAGGAAGAGAGTTTGGGTTGAGGAGGAATGAGATTGGGTTTTCCGGTTGGTAGTTCAGGTGGTTGTAGTAAAACCCAGCTAGCTCACCTGGAATCATTATTATTTTTTTTATGTGTTTGCTTCTTGGGAATTTTTTTTTTTTTTTTTTTTTTTTTTGGGAGGAGAGTGGAGTGTAGTGGAATGGTGTGGCTTTGATGATCTAGTGGGTGGGTGTTTATATAGGAAAGGGAAAATTGGGTAAGATTGGTTAAATTATTATCTTTTTTTTTTCTCTAATCCTCCACCACCTTTTCTCCTTGTAACTTATTCACTTTTTATATTGTTAATATATTTATTGTGTAATATTTAACATGAATATAAAAGTACATATTGATTTAAACCATATAAATTTGGTATCAGCGTATAAGAGACAAAAATAGTAACTTAACATTAAGAGTAGTTTTTTTCTTAAAGGAAAGAAAACCCTGGGATTTATATGATTTTAACTATGATTTATATTGAACTACATCAAATACATATATTTTTTCCAAAATATAACAAAATAATATTTTTAGCATAAAATTGTTACATAATTGAATAATTTTCAGATTGACTTACGAGATTAAAAATAAATCTTATAATTTACTTGAAAAAAAAAAGGTGTGGATCCGAGTGGGGTTTCATGGAGCGAACAAAGTTGTGGCCAGTTATATTCAGGGGAGGATTATATATATATATATATATATATATATATATATATATATATATATATATATATATATATAAAAATATATATGTATATATATATATGTACATATATATATGTATATCGTGTGTATTTGTTACATCGGCAGAATGTAATGGCAATTATTGGATCGACACACGCGAATATGCGTGTCGCATTTGTCGGGTCATATATGTATCTTTACGATTATGATACGAATTTATTTGATTTCATGTGTCTATATATATATATATACACCATATTTTCGCATATATACAAAAATATGGTTGTGTGTTCGTGCGCTCAAACATCAAGTTCTTACTCCACAATCCTTAAAATAATTATTGGTAAATAATTATATGATATCTAAAATAAGAATATATTTAATTTTATTGAATGCATGGGACGATAATTTACAGCTGAAATACTCTAAAGACCAGTTGTGATTTATTTTGTTTAACTGCGCTTCCTGACCGGATAAGTAAATTGTGAAGCAATCGTTTCTTTCTTTATTCGGTGGACGCTCTAATTTACTAGTCTTTTTAAACTTTAGAATTATGAAATAATCAACGTTTCGGTAATATTTCATAATTAGTCAATCTTTGATATAAGATATAATTATCTTTAATTTTTCCCTTAATTCTTTGTCAAAAATAAATTAAATGAAAATAATTTATCTATACCTAAATACTCTCTCTCTCTCTCTCTCTCTCTCTCTCTCTCTCTCTCTCTCTCTCTCTCTCTCTCTTGTTACATTTTTAACCATAACAGAGGCTAAAAAAACAGCATCTCGCAATTAATAGTTGGTAATAACTGTTAATAAGTTTCTACCAGAAACCTATCAACAGTTATTACTGACTATTAGTTAAAGCAGAAACTTATTAACAATTATTAACAGCGCTTTTTATGTTTTTGACTTTGTCCATGGCTAAAAAAATGTGACGAGAGAGAGAGAGAGTGAACGTGAAAATAAAGAGAGAGATAATTGAGATCCTAATAATTAGGGATTTTGAATAATAATTTAGATTTTATTAATTTCGAAAATAAATTATATTAACTAATCAATCTGAGTAAAAATGGTATAAACAATGTGTCACATCGTCGCGGAATGGGTCACGATGACCTCTGCAGAGTCTGTGGTCAGGAATCAGAAACGGTGGCGCACTTGTTCTTCAGATGCCCGCCAGCGAAGATTCTTTGGAGAGTTGAGGGGATGGGCAAGTCTTGGAGCTGGCTGAGCCACTCATCGGGTCTGGAGATCCTGGAGGCTATTCTGGAAACGAACCAGGAAGTTCAGGAGAGAGGAGGCTTAAGGGACGAGTTTGCTATCCGAGCCTGGGTTTTAATGGAGGAGCTGTGGTCAAACCGGAACCGTCTCGTTTTCGATGATAAAAGGATTGATTTGCAGAGGACAATCATCAGAGTCCGACTGAGTATTGGAGAACACCTTCAGTGTCGTGATGGGGTGGTTCCTCGAGAGCATCCGAAGCCAGCTGATGGTACCGATTTAAAGAAGATATTCACAGCTAATATGTTGATTATTTCCGCCGACGCGGCTTTCAGGGATGGTAAGGCCGCGGCTGGGGTGGCGGCGAGGGATAATGAGGGCAGGGTGGCATGGATGTGGAGAGGACAATTTCCAGCCGCGTCAGCAGAGGAAGCAGAACTCATGGCGGTGCTTCTTGCTCTGAGGTTAGCGATTTTCAGAAATCTAAAGGAAGTGTTAGTGGTCAATGATTGCAAAACTGTTATGGACTGCCTCGGCGAGGTTCAGGCAAGCCCAGCGTGGAGCATTTTGGCTTTGTATCAGGAGGTTATGAGTATTCGAGATCGTTTTATTTATGTCGAGTTTGGCTGGATTCCTAGAGTCCGTAACAATCTGTCGCATGGTATATGTCAATGGGCCATGGATGATAGAGGTTCTGGTTTTTTTAAGATTGGGGAAGCTCCGCCCCTTGTGCGGAGTAGTGTGAACAAAGATATTTCCTGGTTTAATGAAGTGTTTGGTTCCCCATCCTCAACTCCTCTTCCCTTCTAGGAACGAGAGTGAGGACGAAGGGGGCTGTTTATTAAAAAAAAAAAAAGACTATAAATAAAAAAAATCTGAATTAAATTTTTAGGTTTGAATATGTTTAGTACAAAACTCTTATTTTGTTTATTTATTTATTTTTTAAATTGATTGCTGAGATATGTAAAATAATTTGTACTTATCTTTTACTTCCAACTTTCTGGTGGCCAGTAAGCAAAAAGAGAGGAGGGAAAAAAATAAAGAAAAAAGAAAGTTAATGACAAATAATATTGAGCGGCTTCAGAGGAAAGAAATATGGTTTTACAGAGTACGCTAAAGACGAAAAACTATAAGCCTATATATGGACTCTACATCGCTGCTTTTACGTGTTTTGACCATCTTAACTTACTTTTCTCTACAATTTCTGTTGCCTTTATCATTTTAAATAAAATTATTGATGTTACTTTTCTCGACTTGCACGAAGTCAGTTATTGACAAGTGAGGGCTTTAGCCCCCTAGAATAATTTATTTTTTGTCAATGAAATAAAAGTTCATTTTAATATTGTAAAGCTCAAAAAAAAAAAAGTTTGGTTTTGTTGGAGCTTATTATATGGATTATTTACTAATACACGTACTAATTCAGGGTACAATATCCGCAAAATTTAGTATTCTTCAACGTGTGAGCTATTACATGTTTTTCGTGTGTATTTGTCCAAAAGAAGACGAATAAAAGAATGGTTAATACAAACATAAGTTATTAATATAGTTTACTTATTTCCCTTTAATTCCATATTATTATATACAATTAATCGTTATGTTTTTTTTTCGTATAGAGAACTAAAATTGTTAGCAAATCTGCAATATTATAAATCTGTATTTGGCTAATCCATTTCATTTCACATTTCTCTCTTAATTTAATTTTTATCTGAAGGAAAAACGAGAAAAGTTCCATCATAATGTGGGGTCATCTTGTCATTATATATAACGTGTAACGTTTTAGAAGGAGAGGGAGACAGAAAGAAATGCAATAATACAATATGATGAACTCTATAAGGAAAATATAGCGAAGTCGAAGAATATTGTTTTTACGTCAAAACCTGAGGAAATATCTCTTTTGAAATTATATTTTAATGATAATGACCGAACAAAGCCAATTTCTGAAGCCGAAATGGGTGCAAAGCTTTCACAAACTCTCTATTCTTGACAGCCAATAAAGTCTCGTTGTTGATGACGCAACGAAAGCCAGTTTAAAAGGTCAATAATTATTAAATCAATGTATTGGGTACTACTAGTAATGACAATGCCTTCTTAAATAACCACAAAATTTTGGTGACTCACTAACCACTTCGCAGTTCATGCTTTAGACTAGTGGCTCCCACCAGAATTTGAAATAAATGTCTATCAATGTCCTTAGAGTTTAATTTTCTTTTGCTCTGAGTCCTTAGATTTTAATTAACATTTATTTATCAGCTTACTCCTAGTACCAATATCTCTAGAGTTGTTAATTTTATTTATTTATTTATATTTAGTTCCATTTATAGACTACCACATACCACACTGTTAAGAACATCACGTTCGCTTGGCCTTCTTATCATGTTTTCCCATTGTCTTGGGTCATATTTTGCTTATAGGGTTTTTGTCAAGTATCGAAGGCAAGATTTCTTCAAACGAACAATGAAAGAAAGAAAAAAAAGGAGAAAATAAAAAAGAGAGAGAGGAAAGTGTGATATCACTTGTCTTATGAGAACGATATGTGAAGACCTTTTCTTGGTGTGTGTTAGTGGTCTTCCTTTGAATTAATCAATTTATTTTAATGGAATGAACGATCAATGTGATGATTAAAGTACACCATGCACAGAAGCAATAATATTATCCTCAAAGTTTCATTTCATTATACGTGAAACAACTGTTCACTTCTAATTAATCGGATGAGCTTTGTGGTGATCATGAGGTTGAAGCAATAATAAAATACCAATATCCAGTACTCTTGACTCATTGGGAGAGAACTCAGACGGTGAGACAATATCCTCAAATTTTATAGTTGATCAAAAGTCACAACTTTAGGTAATATAGCAACATCGATTTCATATATATATATATATATATATATATATATATATATATATATATTTCAGTATTAGTGCTTTGAATTATATAACTTGACCAATTATACCATTACCATGAACCGTAATTTATTATTTGTATGAACTCTCTCTTTCTCTATCATATATATATGTAACCACCTTATCAAATTTAACTTAAACTAGCTTATCAAAATTATGTATGTTACATCTGATCTAAGTGGCAGTCTATAATTCAGGGGTATATATGAGCACTAAATATTTTCTAATAGATTGTACAAAAGGTAGCCAATTTTAAAATTAAAATATTTTTCATCGTGATGAGGTCATCCACTATATACTCGCAATTCGTCGAGAGGAAAAGATACAAAAAAAAATTAAAAAAATAATGATAGCGGATTATATAAAAAAAATAAAAAAAATAAAAAAAAATAGAAGAAGAAAGTGTTGGCAAATCTCAGAGGCTTCAACTTACAAACGCAAACACATTTTTATCAATATTCAATATATATTCATGGATCACTTAAATATTCTATATATATCCCGTATAACTACTTTATGTACGTTCTCGTCTTCTATATATGTCTAATTTGCAAAAAAAAAAAAAAAAAAAAAAAAAATAATAATAATAATAATAATAATAATATGTGGTTTAGGTTACTCTCCACTATTAAACTCTATTTGGCTTCTAAATAATACTAAAGCAAACTGGATAAGCGTGAGGGCTACTTTCGTAGAGAAGAGTACCATCAGTGGAAGTATATATTTTGTTTCTCAGTGACAACTTTTTGGACAACCCTAATTCTTTTCTTAATTATTTGCTTTGATTATTCCCGTTATATATGCTCCAGATGTTGAGTTCAAAACTGTTCAGCTTCGATACGTCAAACATATATATGTATTATACGCTTGTGTGTGGATGTCAATGTCATGTAAAGTAAATTTCAAGTTGTATATCCTTTTAAATCAACTACGTATATATTAATTATAAAATGAAGCAATAACGACGTGATCAAATAACAAGAAGCATACAGACTAAATATATATATATACATAATTAAAAAACTATATACTATATTTTTGGTAAGGTATAATTCAACATCTGCAAATGTTAGGAATTCTTTTTTCAAGAAGTGACTAAGAACTAATAAGAATTCACAAGGTCCTAGTTACTCTTATTGTCATTGTTCGTTCTGAGATATAGAATGATACTCGATCACACGCAAAATTTGCCTAATACAGGGGTCAAGTGTTGTTTACAAACCCTCACACATCATAACTGTCGACAATCATGGGAATCCTCAATCATTAATACAATTATGCCACGAACCCCAACTTGGAGCTAGGGCTTAACCTCTTTGATCGAACCAGATTCTCGAGACTTGCCAGTCGTCAAAGATACAAACTCAACAATGGACTTGCCTCGATTATTTGTCTAAACACATTATTCTGGTTAATTTCATCAGTGAGTTATAGGATCATCCTCCTTTGTGTTCGCAATATTGGACAACGATATATGTTGACACTAAAATTTATTGTTACATGTTCAATTATTTTATAAAATTGTTAGTTAATAAAATTAGTAATTACTTTACATGTATAGTTTGTTAGATGTTGAAATTGGGTTTGTTACTTTGAAATAAGATGTTGAAATGTGAAATGATTTGAGTTTGTTCGATGAAAGTTTAGTTTAATATTTTTAATGAAATTTGTTAATAGCTTGTAATTTAGATTTGTAATTAAATTTGGAAGTAAATTAGTAAAATAGTTAATTTGTTTGTATGTTATAAATTAGTTTAGTTAGTTTGGAAGTTTAGTTTAATAAGTTTGCTTATGGTAACATTGGTTTATTAATATGTAAGTTATTTTAGATTATGTGAATATGATAGTTTGTGTTCAATTAGATTATGTTAATATGTTAGATGGTTGAATTCAAATTAATTAGTTTTTAGTTACATGGTTGAATTGAAATTTATGAGTTAATTGATAGATGATAGAAATTGATAATTAGTAATGAAATTTTTAATAGTTAAATGATTGTGACCGAGCCACGGAGGCTTAGTTTAAGATTTAGTTTATTAATAGCATAGTCTTAGTTGGTTTTTATATGTTTTGGTATTAAATTGCAGATATTGGTTTATTAATATTAAAGGGGAAACTTTGTTGTAAAGTTTTCAGAATATTAGTTTTCAATAGTTTGATTTTTATATAATACACTATTACAGTCTTTGATCTCAATATCCATGATCGGACTTCAAATATAATGTCCTTTATCTCTTGTTTTACTAAGTATAATGTCTTCTCTATCTCTCATTGTCCCTCTTGTTTTCCCCTATCTTTCAGCGAAATGCCAAATCCAAGTAGGGATTGGATTACTGAAAACGATCGATTGAGCTTGCAGTATAGAACAGTGGTAAACGAGTTTATCCGCCTTGCAAGCAAACGATCGAACGAAAATGACCAATATAAGTGTCCTTGCAAGTCTTGCAACAATGCGAGATGACAAAAAATCCAGGTCGTAAGATTTCACGTCATGAACAAGGGATTTACCTCAAAACTACACTAAATGGTATCATCACGGCGAGCGCTATGTCCTTAACCAAGAAGAAGATGACACAAAACAACTGAAACTGAACTTGTTACTGATGTTGAAGGCGATGAAGAAGGCGTCGATGAGGAAGATGAGGCACATGTCACTTTTGAGGGAGAAGATTTCGATGTCGGTATAGAAGATGATACTAACATTATATCAAGTGATGACGATGAATGAGTAATACCAACATTATTACTATTTTTAATTGTTTATTTTGATCAAACGAATAACCTTTTACGTATATTATTTTCATCTTATAGGATGTCGATCGCCATTGGAATAGGTGGAGGTGAAGATCCCCCACAGACCGAGTCAGCCGTCCCCATGTAGACTTAGGTGTCGCCGTCGATACTACAGCCTCAGACTACACTGCCACCAGCTACAAGGGTTGATAGAGAGCGTCCTAGTGGCATCGGCACAATAGAAGGTAGCAATGGAAAAGTGGACCAGCCCCAATGGAAAAGTGGTTTCAAGCGCGGAAGAAGTAGTTTTATATTTATTGTTAGCATATAAAACGTTAGTTTAATGTTATTTTACAAAACATCTAGAATGTAAAATATTTTCTATTATGTTTTATAAGAATTCTAATTTGAATTTTTATTCTGATTAATAATATCTTCTTTTTTATTCAGTAAATATTAATTAATTTTTTTAAAATATAAATATATCATTAGATGCGACTTGTCACATCCAATGCCCTGCACGCCAAAATGCGGGAAAGACTATTGTATGCGACAAGTCACATCCAAAAAGTTTCCACGTTTTGGAGGGAACAACATTGGATATGACAAGTTGCATCCAATAGTCTAATATCTCGTCAAAGTGAATATTGCGTAATAGCTACGGATGTGATACTGGATGCGAAAACATCCAAATGGCATGGACTGTTGGATGCGACATGGTCAACCGATGCGGACTATTAGATGCGACAAAAAGTATTTTTTGTCCTAGTGTAACGCAAATAAATTATTTTAGTTATAATAATAATGCATTTATATTTACTAATATTTTAATAATTCCAAACGAGTGGAGACGAATACACCTATTAGTATAATATATATATATATATATAAATATTAGGATATTTTAGTCTTAGTTTTATAATCTGTATATGTCTATTTATTATCTCTTTTGTATCTTTATACAACATGAAACCCTAGCATCTTCTGGCTCTTTCTCACCCTCCCAAATTTCTCTTCTTCTCTTTGCAATTTTTACATGGTATGATCGCGTAAATATCATCGCATTTTTTTTAGGAATTTTGCTCTTCGTTTCTGCTCTGATTTTGAGGGTTTTGCATCGTTTTGGGGGATTTTTGCAACAAACTTGATCCTCACCTTGGTACGTATTATGATTCTCTCTTTTTTGTTGAATTGTGCATTGTTTTTTTATTTGGGGATCTGGTTGTTGGATTCTGCTTTGCTTCTTTGATATGGATGTTTTTAAAAATGATTTGCTTCAGTGTATCACTGTGCAATTAACTGGGCATAATTATTCGTATTGAAAAATCTCTTGAAAGGGAAAAATTAGAGATGATTAAGTCGTCGCTAATACTTCCGTAGCTAAATGTCATATTTCTAGTAGTGAAACTTGCTCCTTCTCTATCTGTCATGATTGCTGATGGCACTCCAATGGCATTAGTAGGGATTGGATCTTTTTTCACCCTTACAATGTCCTTCTCCCATAGGTAGGGGACTTTAGATCTTAGATGAGTCAAGAGTTTCTGATGTTGCATCTTCTAATGTTGACTTGTCTTCTTTTCATCTAAGTCTTACATCTTATATTTTATATTTATGGAGTTCTCGTCTTGGACATTTTTTTGGTTCTCGTTTAAAGTACTTAGCATCCACAAAAGTATTAGAAAATTTGCAGATTCATGATATTTCGAATTGTTGTGGTTGCAAGTTAGTAAATTTCTGCTATATCTTTTCCTAAAAGTGTCTTTGTTTCTCCTTCACCTTTTGACTTTATATATTCTGATATTTGGGGATCTTCACATGTTCCTACAAAAAGTGGGTCTCGGTATTATGTCTCTTTTATTGATGATTCTACTCATTTTTATCGGGTTTATCTTATGAAATATTTTCTTGGCGTTTAACATCTATTTTCGTTTTAACTTGGGGGTGAATATATATCGTCATTTCTCTGATTTCCTTGTTTCTGATGGTACTTTCCATCAAGTTTCTTGTATCGACACACAAAAATAAAATTGTGTAGTTTAGAGAAAACTTAGACACATCGTTGAAACAGCATGTTATCTCTTCTTGTTCGCACACGTTCCTAGTGAGTTTTTGGGGAAGCCGTTCATATTGCCGTTCACTCCATAAACAAAAATTTGTCCTCCATTACTTCAGGTTTGTCTCCTTTCATGGTCATGCTCCTGATTATACTTTCTGGAGCGTCTTTGGTTTTGCTTGTTTTATCCTCCGACCTCATGTTAAATGTAGTAAACTCACGTCTCGTTCTTCTCTTCATATCTTTCTTGGTTATGGTGAAGGGAAAAAGGGATATCGTTGCTATGATCCTGTTAGTAAAAAATTGTATGTCTCTCGTCATGTTGTGTTTCTTGAACATATCCATTTTTACGGTATTCCCTCGGATACTGATCTCACTCGCATTGATCATTTTGAGTCTTGTACGGTTGATACTTCTAACCTTGTAGATGATCAACATCAGCTTATCGATACTTCCCCTAATCCTACTGCATCCCAAGATGAAGCTTCGACAAGTGTGGATTCAGCGCCTCCCCTTCCTCCTTCTCCACCTCGTTACCCTCAGCGAACCCGTAAGTCCACTCCGCTACCTGATTATGTTTACTGCACATACTCCACCTCTTTTGTTCCCTTCCAGACTTCTATACACCAACTTCCTAAGCCCTCTTCCTATAAAGAAGATGTTCTTGACCCCCTTTGGCAGTAGGCAATGGTGGAAGAACTATCTGCATTGTACAAGACAAGTATTTGGAAAATAATTGTTCCTCTTCCCGAGGGGAAACATGCTATTAGTTCTCGTTGGGTTTACAAGATCAAAAATATATACGATGGGACTATTGAGCGTATAAAGCTTGCTTGAATGCTAAAGGGTTTGCTAAGTAATATGGCATGGACTATGAAGAAACATTTGCTCCCATTTCTAAGCATGTCACTATTCGTACCCTCATTGCAGTGACATCTGTTCATAAGTGGGTCACTCTCAAATGAGTGTTAAGAATGCATTTCTGAATGAGGATCTTCACGAGAAAGTATACATGGTTAGTCCTTCCGGTGGTTCTTACAATTCTGGTGAACCTTGCCGATTGAATAAAGTTGTTTATTGTATTAAAAAAAGCTCTTCGTGCGTGGTTTGAAAAGTCATCTATTGTGATATCATCTCTTCAATTACATCCTAGTCCATATGATTCGGCTCTCTTTGTCAGGTGTACTTCTTCTGGTCGCACGCTGCTCTCATTGTATTATGATGATATGATTATCAGAAGGGATGATGTTGATGTGATTCAAGAGTTCAAAAGACATTAAGCTCACTAGTTTGAGATTAAGGATTTTGGGTCTCTACAATACTTTTTGGGAATAGAAGTAGCATACTCTCTTCGTGGCTATTTTCTTTCTCAAGCTAAGTACATCGCTAATATTCTCGATTAGCCTCGTCTCTCTGAATCTCGCATTGTTTATACACCCTCTCGAGTTAATGCTTACTAATCTTCCTCAGATGGTGTTTCTCTTTTTATTTCACTTTATACCGCACTTTGGTTAGTTGCTTGGTTTATCTCAACATCACCAGTCTAGACACTGTCTCCGGGGGACACAGTTTCAGAGTTTGCTCTTTTTGTCTACTTCTTCTCTTGAGTTACATGCATACTCTGATGCCAACTTCGGTGGAGTTCCATTTGATTGCAAGACTACCATTGAATTTTACATATTCTTGGGTGACTCTATTATCTCTTGCTAGATCAAGAAGCAAACAGTTATCTCTCGATCATCTACATAAGCTGAGTATCACTCCATGACCAATACTACCAGGGGCGGACCCAAGTGGTGGGCTCAAGTGGCATGCCCCCCCCCCCCCCTTCAAAAAACAAATTTGGGATTTTTTTTTTTTTTTTACAGCCTAATTTCAGTTTTGGCCCCCCCTCCTTCCGAGTTTGGATCCGCCACTGAATACTACTGCTGAGATTGTTTGGTTGAGATGGTTACTCGCTAAAATAGGTATCTCTCTTTTGACTCCCACTCCCATGCATTGTGACAGTGTTAGTGCTATTCATATTACTCGTAACTATGTATTTCATATGAGAGCATATTTGAACGGGACCATCACGTTGTCGTTCATCACTTCCGTAATGCAGATTGCCATATTGTTTACGAAGGCTCATTCCACTCCACATTTTCAATTCCTAGTTAGCAAACTTTCGATGCTTCACACTAATGCATTGTGAATTTGAGGGGATATTAGAATAATATATATATAAATATTAAGTCTTAGCCTATTATTTGTATGTTTATTTATTATTTATTTTGTATCTTTTCAACGCTTTTACAATATGAAATTCTAGCCTCTTTTGGTTCACTCTCTCTCTCTCTCTCACACACATATTCATCTTCTTCTCTTTGCAATTTGTACAACACCCACAAGTACTTACGTAACTCCACCCCTACCTATATGTTTATGCTTTTTACAGAGATTATTTTAACTTGCATCAAAACACTCTTTTTTCCCATTAAGTAAAGTTATTCACGCGCGTAAAAACACTCTGTCAATGTCATCCAATCGAGCGCATATGTTATTTTTTTTTTTTTTAGCAACAACAGTGTCTATCTAAAAGGCAATATTCATTTGTAAAATAGTCTTATATATATGTATTTATATGTGTGTGTATATATGTATATATATATATATATCAACTCTTGAAGTATAGTGGCCATACAGTTATAATAACGGTTAATCGCATTTTTGGATTAGCACTAAGAACCGTCCGTGGTTCGATCTAGGGTCGGACCCTATGACCGCACGTAGGTTGGGTTCGGTGAAGTTCTTCTCTTCTCGTCGTGTTTATGTTATTCGGATATTTGGGTCTCCGGGTTCTTGAGTTTTCGGGTCTTTGGATCTTCCGCGTTCATCGTGTTCTTCGCGTTCTTCGTTGAGTTCTTCAGTTTTCGGGTCTTTGGATCTTCCGCGTTCATCGTGTTCTTCGCGTTCTTCGTTGAGTTCTTGAGTCTTTGCTTATTTAAGTCTTCAACCCTTTGAATATTCCATGTTCTTCATGTTCTCACGTGTTCGTGTTCATCGTGTTATTCAAGTCTTCTAGTGTCCGGGTCTTCGGATCTTCGAGTCTCTGGGTCTTCGAATCTTCCACGTTCTTCGCGTTCTTCGTCGGGTCTTCGAATCCTTGCACTTTCACCTAACCACAAGAAAACGTGAATCTAGAGGGACGCGGAGGGTTTTCCCTCGGCGCGTTCTCCGACGCTGAACATTAGTCGTGTTGTATTGTGTTCTTGGTAAACGATTTGTACTCGTCTCTATGTTTTCTAGAGAGAGAAAGAGTTGTAGTATGATTTTTGTAGAGTTTTGACAAGTTGAGAGAAACTTACTTTGTGTTGTGAATGAATGGGGTATTTATAGGGACCAAGGAGTTTGGTGAAAAGTACTTGATTAGGTGGTGGAGATGGCCGGGTGGTCTTGGCCGAGTGAAGACGGCCGGGTGGTCTTCGCCGAGTGAAGATGACCGGGTGGTCTTGGCCGGGTGAAGATGACCGGGTGATATTGTCCGAGTGAAGACGGCTGGGTGATCTTGATCGAGTGAAGACAACCGGGTGATTTTGGCCGAGTAAAGATGACCGGGTGATCTTGACCGAGTGAAGATGGCCGGGTGGTCTTGGCCGGGTGAAGATGACCGGGTGATCTTGGCCGAGTGAAGACGACCGGGTGATCTTGACCGAGTGAAGACAACCGGGTGATTTTGGCCGAGTAAAGATGACCGGGTGATCTTGACCGAGTGAAGACAACCGGGTGATTTTGGCCGAGTGAAGATGGCCGTATGATCTTCTTTTTAGGCCGGTCGGGTGATCATTTTAGTGGTTTCGTCTTGAAGATTTGTCAAGAAGTCTAGCTTGAAAACATTCTTTGAGAGTCTTTTGAAAGACATTTCATGAGAGTTGACTCGGAGCGTGGCGCGTGAATTTGCTTGTAGGCTTGAGCCTTGTGTATGAGCTTGATGTTTCGCTTTTTTTTTTGCTCTCGGGGTGTTATCTACACCATGTGAAAACAACGGCATAACAATAACAATTAAACATATTCAATAATGAAGATGTTAGCAATATTAATAAAATATTAAGCGGGAATATAACAAGAATTTATAGCAGAAAAATAATTTAAAAATTATTCCAAAAAAACTAATGAAAATTGAGGAAACATGACAAAAAATATATTAAAATTAAAACCAGTATAAACCTAACCAGCAGAACAAGAATAAAATCCGAAAATAAATCATAAAAGCCCGTTGGACGGTTTCCTTTAAACTTTTTATCGCTTTTCCAAGGGTGCCATATTTCTTGAGCGAAAGCCTCGAATGATACAATGACGGAACAAGACGAGCTATGCACCACAAGACTCGATTTTGGCGAACTAGAACCACCGCATGAAATTTACCACCGGACTGCAAAAAAAAAAAAAAAGTCGGAGAGGGAAAGAGGAAGCTTAAAAGGACTTGCTTTCGGTGTGTCCGTAATGAGAGGCCTAGGCCATCTTTTATAGGAAAAATGAACGTTACCAGCTTTCCAAGCTCAGGAAATAATAATCGCTAAGACAAGCTCAAAACGTCTTAGTTATAAATGCACAGTTACAATAAATAAACTCATACAAAAACGTAGTCTTTCATATACCAATTAATAAAGTATAATATGAAGGACAAATTTAAGGATTAGACCCAAGCCCAACCCAACCCGGTCCATCATGACACGATCAGACGAATGACGCGCATGTGTGGTGGACTTAGGCTTGCCTAAACCCTTGGCGCTCTACAAATTTTTTTTACCATTTGGAACAAAAACCTTGAGCACACATTGCATGTATAAGCACTACAAAGTCCATCTATCTCTTACATGTGAGACTCTTGTATGTATACACTCAACCACAATATTTTCATCATCCGTTCACATTAATTGGTATTTTCCAACATATTTTGAGCATCAATTTTTCATTCAATTTAGCTCCGATTTTGGCAGATAAATATTCGATCTTATACCCCTTGCTACGAAGAATACGAATATGCTGGAATTATATAATTCCGTTGAGTGGAGCCCACTCAATTTTTATCCATAAATCAACTATATATATAATATTAAATACTCTTTAATACTAATATTTCAACGGAAGGTAAATTGATAGTATTTTATCATTTTATTGGACCATTTGATTAGTTTCTTACAAATCTCACATTAAGATTCATTTTCACGTGTCTATATCATTTTGATACTCTTCTAAATATTATTTTTTTGAAAGGGATATTTATAACAGAACTACATTTTGGATGCACATAGTTGCATGAAATAATACATGGTATAATAAGGATACGGAACTGAAGTGGGTATCAACGAATAATATCGTTTAATGTGTTCCTAGCAAGCGCATGGACAAAGATATGTTAGCTAAATATAACAAAATAGTATTTGGGAGAATAATAATAACACAATTTGCATAGGAAAAACTGTTAAAATAAAAAAATAAAGTAGACAAAGAAATCAAACAGAATAATAAAGAGATTAGTAACCAATTAGCCATTGCGTCAGAGGGAAGTTAAAATTTTGCCCAAACTATCAATTTTATTATGCAATTAGCCAATACTTACTTGAGTTACCAAGTATACCCTTTTACCCCCAAATTATCGTGCGATATTCCTCTAGTCTTCCACATTACACCTTCGTCGATTCGATCGACATTTATCCTCCTTCAATCCTTCGTCGCCTTCACAGCCATGGAGATCGAAGAACACGCACATATCGGAGGCTTCTGAATGGGCGGATATTGGCTTGCTGAAGGCGATCTGATCGAGCTCCGACAAATTCGTGGTGGTTAGGTTTACAGCGTCGTAGGCGATGAGGCCGATGATCGGAGTGAGTTATTCAAAGCCAGGGAGGGGATAGAATTGCGACCACAGGTTTCCGAGGTTTTGGTACACCAGTTCCACGCACTTGGCGTAGGCCTCAATTCTCTCTCAACTCTCTGCTCTCTCTCCATAAACAAAACCCTAAATTGATTGAGTGCTCGGAGAGAGAGAGATAGAGAGTGATAATTGGAATCCATGGCATTCCCTCGGAAAGACTGTGATGACGGAGAGCTCACCGCCATCGTTGCCCAGTGCTTCCCCAAGGAAGTGGACCCCAGCACCGCCGGGCCTGCAGAGAATGGGTCGTGCGTGGCGGCGGAGGGAATCGTCGAGGAGTCCTCGGGCGAACGGGTGGTGAATGTCGAGAACGAAGCTCCTCCTCTTCCCACGACAGGGATGATGAGATTGACCGCATTGCACTTGTCCACCGATCATGGAACCAACATCGAAGAAGTAAGTTTTTTTTTTTCGCTTGAATTTTTCTTTTTGCTACATTACTCTTTGTTTTTATAAGCGTTAACCTGAAAAATTGGTTACACCTATCTCACGAAGTGATCTGAGTTCCGATCACGCAGTCTTGGAGGTTCTCAGGTTTTAGGCGAGATTTTCTCTAAATAAAGACGAATCTATTACATGAGAGAAATGTAAATAATGGTGTTCTACGAAGTTATAACTAGTTCCTTTGCTTCCAAGAAAAGAATCCCCCCCTTTGGTCTTGTTGATGTCTCTATTTATAGGAGGCTGGGTTCCTTGGCCCTTGTTGGTGAATGTCGTGGGAGAATGCTAAGGATCGTGGGGTGATCAGTCTCACGTCCTCTGGCAGTTACTTGATCTCCCACTCTCTGTTATGAGGAGTGTGTGGTTATTTGTGCTATCCTCGGTGTTAATTGTTGAGGTGAGCGTTTTGGTTATTTATTACACATATTTCATTGTCCGACTAGTCTTTTTTCTCCTATTATCTTCTCTTTCTGAGTAATAGGGTCCATTCTTTGTTAATATGAACGTTCATTCCTTAACCTTCATGAGCTCTCGGACCTTTGGGTACGAGCTCTAGTGCTGGATATCTCTATTCTCGGAATGCCGACTAGATCATTTGATCGCAGCGAATTCTATGAGTAACAACAGCCTTCCAGTTTCTTAGTATTTAGTAAAAATGGTAAGGAACTAGAATAAGTTTAAACTTCGATTCAATTAAACCGTTGCACTTTTACTAATATTCATTCATTGGAATTAACTTAAAAAGTATTCTAGAATTTTTTCTTGGGAACACTCCTTTTCTTCTTCTCGGATTCGGTCCGACTAGAAGTTTAAATCATCTATGTTGAATGTGTTTTTGTCTTTAAACGTGGTCGTTTTGCTCGTGGAGAGTCGCGACCATTCTCATATGTCGTTGGATTGCTGTGGGTTCTTTCACACGCTTAATCCTGACCGTTTTTTCAGTCGATCAGGGACAAGTATAAAAGGGGCGAAGCTGTCGGTTCTGCTCATTTTCATTTTTGATTTTAAATCTCGCTCTCCTCTTTTTTCGCTCCACGTTTTCACGCATTTCGGCGAGGTTTTCTGCTTTAATCATCCGTTTTTCAACGTCTTTGTCATTACAAATCTTTGAGTAAGTTTTTCCTTACTTGCATCTTTTGTTTTCCTGCAATGCGTGTTAGTGTTTGATAGATTCACATATGTTTGAGTGCTGAGATTTCTTGACTATTCGGAGTCCTGAGGTGTATAATCATATCGTCGTAGGATGTTTAGTTTTTTATTATTTATAGGATATGGGAGGGTCGTTTCGACCAGATTTGAGAATTGATCCCCGAATAGTAAGAAGGACCGAGCCTGATCATAAGGAAGTGGTACTTACTTCTGGGTCAAGTATTCCTTTTTTTCCAGGATTTTGAGTGGTACCACATTCCTGAAGTCGGCTGGGACCGGCCCATTTTTGCTATAGAGCTCTCCTTGGTGTTCCATCGTCCACCTTTTCATCCTGCGCTCATTGGTCGGGAACTAAAAGATCAGATTTTTGATCCTTCCCAATTTGATTGCAGGGATGAAATGTCTTCGGAAACAACCGTGTCGGAGTCTCATGAATGGGACAACAGAATTGAAAATGATCCCGATCGAGCCCGTTCTCTCGAGCTCGAAGCGAGAGGCGCCAGTCCTCTACAAGAAAGTGATTATCCAGGCCCGAGTGACCGGATTCTCAGAGATGAGGACGAAACGGGCCTATCTGAGGCTCGCGAGCGTACCGAGGGGCAGTTTTCGGTCGAGCACTAGACTTCTCGGGTCAGCGATAGTTATATCAACGGCATGTATGAAGAATTCAAGATCCATGAGGGGAGTATTTTCTCTGCTCCTCGATATGATGAACGCGCATGCAACCCTCCTCCGGGAAAATTGGCGTTTAACGCTTTGATTCTTAGGGTAATCGAAGGTTTTCCAGTTCATCCAATGGTGGCGGAGCTTCTATCAAAAATAGGGCTGGCTCCTACTCAACTCGTGCCATCCGTCTATAAAGTTTTTGTAGGTATTATCGCATTCTGGGAAAAACACTACAAGTGCACTCCTCTTCTAGAGGATTTTACTCAATTTTGCAGTCTCAAAACTTCTCCGGGTCAGCATGGATTCTATTATGCTCAAGCTCGAAAGAATTCCGAGAAAATTGTTACCTTCCGACCAGTCAGAAGAACTGGAAAGATTACTTCTTCTGGGTGGAGGGAGATTGGTTTTTGGGGGACAAAGACGTACCCACTAAGTTTTCTGAACTCGGTGCGACTTTATAAAGAAAATATTTCGTTTATGGGTTCTTTATACTTACCTGTTGCTTTATTAATTCTTTTGCATATGTGTTTTAGGTGAGTTACCCGTGTACGGTCCAGACGAGCTCGAGGACCGTTCCACTATTTTTTTTATTTATCTGAACAAGATCGCTCTCAGTATACCGTACTCGACCCAGACTTTCTCGACAAATTCTATGGCCGCCCTTATCAGAGTAAGTAGCTTCATATTCTATGCGCTTTTATTACTTTGTTTTCTTATTAGTGAGGTTTACCTGGTCCCTTTAAGAGATGGGAAGGAGAGCCGCCCTCGAGGAGGTCCCAAGGAACCCTAAGAGAAAAACCTCTTCCTTCAAGGGTAGGGAACTTCCTGAGAAGAACACAAGGGTTCCCGCTCCCAGCCCCTCGAAGCCCTCCAAGCTTCCTATGGAGGTCATCTCGCCTGACGTACCAAAGCCTTCCCGTGCTCAAGTACACTTGGCTCCGACCTTCTCATTTCTTCAAGAACGAGTCCCCGCCGAAGAGGTTGAGTCTCATCCTGAGAAGACCACCGAGGAGGCCATGACTCTCTATGTCGAGATCTCCGCCAAGGTAAACGACTATATACTTAGTTATTGAATCGTTATGCCTTTTTCTAATTGCCTTTCTTTTATCGCAGGCTTTTTTCGGTATGGTTCGGCTAGCCGGCACGGTTGTTCCAAGCTTGCTTCCCTTCGTTCTCTCAATGTGCTTCATCTTAAAGAAAAGGAGGCGGCCAAGGCAGAGACGAGGAAGATTAAGGCTGAGCTTCGGTCCAAGAACGCCGAGCTTGAGTCCATTCAGAGCGAGGTCCAAAGAGTCCGAGAAGTTGCGGCTTCAAAGATCGTGGAGGCTTATAAAGCCTCCCGTGAGTACAAGGATATGAGGGATGACCTCTATTCGGCAGGGATGGACAATGGGCAGGAGCTCCTTCAGAAGCGGAATCCTAATTTGGATACCACAGACTTCAACGCCGACATGGACTCGAGCGTGACTGTTCCAGAGGAGGTAGTTGGGGAGACTGAGGTCGGGGCTCCAATGTCCAGACAAATCTTGTTGTTGCTTTTTTTTAATATGGCCCGAAAGGGTTTTGAACTAATGGTCCGTGGTCGGACCGGTTTGTAATACTATTAGTTTTTTTTGGCCCGTTTGGGCTTTTCACTATTGGCTCGTGGTCGGGCCTTCTTTTGAGTTAAAAATAAATTTTCTCTGTTATCTTACGTTTCAACACTTTTTATAACTAATTTTCTAATCAACCTCAATCCGTCCTGGGATTAAAAATTCGTGAAGCAAAATTATTATAAAGTGAGGCAAACTACCCGGATGTTTACGTACCTGGTTTGAGATACTTTCCGAGTAGCTTTGGCCGAAATGAATATATGAGAATTTCAAGTTATATATATTTTGCTCTTCCCTTGTTTTACTTTTTATTAGTAAATAGTAAAAGAACTAATATGATTCTGAAATCCATTTCATTAATCTATGCGGACAAGCCGCTTTTCGGAATTACAAGCATTATGGCCAAGCCATTTTTTGAATGTTTAATTGAAGTAGTGCGACCAACCCGCTTTTTGAACGAAAATTAAACATAAAACTTTCTTAGGTGTTCGGCATTCCAGGGATTTTTTTCCATCTTCCCGTCTAACTCCTGGATCGTGTACGCCCCGTTTTCATAATTTTCTTTGATGACGTGTGGTCTTCAGCTTTGTCTTCAGATCATGTTTGATGGTTTTGTTGACGGCTTCCACTAATCCGTTGGATTTTGGTCAGACTAGAGTAGATAATATTTTGTTAATCCCATATTTTTAACCAAAATTTCGGAAATTCTCGTTGTCGAATTGTGTTCCGTGGTCGGAAATTATTTTGACCGGAATTCCGAATCTTGTGATGATATTTTTCAAAACAAATTTTTCAATATTGTAGGTAGTTATTTTATTCAGTGGTTTTACTTCAACCCATTTTGAAAAATAATCTATAGCCACAATTGCGTACCTGCATCCGCCCTTCCCTGTTGGTAGTGCTCCGATTAGGTCGATTCCCCATTCCGCAAATGGTACTGGGCATGCGAGTGTAGTGAGGGTGTTTGGAGGGAACCGTGGAATGTTTGAGAATTTCTGGCATCTCACACATTTTCGAACTTTATCTCGGGCATCGTTTTTTAGTGTCGGCCAAAATAATCCTTGTCGGATGAATTCCTGGGCCAGAGCTTCTGCCCTTATGTGACTTCCACATATTCCCTTGTGGACCTCTTAAAGTGCATACTCGTCCTCGTCTTCATCCGAACACCTTAACAGTGGACTGGTGAAGCCTCTTTTGTACAAGGTTTCTTCATCCAAGAAATAGCGTGTTGCTCGAAACTTTAGGTTCCGAGCTTCAACCTTGTCTTGTGGGAGGATTCCAAGTTTCAAGAATTGTCGGATTGGTGTTTTTCATGATTCGCAGCTTTGAACCTGGAAGACCAAACTTCCTTCTGCGATGTTTGACTGTTGGACTTGTACACCGGTATGGGTTCAGAGGTTGATCCTTGAGTGGCAAGCTTCGCCAACACGTCCATTTCTTCTTTTAAGCTTCTCAGAATCTGTGTGATTTCAGAGAGCTCAAACTCTTTCGCGAGATTTTTGTTGGAATCGATCTAGGGTTTAAGAAAATAATTAACGCTTTGCTAAGCGGCGGAATTTTAAAAATTTTCTTTTATAAGTAAAAACGGTTTTTACTAACCTAGACTAAAGAGCAAGTACATGTAATTAAAAACTAATATGAGCTAAGAAGTTTACTAACCTTTCTTGAAGCTTGATCGTTGAGAAGCTCTTAGAAAGTTGCAACGCTCGTCTCCCCTCGCAGCACGTCTCTCTTTCTTTCCTCGGCACCTCGAGCAACCACGAAAGTTTCTATCACTAAATCACTCGAAATAAAGGAATTAGTGAGTGGGCACTTTTAAACACTACGACTTAAGAACGAGTCTTGAAGTCGCAGAGCTAAACTCTAGGTCAAATGAGGACCTAGGTGCCAAAACAATAAAAACGAAATTGAATAGAGTGAGAGAGGAGAGGGGCGGCCAAGTCTAGAGAGAGAAGCTCTCAATCTCTAAAACTTTGGATGAATGAAATGTGAGGAAATGAGGCTCCTATTTATAGGAGAGGTCTCACCTTCTATAAGGTAGTTTCCTCTTCTATAGAATATCACATATTCATGAGCTAATTTCCCTATTTCCTTTATTGAGTCACACGGCCAAACTAGGCTTCAATAAGCCTTGGATTTGTTTCCTATTTTGTTCCATGCCTTTGACTCTCTCTTACTTGGCCGATTACCCTAGTGCATCTACATGCAAATTTGTTTCCTCTTTTTCTTTTGGCAAGTATCTAAATACATTTATGCACAAAATAAACTCTCTTTCCTTGGGTATTATGGGCGCCTATTCTCATCTAGAAGGAGCTTCTAGAAGCTTCTTCATTTGTTCATGACAACATGAGAAAAGCCCATTAAGAATTTTCAATAAAATTCTTATGAAATGAAATAAATTCACAGGGCCCAATAATCAAGTTATGGCCGAGTGATATTAAGTCATCAAATGAACTTGTCAAAAAATTTATTGACATTCATTTCATCCTTTGTCTCAAAAGACAAAAATACCCTTTTGACAATTTTCGTTCTTGTTTTGACTTAGCTTCCAGTTTAACTATTCCTATCGATGTGATTCGTGACAGTGACCTCATGGACCCAAATGAACAAAGCTTGAGCTAAACACTTGGACTCAAAAGTTCACAAACCTTTTCCAAGTTTAGCTTAATGCCAACTGACTCCACTAAAGAACTGACACTGAAAATCTCTCGGTTCAAATGAATTTATTTTCTACTCAAGAATTCGACCTAATTATGATGAGCGGATCAACTGAATATTATCTATGTTTACCCTTCATGAATGTCATCAGCTAGTCGGGATTTACTAAATTACCATTTTACCCTTCTAGCTGTTATTTCCTCAACTCCTTTGTCGCTTGTGAATAAGTTAGAAACAATGTATTGACGAGGAGCTAACAAGTCACATTGTTTCATCCAAAAGAGTCAGGACTCAATTTGGACACTGGCCAGTTCATTTATTCACACTCCAAGGAACAAAGCATGAGGTGACATACATTGCATTTCAGCAATCTTGTACATGAATTCCATATCTATGAGAACTTCACAAAGTTACTTATGACAGACTCATAACTTAGTACTTCACCAATAGGCCTTGTTCGGAATCACATAGTGAGTCCGAACTTTGACTTTCTCAAATGAGAATACTAAGGTGTGAAATGGCATGTCTCATTTCAGGATTAAGGTAAGCATGATGCAATTCATACATAGTGACTTCGAGACATAAGAGGTTAAATGGTTTGTTCTTATATTGTCTCTAGAAGTGCACTGGTCAATTCAGTACCTACGGAAGTTACCTAGAAGAACTATAGAGTCCCCAACTCTCAATGCCTCATAACCAGACATCATAGATTCTTCTAACAATCATACTGAGGTCAATAGTCCTTTGACCCTAAGATTGCGAATATATCGTTTTAAGCAAACTACGAAGAGTTTGTTCATGCAAATCTACATTTGTCTCTTCGTAAGTTGTTAAGTTTGTTTATGGACTAAAAGACTAAGGTTTTATCAAAAAGCTTCAAACAAAGAAAGAATGAATGAACGTTTCAACTTTTTATTAATGAATAAGCAATTACAAGCAAGAGTCTTCGTAAGACTATATGACATCAAATGTACATAAATAGACACTACTACTCTTCTTGTGGGCACCATTGACAACAATTTTTAGCTTTCTCGGCATAGAGCGACATATTTTCGCCTGTAGCCTGAAATTTGTTTTTCATTTGATTGATTATTAACTGAGAATCCGAGTAGACTTTTGGTTTATGATTTCTAAATATTTGGCTATTTGTAGGCCATGTACCTTTGGCTAAATCTTCGACCTCATTATTCGAAGCGAGAAATGAAAATTTTAAAGCAATCTTTACCTTGTGGTCGTCCGGCCCTGTGAGTGCTATTCCGACTCCTACTCCTTTGTCTGCCACGTCCTGACCTTTGATTTCTGGTTGGGGCTTGAATTGGATGTCGTACTGAGTCAGCTTGATCGACCATTTCATTTGCCTTCCAAATGCATCTGGTTTCTTCAGGACTTGTCGGAGCGGAAAATTGGTGAGGACCGTGATTGGATGTGCCAGGAAGTAATGCTTCAATTTCCTTGAGGCCGTCACCAACGCGTATGAAAACTTCTCCAACTCCGGATATCTCCCTTCGACATCGTTCAGACGCCGAGAAGTATAATAGACATGGAGCTCATGATTTCCCTCATTTTTTATGAGGGCTGAGTTGACCACATGTTCCGATACCGCCAAGTAGATGTCGAGGGACTCTCCATCTTCTACTTTTCTTAATGTCGGAGGCCATGCGAGGTGCTCCTTCAAGGATTCGAAGTCTTTATTACATTGTTCTGTCTACTCGAACTCCTTAGATCCTCTCAAAGTGTTGAAGAAGTTTACGCTTCTGTCTGTGGATCTAGAGATGAAGCGGCTTAGGGCTGCGATGCACCAAGTAAGCTTCTGTACATCTTTGATGTTTATGGGCGGGTTCATGTCGAGTAACGCCCTGATCTTCTCGGGATTTACTTCTACTCCCCTCTCATGGACGATATATCCGAGAAATTTCCCTACAGAAACATCAAAAGTATATTTTAAAGGATTAAGCTTCATGCGGTATTTTCTTAAAATCTCGAAGAATTTGTTTAAATCTTCGGTATGTTCGCTTATTTTGCGACTTTTTACTCGAAGGTCATCAATGTACGCTTCCATTGTTCTACCGAGTAGATCTGCAAACATACTATTTACCAATCTTTGGTATGTAACACCTGCATTTTTTAGACCAAAGGGCATTACTGTATAACAGTTAAGTCCTCGATCAGTAATGAAAGTTGTATGAACCTGGTCTGGGCCATACATTGGGATTTGGTTGTAGCCGAAATATGCGTCCATGAAACTTAAGATTTCATGTTCTGTTGTGGCATCAACCAGTTGGTCTATTCTCGGCATGGGGAAGCTATCTTTTGGACATGCCTTATTAAGATATGTAAAATCTACGCAAGTTCGCCATTTTCCGTTTGGTTTCTTAACTAATACGGGATTAGCTACCCAGCTCGGATATTTCGTTTCCCTAATTGATTTATTCGAGATTAACTTATCTACTTCTTCTTTTAAAGCAGTGTATCTCTCGTTATTTAGAGCTCTTCTTTTCTGTCTAATCGATCTTTCTTTGGGATCTATATTCACCCTATGACAAACTAGCTCGGGATCTATCCCTATCATATCGGCTTGAGACCATGCAAATATATCAAAGTTTTTAGACAATAGATTAGAAAGTTTCAATTTTGTACCTGACTCGAGATATTTCCTGATTCTGAGCATTTTTAGCTGTTGATTTGGATCAGGTGTGATTTCTTCAATCTCGTCTCCGGGTTTAATTGCATCTCGGCTCCGCAGTCGTGGATCGAAATCAGAGGTGATTGCCATCACCTTTTGGATGGCTTTGTTTTGGCTACTTTTTAGATAATATGTGTAACAGCTCCTTGCTAACGCCTTGGTCCCCTGAACTTCACCAGTTCCTTGGTAAGTCAGGATTTTCATCTTTAGATACCCCACAGATGTTATGGCGAGTGCCTGCAATGTGGGCCTACCGATGATTGCATTAAACGAGGATGAGCCGGGGACTACTACCCATAAGGGATTTGCAGTCTTAGATCTCGGGATTTCTCCCACAGTTATTGGGAACGAGATAATGCCCCGAGGCCGAATAGAATCGCCAGTGAATCCGTATAGATTTTCCGGGGAAGGGGCCAGTGAATCTTCTTTGAATCCCATCCTTATGAATGTTTCTTCATAGAGGACATCTACTGCGCTCCCTGTATCACTAGGATCCTAAGGACATTTCGGTTACCTATAAGGGCCAAGATCACCAATGGGTTGTTGTGCGGGAACATCACATTTCGAGCGTCTTCAGCTATGAAGGTGATTGGCTCTGCGCTGGACTTGATGATCTTGCTCGGCCTATGAGTCGCAGTGAAAAGGATTTGTCGATGGCCGGCCTGGGCTTCTCGAACGTAGTACTTTTGGGCATTTCTTGAATTACCTCCTATGTGGGGTCCTCCGACTATCAGAGAGATCTCTCCATAGACTTCTCTCTTTTCTTCGTCTTCGGGCTGATCCGATCTGAATTTCATCAACAATCCTCTTCGGATCAAAGCTTCTATAGTTTCTTTCAAGTGGAAGCAGTCCGCCGTCCGGTGTCCCACGTCGTTGTGAAATGCGCAGTACTTGGTTTTATATGTTTTAGAGACGTCATTCTTGATCCGATTAGACTTTCCGAAATCCTCCTTCTCTCGAGTAAGTGAAAATATGTACTCTATTGGAGCATTAAGACGGTGATATCTATCAAACTTAGTTGTGAAAGGTCTTTTAGGGCCAGCTTCAGACCTGCTCTTCTTTGGTGGACGGGAATCTTCTGCTGCTCGTCCTCGGTGCTCCTCATGCCGAGGCCTTAGGGCCTCAGCCTTCCGTGCTGCCCGCTTTGTCTCCTCGGCATTGATGTATTTTTGAGCCCTTTTCAAGAAGTCATTATAGTCTTTAGGACTTGTCTTCTGAAGTGACCACCAGAATTCCGATTCTGATCGAATTCCCGACGTGATCCTAAAGAGATTGAAATCTTCGTTGAGCTGATCAACTTGTAATGCTTGTTCCGAGTAGCGATTGATGTAGTCTTTGAGTGGCTCGTCATGGGCTTGCTTCACGGCTAGTAGTCTTTCCTTAGGATCCTTCCCTTAGCTTGATCCAACAAAATGTTCCTTGAACTTTCTGGACAGTTATTTCCATGAGCCCATGGAATTTGGCCTAAGTTTTTGTATCACCTTTAGGCCGAGCCAGGTAAGGTGATAGAGAATGCTCGGCATGTGACTTCTAGACTTGCCCCCTATAGATGCATCTACGACGAGAAGGTATCGAGATGATCTCCAGGATCAATCTTACCATAATACGCCGGTATGGTAGGCATTCTAAAGTGCTCTGGTAGGGGGTGTGCTAACACCCGTGTGGTAAACGGGGAGACAATTTCTCCAATCTTCAGAGTGGGATCTTTTTTGCCGAGAGCAACTTCTTCAATTCGACGTTCCAATCTTTTGAAGTTAGTCTCATTAGTGCTTGCACTGTCGCTCGTCTCTGAGCTTCCTCCACAATCTTTAATGGTCTGGGAGCGGCTTCTTTCTCCGGAAGGTTGGTACCTTTCAGAGATCTTTCCCTGGCTGGTTTGGAAACCCTCCGAGTCAGAATCTTCCCAATCCCTTTTATAACGATCCTTGTGTGTCTCTGGGATTTCTTAATCATCGGTTCTTGCTCCATGGGTTTTTTCCCGGACCGGTGAGAGGGCTCTTCATCAAGGATCACCACCGCGCTCCTCATGGTGACCCTTTTCGCATGGATTCTCCCGCGTAGCTTCGTGTTGCTAGTCTCCAATGCCCGGATACGCTCTTGCATCTCCTTGAATTTTTTAGCAAGGCTGGGTTGCGGGCGGACCTCGGCCATTTCCTCTGCAGTGAGCGGTAGAGTGCTGTTGTGATGCTAAATCTCTGCGTCGAGATTACCATTTGTAGTGTTCTAGTATGGAATGGATGAACTGGCCATAATTCTTCAGCCCCCTCCTTCTAGCGCCAAAATGTTAACCCAAAAAATTGGTTACACCTATCTCACGAAGTGATCTGAGTTCCGAACACGCAGTCTCCGAGATTCTCAGGTTCTAGGCGAGACTTTCTCTAAATAAAGACGAATCTATTACAAGAGAGCAATATAAATAAGGGTGTTCTACGAAGTTATAACTAGTTCCTCTACTTCCATGAAAAGAATTCTCCCCTTTGGTCTTGTTGATGTCTCTATTTATAGGAGGCTAGGTGCCTTGGCCCTTGTTGGTGAATATTGTGGGAGAATGCTATGGATCGTGGAGTGATCAGTCTCACGTCCTCTGGCAGTTATTTGATCCCCCACTCTCTGTTATGAGAAGTGGGTGGTTATTTGTGCTATCCTCGGTATTAACCGTTGAGGTGAGCGTTTTGGTTATTTATTACACGTGTTTCATTGTCCGACTAGTCTTTTTCTCCTATTATCTTCTCTTCTCTTCAAAGTTCTGAGTAATAGGGTCCGTTCTTTGTTAATATGAACGTTCGTTCCTTAACCTTCATGAGCTCTCGGACATTTGGGTACGAACTCTAGTGCTGGATATCTCGATACTCGAAAAGCCGACTACATCGTTTGATCTCAGGGAATTCTATGAGTAACTACAATAAGTGTTGTAAATTAAGGGGCAATGAATGTCGCTCATGAGTCGGTATCTTGGTTTGGCTTTGAGATGAAAAAAAATAGGAATCTCCTTAGGATTTATGAGAATGAGTAAAGTTTTCTATGAGTCACCTTCAAACTGCCTAATTATGACATGTTATCGTCATTTTTAATACACGTGTATATATACCATGTTATGGGGAGTTTGTGTAAAATTAGAGCAAGTATAAGACTTGTTGTCATGTTGTTTTTTTGTTTCTAAAGTCGTCATACGAGTTTGTGTGCAGGTTCACGAAGTTGAGATTGGACAGAGTGTTAGAGGGTAGCTTCGAGGCCGAGAGGATGGAAGAGGCGTTGGCCTCAACTCCCACCGATATCAAGTTAATATGATTTACTGTTATATTTACCATAGAAACTAATGATTTACTCAATGATTAATATGATTTACTTTCAGATTTACTGTCCTCGATTGTTCATAGAAATAATTAATAAATCGTATTTACTGTTAGATTAACTAGTCCTTATCTATGATACTTTTCCTGTTAGATTAACTAGAAAATGTTATGGTTAATATGTAAATGTACCTAATAAAATTTACTATCGTTTTTGTTACGGTTAATAAGATTTACTATTGTTCTTGTTACGGTTAATAAGATTTACTGTTATTCTTGTTACGGTAAATAAGATTTACTATTGTTCTTGCTACGGTAAATAAGATTTATTGTTGTTCTTGTTACGGTAAATAAGATTTATTGTTGTTCTTGTTACGGTAAATAAGATTTATTGTTGTTCTTGTTACGGTAAATAAGATTTACTATTGTTCTTGTTACGGTAAATAAGATTTACTATTGTTCTTGTTACGGTAAATAAGACAAATAAGATTTACTGTAGTTTTTGTTATTGTTAATTAGATTTACAAATTTTTTTGTTATGGATGATATTATTTAGTATGATAGTTAATAATATTAACTTAAGGATATTATTGTAATATTGAAATGTTGTCATGATAAATTGATTATTTTCTTAAATATGTTAATAATTGGGTTATAATTTTAAAGTTGGGGTGTTATTTTGGCTAATAATTTAGTCGGTAAATCAGAAATCAGAATACCGTACAGAAATTTCAGCTAGTATATATAGAACAGAAAATAGGAACTTTCCAAGGAGTTTTAATTTTAAAGTGATGTTTCTCTCTCACTGATGTTAGACTACAAAAGAAATCACTTCTATCTGGGTGCAACGGTGGACAAGATACTTTACACTGCACGGCCTGGCTTTGGTAAACAAAATATGTGTAGAACCAACCACACCTGACAACTAGAGAAAACACACTTTATACTAATGCAGAAGACGAAGCTTTTGAAGACTTGATTTTGGTGCGTGTGATTGAGAAGAGCCAAATGTCTTGAATAGGCATAGAAGACGAACGTTTCAGATAAAGTAATCATGACTCATCAATGCTCGATTACAATACTTTTTCAAACGCATTAGTATGTTTAATGCTTAGTTACGTACAAACCCATTTAGGGTTTTTAAATGTACCATATGGGTGTGTCCAACACACCCACCTGGCCCGACGGAGCTAGCACAGTCGCAGCATCTGCTCGTTCATGTCACGTGGGAGTGGACTCATGTGCATCCTAGTCACTCTAAAAACTTGGGTCACTTTCAGAAACTCAAATCCTTAGTCGATAGAAATTTTATATATGCACTTTGGCAAAAACAATTTTGTTAAGGTTGTTCGAGCGAACCTGCAAGAAATTGTTCAAGATCCGAACTATTTACACTACATTGTTCTCTCATGCGAACAAAACAGAAAATTTCCTAACTTTTTATTTAGAATATAATGAGTATATATTATCGGATATTTGGTTTCCGATTCTGTGTGATTCGCGAGAGATTTGTGGATTGACGTGTTAAAGTTTATTGTGAGTCGAATTAGGTCATTCACTCTTGTTAGAAAAATTGACGCCGCCTTCAACCTTGAGCTAGTCTCTCTGCGTTGGAGATCTTTATTGACAATTAGCTCTTGGTTCTTGCGATTTCGGGATTACTGTCGTGATCAGAGTTTGTGAGTGCGTGTGTTTGCATTGACATATTTGATAATCTTCGGGATAAGATTGGGTGAAACATAGAAAGGGGTCTCTAATCTGAGGGGAGTTCGGATTTACATCGATTGAAGAAGTCAAAGATGGAGGTGTTTATAAGGGAGTCATCAAACTTAATATTCATATTCCTTTAACGATTTGATATAATGGATTGTTTTTATCCGGACGTATCATGCCCCCTTGAGTATGTGGTTTATCGCCGAACATGATTATCAATTCTCTCGTGTCATTTTCTGCTTTATGTTTGATTGTTTGTTTGTTTGTTTATCATCTTGTTTAAATCTACTTAAAAATAATCAATTATTCAACAAGTTATTTCACCCATTTGTTGAACAACTTTCTTATTCACGTAAGTAATTCTATGCACTATAAAATCAATTTTTATATTTGGGACTAATTGCATATTTATTCCCTTCACAACACTCAATTCTCTGTATGACATTGTGATGTTTTCAACAAACTCTTAGTTACAATTTTTCATTTCTCTTTGCTCCAATTTTGTAAAATAAATTCCCGAGTTTTTACATTTTAACTACGACGAACTATAAGATGGTTAAATCTGGTCATTTAGATCGATGGGGCCCACTTAAATTACTGCTCAACAAACAAACTAATCTGAAATTATAAATCCTCCATATCTTCATTATTTCAGACAAGATATCACAATGTGCCTGCAAGCAAGACTATCGTCGTAAAGTGTTCTCTATTACTTGATTAACAAAATCAAACACTTTTCCAAGAAATTTCAACAGTCGCTCTATACCTTTTTATTCTTTTTTTCTTTCCTGATCCGCGTGATCCTATGCATGTTTATTGTTTCGTGGCTAGCTATTAAATTTCTTTTTAGGTCAAGCAGAAAAGAAGGTAGTAATGGAAGGAAAAAGCAGACAATTGCCTATCAAAAAGAGAAACCAATATGATACGCCTTCAAAATATATTTAAGCAACATAGTCACGCACTTTGGTAACTCCCAATTCTATTGGAGGAATCAATTAAAGTTTTCATTTGTCGGATCAAGAAAAAGATCAACACATCTCGGACATTAAACACCACCACAGACAATATAAAAGTTGTACAGATCTGGTAGACGAAAAAAGAGAGATGAATGATCATAAATCACTCGTTTGGAGGTCAAATTTCTAAAGGCTTTTGCTTGTAGCACTACTGCCTACTTAGAAATGTTATTTAGTGCAACAAGGTTTAGTACGTACGGGATATATATTTATACCGAGCTCAATAAACTTCATTCAATTTGGTAAAAAAAAAAAAAAAAAAAAAAAAGCAACAGTATTTGTTACTATTTTGCTATTCGATTTAAGCAACTCAGAAACATTTTTCAATTTCATATTTTTTATTTAAAAAATTAATATTTTTTATTTAAAAATATATTTATTAATAAGTTCCTCAATATTATTCTATAGATCTTTTTATATTAAAAAATGGTTAATAATAAATAAAAATTATTTTAATATTATTAGATCTTAATTTTATTTAAATTATTTTTTTGTCGACGTATAGCTGGTATACATTAGTGAATTTTTAATCAGGAAAATTGATATTAATATTTTAATTAATTATGAAATGTTTGTTGGTAAATCTTGAGTGCAACTACTTTTGAGATACATAAAGTAAAAGTGAAATGAAAAAGAAAATATGAAAAGATTTAAAGAGGAAGAAAAGAAAGGAGTAGAAAATATGCCGGGTACAGAGACTGGGTACTAGATTTCACAGCGACGCATTATATATGAGGTTGATCATCTGGTAGTTTTGAGTGCAGCTACGTATAACATTTAATCAAGTTTGTGAAGTGTTACTCAAATAATCCGAAGCAACTAAAAGAGTCTTTGGAGTGCCGAGAACAATAGGAATCCAGACCGGAGTTCGAGTCAAATAGGCCCGAGAATTCATGAAAGATAAGGAACGTTACGTTCATAAGTCAAGAGCCCCTACCGAGCAGAACTTCAAAGAGAAGAGAAGCTGGTAGGTCAAAGACTAGTCAAAACAAAGAAAACACGTGTAAATAAACATAAACGAAATGCTCATTTCAACGGTTATGACCAAGGAAAGCACATAAAATAACTACCCACTAAACGCACAAAGAAAAAGCAGCGAAGTGGTAACCGTCAGAGACATGGAACTGATTACCCCACGTTATCAACACAGGACATCTATAAATAGCGGAAGAACTCAAGGAAGGAGAAAGAATTTTCTTACGAGCTAACTTGTCGTAGCTTTACTTCTACAATCTCCTTATATTTTACTTCCATGTACGAGATTCGTCTAAATTTTTGAAAAGTCTTGCCTAAACACTCAGCCTTCTCGGAATTCACGTTCCCGGAACTTAGTGCATTTCGTTAGATATTGTTGTACTAATTTTACAGGTCAACATTAAGTGAATCCAAATTATCAAATTAACGTAGTGGGTCCCAAATATGTTTGAGGTTCTATATATATTTGTGTGTGTGTGTATATATACATATATATATATATATATATATATATATATATATATATATATATATATATATATAGAGAGAGAGAGAGAGAGAGAGAGAGAGAGAGAGAGAGAGAGAGAGAAATTTTTGTGGTTGTTTGGAGTTGGTTGTGAAGTTTCACATGACCATACCAATTAGAAGTATAATCGGGTTGGATTGAACGATTTTTTTATATTTTATTTATCCGAATTGAGACAACAAGTTTAATTTTAAAACAAAATATATCCGATAGGAAAGTAAAATCAAACCAAACGAAACTAAACCAAATCAAACAAAAAATAATCGAGTAAGTTTGGGTTGATTTTTTGGGATAATTTTTATCGACACATGAATTTATGACTTGAATGAAATTATATATGTATATTATGTATCCTATGTCTTATCTTAAGAATGTTTATATACTAAAATAAAATTACCCACACTTTTACACTAACTATTTTTGTCATCCGGCTGATGAACTATAGAGAGAAAATTAAGAGTAAATTTGTGGGTCGCACCACATGGGATTGTGGATTCTACTCCATACCTTTTGTTGATGAATAATCTGGATGATAAATATCAGTTCTCTACTTTTAATAACCAAATCTTCATGTCTTAATAATTAATGAAGTTCCATGAGTATTATTTGATTTAATTGTAATATTATTAAAAAAAAAGATATGTATTTTTTTTACAATAGTTCATATTAACTATTTGCAATCTTAAAAAAAATTAAAAGGTTAATGTCATTTGGTTGGTTTGGTTCAACTCACTCTCACGACTATAAAAAACCAAACCAACCCAAACAAAACTTGCGGTTTGGGTTGGTTACCACCCAAACTTTTTCGGATTTCAATGATGCGGTTTAAAAAAGAGTGTGGTTCGATTTGAATGATTGGATTGTTTAGTCGGTACTTATAAACACTCTTAATACCAACTGCCAATGACGGTCGAAACCGATAAACTACTATCTTCTATCAATTTTCGGCTGATGATTTAAGGATATCGAGTTTTATAAAAACGCGAATTATGAGAAATACTAAGAGTATGAAAAATATAACTTAGCAAAGACATCCACAAAAGAAAAGACTAAAATATGCTTATGCAATAATAATATTCCGAATAATATAATGCTAAAATGCTCTGCAAACTCACCATGCTACATCAATATATATCGAGGGTTTGTCAATTAAGAAGCGAGAGCACGGATTATAGTGAGCTCTTCGTTAAGAAATAAGTATTGGGCGATGTGATCGTACACGGATGTAAGTGATGGTTTGTGACATGACAATCAATCTCAGTATGCTTGGTTCACTCATTAAAAATTGAATAACGAGCAATCTGAATATCACTATGATTATCAGTTTAATGTATAGAATGGTGGAGAGTAATTCCAAGATCAGTACGTAAGCAACACAACCAAAAAATCTCACATGTACTTGAGGCCATGGAACGATACTCAACTTTTGTAATATCTAGTTTCATACTCTTCAAGAAAGGAGAGAATCACCAAGTAAAACACAAATTCAATGATGTAGTTGCAATTCGTAGGATCACTAGCGCAATCAACATTAGCATTACAATAAGCTCAAAATTATAGTGATGACAAAGAGGGAAACAAGAGACTCTAAAATTGGGTGCCACTGTTGCGTTTTTACGCACACAAGTGCATGTGTTGCTCAAGTAATATAGTGAATTAAGTACGAGTGTCGATCCCATGAGAAAAAAGCAAAATTAACAATCAAATCAACTAGCACGAATTGAACTTAAAGAGAAGATGTAAAGATGTCACAAAGTTTTGAAAAGTTTAAAAACAATAAATAAGGAAAGCAAGAAAATTAAGGATATAAGCAATAAGAGAGGCTAAGGACCACGGCATCACGTGTTTATTCAACGGTTTGGATACACGAGTTTCACGCACAATCAAGAATCAACTCACTAAAACTTTGCTAATCATACTCACAAGCTAATATTGCTAAATATCTCTCGAGCATCTAACACCCTATGACAATATTAGGAAAATCTTCTCTCGATGTCAATCCCTAACAATGGCATGCATTAATATTAAGACAATTCACACAATTCTAAAGCAACCTAGCTATCTCTAGCCTAGGCATGCATCATACTAATTCAAACAAGGCACACTAACTACCTAATCTTTCTCAAGCATCAAGTTGAAATAAAATATCATGAACAAGGTAGCTAATATCGATCAAGCATTAAACGGATTTGAATTGAGCAAAGTAGTAGAGAATGAAAAGTGATCCAACGGCTCAGATTGACTCAAACTCCATGTTTTCTATTTTTGTCTCGGCGCACCTTGCGCCACGTGGTGGACATATTCGGGACTTCGCGTTCCGTGCAACGCACTCGGAGTTTTTTGATGTTCAAATCTCTTTACCTCGCGTTGCGAGGTAGACATTTCCACAACCTCACGGAACACGCAAGACGCTCGGGGATCAACTGGGGATGGATCGACATCGTGGCGCGAGGTTTCCATGTTCCTTGAATCCTCCTTCTTTTTGACTCGTTTTTGCTCTTGAATGCCTCGTTTTGTACAGATTTGCCCAAAGTATGATGAGAAACCCATTTTTGACCTGAAAACCCTCAAAACACACAAAAAAACCTTAAAACTACTCAAGAACAATCTCGGATTTAATCGGGACGATATAAGTTTTCTACGTACGACACACACCTATCAAATACCCTAAACTTAAACCGTCGCTTGTCCTAAAGCAACAAAACAATAAACACAAAATAAAATCACACAAAAGAAGTTACCTACGCTAAAATGGTAAATCTCAATGCATCGAGTAGAATCACCGACTCATACTTGTCTCAAATTTAAACCTATAGACTTACATCGACACATAAATCCATGGTTTTAAACTCTAAGTCAACTACCAAGTGTAAAAGAATCCATACAAGTTCGTGTTAGTTCAAGCCATTTGCAATGTTCTTTCAATTAGCTTTCGATTCCCAAGTCTCATAGCCCTTCCTATCCTATTAAGCAACAACACAAATCGATATATATGTATATATATATATATATATATATATATTTGAGAATTTAATCGATTCGACACACCATAAGCATTCTCTTCATCCCTGATCTCCACTAATGCGCACACGTCATCCGTAGATCATCAATAGGTCTTAAAGGCTTGTAATGTTTAGGCTTAGGTTCAGGTATGGAAAAGAATTTTTAGTGGCTTCAACATTAACCTTAGCGACTCTATCCTTACCACAACACAACCATCTCATAAAGTTCATTTACTCACTCATTTCCCAATGTTTTGAGAACATCTTGATTGCTTCGTCTTTCTTTCCCATATCCCCCAAACTTTGACTCAACTACAACCAATCTATCCAAATAAACATAGAACATCACGCCATAACTTAAAATACCTCAATTAAGCACACTTTTAAATTAACTTATAAATGATACGAAATACGGACGAATAAATCACCGGCGTGGTGTTTAATAATCTAACAAGCACATAGAGACTACTCGAAGTACATATCACAAAATTGAAAGAATTCACTCAAATATGTCACTCAAGAGTCGCTAAAGTTATCAGGGTTCTTTGTCGGATTTAAAAAATTATTGGCTCGGCTTTTTCTGACTAAGTAACGAGAGAGGAGAAAAATTTTCGGCTTTTTGTGAGTGGGTTATAATAGGATAACAATATTCCAGGTTGGATTTTTGGCTCGACGGGCTACTCCTAACGCATATGTCCTTCTCACTAGGTCAATGTGCACTCAATTTTGCCTCGATTAGGGATCTGAAGAGGTTCTTAGCATGTTCGTTGGTTATTTTCCGGAAATTGGATAGACTACTCCTCAAGGTTGTCTAAGTATCGAAACAACCATTATTCGGGCTTAAATGATAACATATGATTCAACAAGATTCTTTTTCACTCGGTAATTCACGAATTTTTACCCATGTCTACGGATTAAGACTATCCATATCATCGGCAAACATTTATCGAGTCAATTAAAGCACACAAAATACCAATTTCTACCAATTAACTACTAATGTACAAAAGTCCCCCGCAAGAAATACAATGGAAATGGTGCTTTCCTTGCAGGGGTTGCCGAGCTCCCTTACTCGTCCTCGTCGTGGTCGACATCATCCTTGGGTTTATATGGGTTGTAGCTACATGAATCCCATGAAGGGAATGCGGGGTATGGTGTCATAAGGTGTTGGAGATAGGCTGGGTAGCTTGGGGCGTCCAGGTAAATGGTTTGTTGATGTGCCATCCACATATTGTAGACATTTTGTTGAAACCCTCGCTCCCGTTGTCGCTCTCCGAAGTCATTGCGGAAGCTCCCTAAGGCGTTGTGGGTGTCGCCTAATCGAGAGTCAAGGCGATTTAACATGGTCATCATCTTGTCGTAGTTCTTCTCGTGCTCTCGATAGGTTGGGGCGCGATCCGGTTCATTGGGTGGTTCGAGAATGAGGGCATTTGTATCGCCTTGGTGTTACTCCAGGGCATTGATGAATCCTGCCCCGTCTGGATGCGCTTCTCCATGCTTCCATTGTCGGAACTTCATAATCTTTTCGGCATCAATAGGGTCCCCAAGACCAAGTCGAGCTTCATTGTGGATCATTTACAGCCCGCCTCTATGCACATTTCGGTGATGATTCCACCATGCCTGAGTGTCACTTTGGTGTCGCGGTTGGCGCAGAAAATGATTCGCTCCTTAATTACCTTCCCAATGTTGATCTTTTTGCCAGTTACGGTGCATGTGAAAAGGGCGAGGTGGAGAAGGTCCACGTGCTCTCTCTTGCATGGGAGGAGCGTCGATCATATGAAATGTTGCCACACCTTGGCATATCGATTGAGATCAGAGATGGCTAGGAAGTTGGGGACGACTTGCCCACGCACTCTCTTTGTTCGGTATTGGGATCCAGGGTGTGCGAGCAAGTGAATCCACTCCTCCTATTATGGGTGCAAGAGGAGTGGTGCATGTTGTCAATGGTGCCCACAAGAAGAGTTGTAGTCTTTATATTGTACATTTGATGTAATAAAGTCTCATGAAGACTCTTGCTTGTAATTGCTTATTCATTAATAAAAAGTTGAAACGTTCATTAATTCTTCCTTGTCTGTTTGAAGCTTTTGATAAAACATTAGTCTTTAGTCCATAAACAAACTAAACAACTTACGAAGAGACAAATGTAGATTTGCATGAACAAACTCTTCGTAGTTTGCTTAAAACGATATATTCGCAATCTAAGGGTCAAAGGACTATTGACCTCAGTACGATTGTTAGGAGAATCTATGATGTCTGGTTATGGGGCATTGAGAGTTGGAGACTCTATAGTTCTTCTAGGTATCTTCCGAAGGTACTGAATTGACCAGTGCACTTCTAGAGACAAGAGAAGAACAAACCATTTAACCTCTTATGTCTCGAAGTTACTACGCATGAATTGCATCGTGCTTACCTTAATCCTGAAATGAGACATGCCATTTCACACCTTACGTATTCTCATTTGAGAAAGTCAGAGTTCGGACTCACTATGTGATTCCGAACAGGGCCTATTGGTGAAGTACTAAGTTGTGAGAATGTCATGAGTAACTTTGTGAAGTTCTCATAGATATGGAATTCATGTACAAGATTGCTGAAATGCAATGTATATCACCTCATGCTTTGTTCCTTGGAGTGTGAATAAATGAACTGGCCAGTGTTCAAATTGAGTCCAGACTCTTTTGGATGAAACAATGTGACTTGTTAGCTCCTCGTCAATACATTGTTTTTAACTTATTCACAAGCGACAAAGGAGTTGAGGAAATAACAGCTAGAAGGGTAAAATGGTAATTTTGTAAATCCCGACTAGCTGATGATATTCTTGAAGGGTAAACACTAATAATATTCCGAGGATCCACTCATTACAATTAGGTTGAATTCTTGAGTAGAAAATAAATTCATTTGAACCGAGAGATTTTCAGTGTCAACTCTTTAGTGGAGTCAGTTCGCATTAAGCTAAACTTGGAAAAAGTTTTGTGAACTTTTGAGTCCAAGTGTTTAGCTCAAGCTTTGTTTATTTGGATCCATGAGGTCACTGTCACGAATCACATCGAGTAGGAATAGTTAAACTGGAAGCTAAGTCAAAACAAGAACGAAAATTGTCGAAAGGGTAATTTTGTCTTTTGAGACATAGGATGAAATGAATGTCAATAAATTTTTTTGACTTGGTCATTTGATGACAAGTAACACTCGGCCAAAATTAGTCTTATTGGGCTTTGTGGATTAATTTCATTTCATAAGAATTTTATTGAAAATTCTTAATGGGCCTTTTTCATGTTGTCATGAATAAATGGAAAAGCTTCTAGAAGCCTTTTCTAGACAATATGGGCGCCGAACATACCCAAAGAAAGAGAGAATATTTTGTGCATGAATGTATCAAGATACTTGCCAAAAGAAAAAGAGGAAACAAATTTGCATATGGATGCACTAAGGGAATCGGCCAAGTGAGAAAAAGGCAAGGCAATGAACAAAAAAGGAAACAAATCCAAGCCTTCTAGAAGGCTGCCTTGGCCGCCCAAATGAAAGAGGTAATAAGGCTATATTTCTCATGAATATGTGATATTCTATAGAAGAGGAAATTACCTTATTGAAGGCAAAGCCTCTCCTATAAATAGGAGCCTCATTCCACACATTTCATTCATCCAAGTTTAAGAGATTTGAGAGACTCTCTCTCTACAACTTGGCCGATCCTCTCTCTCTCTCTCTAGTTAATTTTTCGATTTTTTGTTTTGGCACCTAGGTCCTCATTTGACCTAGTGTTTATCTCTGCGACTTCAATACTTGTTCTTAAGTCGTAGTGTTTAAAAGTGCCCACACACTAATTCCTATTCTCTCGAGTGATTTAGTTATAGAAACTTTCGTGGTTGCTCGAGTTGCCGAGGAAGGAAGAGAGACGTGCTGCGAGGGAGACGAACGTTGCAACATTTTCCAAAAGCTTCTCAACATTCAAGCTTCTAAAAAGGTTAGTAATCTTTTATGCTCATATTAGTTTTTAATTACATGTGCTTGCTCTTTGTCTAGGTTAGTAAAAACTGTTTTACTTGAAAAAGAAAATTTTTAAAATTCTGCCGCTTAACGAAGCGTTAAACTTTTTCTTAAACCCTAGATCATTCCAACAAATGGTATTAGAGCTATGGTCAAAGATATGCATGTACATGTATTTAAAAATATGAGCTTGAAAATCGTTTTCGAAAGTTTACTACTTTTGTGACAAGTTAGAATTGTTATCTTAGATTTTTTTTTTAATTTATTGCTCTTGCCTTTAAATTAAAAATCATGTTGATTTTCTATGAGTTTGGGATGTTATTAAAACACATTAGAATCAGTTCCAAAAGTTTTTAATTTTTTATATTGAAAAACGTGTTTGAAGAATTTTTACCTTGTTGTCTTGAAGTGGTAGTGAAGAACACACAAAGGCAATACAAGGAATGAAGAAGAAATCCAAACAATATGATGAACAATGAATTTAACGTGTTGTTTTATGTGTTGTGATGCCGAAAATCTCGAAAATGTGGTATTGGTTCTTCAGAAAATCAGAGAGGAGGATCACGAGAGTGAAATTCGAGTAACCTGCCCTTTAAATGCTGGAAAAATTCGGGGCCTCGCGGTGTGAGATCCATGGGTCACGCCGCATGGTAGCAGATTTCACAACTGTGCGTTCTGCGCATGTTGCTCGGAGATGAAAATTTATGAAAGTTGCGCCTGCGCGCCGCACGCTAAGGGTCTCGCGGCGCGGAGTAGCGGAAATTTTCACCCTTTTTTTTATAAAATTTAAAGAAAATTAAAAAAAAAGATAAAAACAAATCAAAACACAAGGAAAAAGTCTAAAACACTGGTTGCCTCCCAAAAAGTGCTTTAGTTAACGTCATTAGCATGACGGGTTACCACTTTAGATGACTAGACGAGGTCGAGGTAGGCCACCACTTTCTCGCTTTCGAACATTGCTCCGAAATATGGCTTCGCGCGCTGCCTGCTCACTTTGAATCTTTCTCCGCTTACACTCCCAATCTCGAACGTTCCCGACGGTAAGGCTTGTGTGACTTTGAATGGTCTGGACCACTGTAACTTGAGCTTTTCGGGGAAGAGTGTCAACCAGAAGTTGTAGAGGAGAACTTGTTGTCCCGGTCGGATCTCCTTGGGCTTGATGTGCTTGTCGTGACACGAATTGGTCCTCTCATTGTAAATCATCGCGTTCTCGTACGCCTCTCGTCGGAGTTCGTCTAGCTCGTTGAGTTGGAAGAGCCTTTGCTTTCTCGTGGCTTTGTGGTCGAAGTTGAACGTCTTCATCGCCCATAGTGCCTTATGCTCGAGTTCCACCAGAAGATGACATGCTTTGTCGTAGACGAGTCGATATGGAGACATTCTAATCAGCGATTTGAAGGCCGTTCGGTATGCCCATAATGCATCCTCGAACTTGTGAGACCAATCTTTGAGAGGGCTTCCCACCATCTTTTCCATAATTTTCTTGATTTTGCGGTTTGAGACTTCGGCTTCTCCGTTGGATTGAGGATGGTAAGTGAGGGCTTTCCGGTGTGCGACGTTATACTTGGCAAGGAGAGCGATCAATTGGCAATTGCAAACATGTGAGCCTCCATCGCTTATGATTGCTCGGGTAGTGCCATGGTGCGTGAAGATGTTGTGCTTGAGGAAATTGAGCATCACCTTCCTATCGTTTGTTAGAGACGCCTTTGCCTCGACCCACCATGACACGTAATCGACCGCAAGGAGGATGTATTTGTATCCGTACGAGAATGGGAATGGTCCCATGAAATCGATCTCCCACACATTGAACGGCTCTATCTCCACAATGTTCTTCAACGACATCTCGTTCCAGTTCAAGATGTTCCCCATGATTTAGCACCTATCGCACGATGCAACAAATTTTCTGCAATCCCGGATTAGATTGAGCAAAAAAAAACCACATTGAAGTACCTTTGCTCCTGTGCGATCGGGCCCGTAATGTCCTCCGCATCCTAAAGTGTGGCAATGAATGAGCACGGAGAGTATCTCATCGTCGGGCACACATCTTTGCATTACCGAGTCTGCACAATGCCAGTATAAGATAGGCTCTTCCCAATTGTAACGGCGCACGTCGAAGAGGAACTTCTTTCGGCGTTTATAATAGTAATATGGAGGTATTTTGTTGCACGCCAAGTAGTTGATAATGTCAGCGTACCATGGTGGTGAAATTCCCTCCGAGCCTAGCACCTTCTCGTCCCTAAAGTCGTCGTTGTTGAGCATGCGATGGTCGGGGACATGTGAGAGGTCTTCTAGGCGTGAGAGATGATTGGCGACGAGGTTCTCTGTTCCTTTCTTGTCTTTGATTTCCTCGTCAAACTCTTGGAGGAGAAGCACCCACCGGATAAGTCGAGGTTTTACATCCTTCTTGGCCATCAAATACCGGATTACGGCGTGATTGGTGTAGTGTTCACAATCCTCCGCCAATACAAAATGATACTCAACCCCAACAAGTGCGTGTTCGGGGTTGAATCCGGGAAATTCCTAGGATATATCGTCAGCCGACGAGGGATAGAGGCGAATCCAAAAAATATCAAGGCACTCCTTGAAATGAAGTCCCCGAGACGAATAAAAGAAGTGCAAAGCTTGACTGGTCAGATTGCTGCTTAGACGCGCTTTGTGTCGAAAGCAACCGACAAATGTCAACCGTTCTTCAAAGCTCTGAAGAAAACGGACGACTTTGAGTGGACTAATGATTGCGAAAAAGCCTTTCAAGAGATGAAGGCTTACTTCGAGTCCCCACCATTTCTCTCCAAACCAAAACAGGGCGATGTGCTATACGTATACCTCACCGTCTCTGAAAGAGCCGTAAGCGCCGTTCTTGTTCGCAAACAAGATAGGGTCCAATGGCCAATCTACTATGTGAGCAAAGCCTTACTTGATGCGGAGAAGCACTATACCGAGATAGAGAAACTTTCTCTGGCTCTCGTGACGGCAGCTAAAAAGCTGCGTCTGTATTTCCAAGCTCACCATATCGTAGTGCGAACTAAGCACCCGATCGGTAAAGCTCTTCAAAAGGGAACATCGACTCGCATGGCAATCTGGTCCCAAGAATTGAGCGAGTACGGGATTGAGTTCGACCCAAGAGCAGCTATAAAGGATCAGGTCTTAGCCGACTTTGTGGCAGAATTCTCCTACACTCCCGATATGGGAAGAGCGGAAAATGACTTAACCGATAACGCGATGATGCAAAAGAGAAAGGTTGACCCAACGGGTCCCATCTGGGAGTTACACGTAGACGGAGCATCTAATCCTCAGGGGGCTGGCGCCAGAATCATTTTGACTAACCTCGACGGGGAAAATTTACGATACGCCCTCCACTACGGCTTCCAAGCCTCCAATAATGAGGCCGAATATGAGGCCTTCCTTGTTGGGATAGAGCTAGCGCAGAAGCTCGGTGCAAAGAACCTGCGGATACAATGCGATTCGCAGTTGATCGTAAACTAGGTTAAAGGAGATTACACTGCCAAGGAGCCTAATATGTTCACCTACCCGAGAGAAAAAAATTCAGTGGATGACGCACTAGCTCGCCTCAGATCCGGCATCGACGAAGATGGATTGGGAACCGTCCATATTGAGTTTCTTCCACGGCCATCCGTCTCCCGAGACGAAGTCGAAACTATAGAGGATGTGTCTCTGCCAACTTGGATGGACCCAATTATCGAGTTCCTATGAAATACACGAGGGCTTCTGTGGGAACCACGCTGCTGGAATCTCGCGCTCAAAGCGCTTAAACAAGGCTATTTTTGGCCTACCATGAGAAAGATGCATGTGAATGGGCGAGGCGCTGCGACAAGTGCCAAAACTTCTCCGAAATCCTGAGATAGCCGCCGACCCCACTGAGCAGCATCATTGTTCCGCGTGGACATCATTTTCCCTAGAACGCCAAGACAATACGAGTACGCCATAATCGCCATAGACTACTTCACCAAGTGGGTAGAAGCCGAGCCGCTCGCCAAAATAACCGAAGAAAATACGACGAACTTCATTTGGAAAAGCATCATATGCAGGCATGGCATCCCTATCTCGATTGTGACCGACAATGGAACACTATTCGACAACGCACGAGTAAGAGATATCTGCGATCAACTAAAGATCAGTAAGACATTCTCCTCGCCACATCATCCGCAGGCCAATGGCCAGGTTGAAGCAGTCAACAAGACTATTAAGAGCAATCTTAAAAGAAGTTTGAAGATTAAAAAAGGCGCCTGGTCCGAACTCCAAGATCAAAACACGAACCTTTTCCACCGAAAGCCTCATACTCAGGCGGGTGTTTTAGAATACCCAAGTGCAAGGCGCCGACATCCTCGACCCGAACTGGGAAGGACCTTACAGAGTCCGCAAAGTCATACATGACGGGACCTACTACATCGAACACGCGGACAGGACCCCGATCCGTCACCCGGGGAATGCGGAACACTACAGGCAGTACTAGCAATAGCTAATAATTCCCCCATTTTATTGCTTTAATTTACCATATTCAATAAGGCCTGCGAGCCAATGTTTTATGATTTTTAATTTTTCGCAATCATAATAAAGTTCGAGGTTTCTCTTTCAAAATCCGCATTATAAAAGTTTTCAGGTTATCAAAAGTAAAACTTATGACCAAAAAAACATGGGGGCTAGCAACAATAAGGAAATCCTCAAGAAAACACGCTCCACAATAAAAATAAAGTCCCAACCCGAACACAAACGGGAAAAAGGACCCTAAGACGCATGCATGGCGTACGTAAGAGGCCTACATGGTGCAACCAAGTCGTCCCCCGCGACGCACCTAAGACGCCTACATGGCGCACCTATGATGCCTACATTGCGCACCTAAGATGCCTACGTGGCGCACGCAAGACGCCTACATGACGCAACCAAGTCGTCCCACGCGACGCACCTAAGATACCTACATGGTGCACCTAAGAGTCCTACATGGCGCACCTAAGATGCCTACATGGCCAACGTAAGACGCCTACATGGTGCAACCAAGTCGTCCCACGCGATGCACCTAAGACGCCTACATGGCGCACATAACACGCCTACATGGCGCAGCCAAGTCGTCCCTCGCGACGCAACTAAGACGCCTACATGGCGCACGTAAAATGCCTATATGGCGTACCTAAGACGCCTACATGGTGCACGTAATATGCATACATGGCGCACCCAAGTCGTCCCTCGCGACGCACCTAAATCGCCTACATGGCGCACCTAAGATGCCTACATGGTGCACCTAAGACCCCTAAATGGTGAACGTAAGACGCCTACATGGCACAACCAAGTCGTCCCCCGCGACGCACCTAAGACACCTACATGGCGCACGTTAGACGCCTACATGGCGCAACCAAGTCATCCCTCGGGAGCACCTAAGACGCCTACATGGCGCACGTAAGACGCCTACATGGCACACCTAAGACGCCTACACGGTGCACTTAAGACGCCTACATGGCGCAACCAACTCATCCCTCGCGACGCACCTAAGACGTCTACATGGTGCACCTGAGACGCCTACATGGTGCACCTAAGACGCCTACATGGCGCACGTAAGACGCCTACATGGCGCAACCAAGTCGTCCCTCACGACGCACCTAAGATGCCTACATGGTTCACGAAAGACGCCTACATAATGCAACCAAGTTGTCCCTCGCGACGCACCTAATACACCTATATGACGCACCTAAGACACCTACATGGCGCGCGTACGACACCTAAATGGCGCAACCAAGTCATCCCTCGCGACGCACCTAAGACGCCTACATGGCGCATCAAAGTCGTCCCTCTCGACGCACCTAAGACGCCTACCTGGTGCACCTAAGATGTTTACATGGCGCACCCAAGATGCCTACATGAAGCATGTAAGACACTTACATGGCGCAACCAAGTCGTCCCTCGCGACGCACCGAAGATGCCTTTATGGCGCACGTAAGATACCTACATGGCGCAACCAAGTCTTGCCTCACGATGCACCAAAGATGCCTACATGGCGCACCTAAGACGGCTACATGGTGCACCTAAGATGCCTATGTGGTGCATGTAAGACACCTACATGGCACAACCAAGTCGTCCCTCACGACGCACCTAAGACGCCTACACAGCGCATGTAACACGCCAACATGGCGCAACCAATTCGTCCTTCGCGACTCACCTAAGACGCCTACATGGCGCACCTAAGATGCCTACATGGTGCACGAAGACGCCTACATGGCGCAACCAAGTCGTCCCTCGCGATGCACCTAAGACGCTTACATGGCGCACCTAAGATGCCTACATGGCGCACCTTAGATGTCTACATGGCGCTACTAAGTCGTCCCTCACGATGCACCTAAGACGCCTTCATGGCACACGTAAGATGACTACATGGCGCAACCAAGTCGTCCCTGGCGACGGACCTAAAACGCCTAGATGGCGCACCTAAGATGCCTACATGGCGCGTATAAGACGCCTATATGGCGCAACAATGTCGTCCCTTGCGAAGCGCCTAAGACGCCTACATGGCACACCTAAGATGCCTACCACTACTACAAATGTTGAATTCTACAACCCATATTCTACAACGCTTACGGCTAAGTGTTGTAGAAACTGGAGATTTTACAACACTAAAAATAAGTGTTGTTGAAACTAAGTGCTTCTACAACGCTTATGGCTAAGCGTTGTAGAAGCTTTGTGTTTCTACAACGCTTATGGCTAAGCGTTGTAGAAGCTTTGTGTTTCTACAATGCTTATGGCTAAACATTGTAGAAGCTTGGTGTTTCTACAACGCTTACTATAAGTATCGTAGAAGCTTGGTGTTTCTACAACACTTACTATAAGTGTTGTAAAATTTCATCATATTTCCGATCTCCCACAACGCTTAGACTATCCGTTGTAGAAGCCTCACCACGGCGACGTGTTTTTCTCACCGAGGCGAGAAATTTCTACAACAGATAATCTAAGCGTTGTAGGATTAGTGAAATTTAATGGACTTCGCGGCGGCGAGAATCCTTCTTCGCCGCGGCGAGAACCTTCTACAACGGATATCTCAATTGTAGAAGGTTCTCGCCGCGCAAAGAAGGATTCTCGCCGCGGTGAGAAGAGTTCCAGAAAGCCTTTTTTGGAGAAGATATTCATGCCGCAGGGAAGGCTATCTGTCGCCGCGGCGAGAAAATTCTTGGCTTACTTTATAGTAGTCTTGCCGCGGCGAGAAATAGTCTTCGCTGCGGCGAGAGTTCTACAACGCTTACTCTAAGCGTTGTATAAGCGTTTTAAAACCTAAAAATTTAAATTTTTTCAAAAGTCCCCCCGAATTTCAGACTTAGTCAATGTTTCTTCTTCATTCTTCATTGTTCTTCTTCTCCATTCTTCGTTGTTCTTCATTCGTCTTCTCCACCCTCTATCTCTCTCTCTCTCTCTCTCTCCGCCTTTACTCTTCTTCTCCGCCCTCACCCTCTCTCCGCCTTCACTTATCTTTCTCTCTTTGCCCTCACTTCTCTCTGTCCGCCCTCACTATCTTCTTCTCCTCCCTCACTCTCTCTCCGCCATTACTATTCTTCTCCGCCCCCACAAACCTACAAAACCCAAACCTCAAACCAACAAAAGCCACAACCACAAACCCATAAACTCCTCCATCACGTCAAACTCACACAAGCCTAGGCATCTCCGTCGACAACTCAGACTCTCTCTTTCTTCCACGCCTCCATGCTCCTCATCTACACTCCGGGTTAGTTTTTGGTTGAGAGGATGGATTGATATAATTTAGGTTGAAACACCATATTTGTTTGATACTTTGTTGGAATTTAGTTTGCATTTGATATTTAGTTGGAATTGTGTTTCTTAGATTTCATGTCGTCCACTACTACTAGTTGTAGCGGTAACGGTAAAAGAAAAACTAGAAGACAACCTCAAAATATACATCGCCGCGACAAGAATTGGGACATAACCCAAATAATTCTGGCCGCGGCGGTGTATATTTTTCGCCACGGCGAGATAGTTCTACAAGAGATATCTTATCTGTTGTAGAATACCTCGCAGCGGTGAGAAATATACATCGTCTTGTTCTCGAGTCGTCGTGTTTAAAAGTACCCACACACTAATTCCTTTCTTTGTCGAGTGATTCTTGTGATAGAAACTTTCGTGGTAGCTCAAGTTCCCGAGGAAAGAAGAGAGACGTGCTGCGAGGGGAGACAAATGTTTCAACCTTCTGAGGGCTTCTCAACGTTCAAGCTTCTCAAAGGTTAGTAAACATTTGATGCTCATTTATAGTTTTTATTTACATGTACTTGCTCTTTGTCTAGGTTAGTAAAATCGTTTTACTTGTTTTAAAGAAAATTTTTAAATTCCGCCGCTTGCTTGAAGCGTTAAACTTTTTCTTAACCCTAGATCAATTCCAACAAATGGTATCAGAGCTATGGTCAAAGATATGCATGTACATGTAATTACAATTATGAGCTTGAAAATCGTTTTCGAAAGTTTACTAATTTTGTGACAAGTTAGAATTGTGTTCTTAGATTTTTTTTAATTTATTGCTCTTGGCTTTGAATTAAAAATCATGTTGATTTTATATGAGTTTGGGATGTTATTAAAACACATTAGAATCAGTTCTCAAAGTTTTATTTTTTTATATTGAAAAACGTGTTTTTAAGTTTGAGAAATTTTCGAGTAAATTTTGTGACTAGTTATCTAGTCTTTCTAGTTTCTTTTATTTACTTGATTCGTTTTATGCTTGTTGTTATTTCTTTTATACCATGGTATTACCTTGTTAATAAAACATAAATGAAAGCTTTAACAACTTCCTAAAACGTTCTGTTACACTCGATTCTTTTTTTGCACTCAAAGTCCGACCTTTAATTATTTTTAGTTTTCTTCGAGCTCGAGAAAGTCCGTAGTAAAAGTGGCATAACTCTCAGCTCAGAATTCCAAATTTAATTATTCTTGATTCAAATTGAAGGTCTGTTTGTCCTCTTTCCAATTCAATTAGTTTTGGGTCAAAAGAACATCGGAACCGCTAGTTATGGCGATTTTACACCAAGGTGCGCGGCTGTTCCGAAAGTCCAGTTTTTTAGAAATCCGAATTTTCAGCCCAACTACCATGAGTTATAGAACTCTAATTAGAAAATTTTCTTGTGCAAAAATGTTTTTTTTATAAGATTATAAACATAATGTGAAAGATTAAAATGTTTTGATTTATGAAATTTTAATTGAAATTGAATTTTTACAAAACTAATTTTAATTTTGAAAAACCGTTTTCGTTTTCAAACCTAAAAATATTTTGTCATCCAAATCAAATAAGTTTTCAAAATGTTTTCAAAACTATATCTAATCACATGTGTTCAAAATCTATATGTTCTTGAAAATTTGAGTGGGAGGTCTCCTTGTAGACAAGCCGAAAAATAAAAATGTGTTCGAGTGAGTTGAAGTTCACACTTCCCTTATGCACTTTCCTGAATAGAAAATAGGAAAAGATCTGAGTATGTACCTTGTGCCTTTATGCACTAACACTGCTCTGAACATGAACCTATAGGATTCTTTTCTAGTTGTCCACTCTGTCGCTCTATAACTAGAAAATCCATTTCCGAACTTATAAGAGACGATGTACCAACTCCAAAAACTAAGTGGGAGGGTTATACTTGTTGTTTGTCACCCACGATCCCCAACACTAATGAAAGAAGCAATTAACGTGAGACTAAGAGTCACTCTTGTGGCCCTCTCTTCAATGGGAGTACACTATGGCGTTTTTGCTTCGATCATTGCTCAATGAGCTACGTCCGAGAGTGAGACGATGAAGACAAGGCCTCCTCCTGTGGGATTGTTTTTTCAAAGTTGATCTTTTGGACTAAGTCGTTGGTTGCACACTTAGACTCAATCCCTAGTAATCCTTCCTTGAGGCTCTGCGAAAGGATGTGAGTGATCAAACCAATTTAAAAGGTGGCTAGTCAAAATTGGTGTATTGAAATCTTGGCTAAGCATTGATGATGTGTCATTTACATATAAATGGAGATTTTTTGCGGTCTTCTCTTGAGGGAGTAAATTATCGTTTAGTTTATAACACCTTTGGATTTTATCAAATGTTAAACAAACTCAAATCCTAAACCAAAAGACTAATCATAAACTTGTTTCAACTTAATTAGGCAATATGTCTCTTAAACCTCTCTCGATCATCCTTTCCTCAAACAAACTCGAAACCAAAAACTACGTTAATTGGATATCTAACCTCGAGATCGTCCCATTAACAAGCACAAATGGGTACTCACCACCCCGTGTCCTCCTCAAATGAATGATGATTCGACTCTAGAGGACAAAGACGCCCTAGCAGCCTGTCTGCGATCCGATGAGATTGTGAGGTGCTATATCTTAGCATCAATGAACAATGTGTTGCAACAACAACATCGTGACATCGAGACTGCCGCCAATATGCTCTACAATCTCCTTGAGATGTTTAGAGGGCAAAGGTGCCAAGCAACGCAAAAAGTAGTCCGACAGTTTATGAACTGTGGCATGAAGGCTGGGACTCCTGTCAGGTACCATAAGATGATGATCATTAATTATCTGAATGAGATGGAAATCCTAGGATCTGAGATTGACGAGGAGACCAAAGTAGATATGATCTTGGAAACTCTCCCCGACTCTTTCGATACCTTCAAGCTGAACTACTCCATGACCAAGCTAAAGTACACTATTACCGAGCTTAAGAAGCAGCTTCACACTGCTGAAGGTCTCACTAAGAGAAAGAGGAATCAAGGAGAGGCACACGCTATTGAGCACAAAGCCTCCGCCTTTGGATCTAAGAAGATACCTCACAAAGCCGATAAGAAGAGTGTCCTGCCTATCTCAAAGCAAAGGAACATAGTGTTGTCGCACGAAAATGAACAACTATTTAAAACCTCGGGCGGTTCGATCCAAGGCCGAACCAAGTGATCGCACCCGGGCCAAGAGTGGGAACTCGATAGTCTCGAGCTAGGGTTTTCTCCGATCAGCCCACCTCTCGGGAGAGGTAGGGGGTGAGGAGGAAGAGTGACCGTGCCTTGGTTGTCGGCTGCCTACGTACCCGTGCGTGGGATCAGGTCAGAACGTAGTTCAAGCGTGTAGGACGCAGTATGAGGCGCGGAGCCTTGGTGGAGAGGTGTGCTCGACGAAGGAGACGGGGCGCGAGGAGTCCTCGGCAGCGTCTCAGAACTTCAGAGATCGCGTACGCGTCTAGCGTGTTAGACGCGCGAGGGGAACTCTAGTCGAGAACCCTAGGGGCGTGCTTGAGCACCGGAGAACGTTCGATCAAAGGGAGCGACGTCCAGGAAGTCCCCATGAGTGCTTCGGAACCTTTGAGAACGAGGGAGGGAGAAGAGAGTCTGCTTCAGGCCAAATATGGCATCTAGAGAAGCAGAGAAGAGTAAGAAATCGAGCGTGTCGATAGGAGATGAAGAGAATTTTTGTGTATTGAATAGGATTCAATGGGATGGCTTTCCCTTCAATGAGAGGGGGTTTATATAGGTGTTTGGGAGCCTTAGAAGGTCCATTTTTCGTCCATGTGGGACTAGGAACGCGCATGCCATCAAGTGGAGGCGCACGGCGCGTGCGGCGCACAAAGCGCGGTGCACAACACGCGGCGCGCGGGTCACCGGGCGCGGCGCGGGGGTCATCGGGCGCGGCGCAGGTCGCGCGGCGCATGGAGCGCGCGGCGCGCCGTCTGCTGCATGGCTGGCCGGCGTAGCTTGTTGTGTGCGTGATGAATGGCTCGTCTTGCCGGGTTCTTGCGGGCCTTCGAATATCATTCTTCCCTAGTGAAATATGAAGATTTCCACTTGATGAGAGTGACTCGATTCGAGGAGCAAGGCTCAACTCGACGAGAGCGACTAGCGACTTGACTCGAGGAGTGACTCGAGAATGACTCGAGGCTCGACTCGAGGAACAATTCAAGGCTCGACTCGAGGAGCGAAACCCGACTCGGGGGGATTGACTCAAGGCTCGACTCGAGGAGCGAAGCTCGACTCGAGGAGATTGACTCAAGGCTTGACTCGAGGAGCGAAGCTCGACTCGAGGAGTCAAGAGTTTAGGCGAGGGCTTGAAGGTCTGCCGCTCTTCAGGACCTCCGGCCTGACCATCGGCCCTTTGAGCGACGTGCCTTCTTGGCGTCTCGGGTTTTCCGAAAACGACCGACAACATTAGCCCCCCAAGTTCGTCGTTCGGGAGGCGTCCCAGCGATGAACTTTTTGTTCTTCTACTTGGGTGTTTGAGGAAAATATTTCCCGTGTCTTGTGACCCCTAGGAAAAATCTTTTCCTCTTCTCTTTCTTTCTTCTTTTTTTTTAGGGGGCCGCGCGGCGCGCGGTTTGGGCAGTGTGGCCTGCGCGGCGCACGGGCTTGGCGCGCGGCGCGCCCCGTGCGCGGGGCTGGTTCGCCTTGCGCGGGAGAACTCCGACTTTTTGGAGCTTTTTCTCCGATTTTGCTCCTTGTGGGAGTAGGATTTCGACTCCTACCCCCCTAGAAGTCTATAAATAGACCTCCCCCCTTCCCTTTATTCCTCACATTATTTTTTCTCTTTTCTCTACGCTTGTTTTCGTTTTTTACGCTTGCATTATGGGTGTCCCTCCCCTTTTCTCAGCTGAGAGTCCCGAGATTGATTTCTCTCTCTTGTTTCAGGGTTCTGAACACGCACAGGATGATCTCTTCGCGGGATTAAGGGAAGTTCCTCTGCACGTGGAAGAAAATCCAAGCGGAGTAGAGCAGTGGCTGGAGGAAGGCGAGCTGGGCGCGACCGTGCCCGCTGCTCAGCCTCTTGAAGAGTGCGCGCCAACTGGGCGCGATACAGGTGGGGAGTTTGGTCATCCCGCGTCCGGGGCGCCTGCCCCTCGCCTCGTGATCAACTTAGTTGGCGAGGGGGTTTGCGACAAAGTCCGCCTCGACGTGCGACAGTCCGACTTGGACTTTCAAGGCGTGCCGGGAGATGTTACGGACGCGGATGCGGTGACTCCGCTAGAGTCGGTTCTCGACGAGACAGACTGCGTGGACGACTTTGGTCCCGAGTCTGAAGATCCCGGAGGTGAGTCAGAGACATGTCCGGGGGCCGAAGGCCTCACATCGGAGCGTCCCGAGGTACCGTCGGCAGCTGCCGCGGTCGTGACGGAGGGCAGGGACCCTTCCGTGGAGCCAGGGGGTTCTCAGCCCGAGACCCCTGACGCAGAGGCGTTAGTATCGGCGAGGTCGCTTGCTAGGACGGAGTGGTATCCCGAGGAGGGCCTTGCTGCTCCCGAGGACTTCGATTGTTCGGGGGTCGATGCTTCGAGCTCGCTCACCTACCGGACATTCGTTGGTCTCCGGGAGGCATTCGCCATTCCGTCGTCCGTGGCGCTTCTCCGTCCTTTACAGGACGACCGTCCTTTCCGGCCTTGTCGTGGATTTGCCGCAGTTTCAGTTGCAAGCCTCAACTGTGGGTTACGGCTGCCGTTTCAACCCATCGTTCAGCAGCTTCTCGCCCGTCTGGGGGTGCACGCATGTCAGATGAGCCCGGCATTCTACCGTATAGTGGCGATGTGCCACATGGAGTGGCATTGCCAGACTGAGCGGGTAATGACCGTGAGTGATTTTCGCAACCTCATCGCGGTCTTCCCTGCGCCCGGGCAACCCAGTTTCTTTGTGGCCCGCGATCGCCGGAATACTAAGCTGATCGTCGATTCAGAGAAGTATAATCGACGACCATGGGTGTGGGTCTCGGCGGAGGCTTTTGGCGACGCGCAGCTCCGGTTCGGCCCCTTGGCCGAGTTTTCTGCTAACGTAGGGGCCGATGACCTCGACTTTGTGAAGGAGATCCGGGGAATGTCGGAGGCTCGGAAAGCCGTCGAACGATTTCGTTCCCCTGAGCTGATGGCTTCTACCGGGTGGTTCCCACCATTTCCACCTAGCCAGCGGACCGAGAGTGCCCCCAGTGCCGCTTCATCTCTCTCGAGTGGCGATCCGCAAGGTATGTCGATGTTTCACACTTCTTGCTTCTTGTTTTTAGCTTAGGTTTTTGACTTTTGTTGCTTTTGTAGTCTCTTCGGCTAGGGCAAGGGCTCGAGCGCGCCTAGCGAAGGCCTCTCGGGACCCGAAGTCGTTGGCGGCGGTCCGTTGCCGGATTGCCGCTCGGAACGGTCGGGAGAAACCCGATACCGATCATCGGACGGGGAGTGGTCCTCGCGCTTCTTTGAAGCGACCCTCCTCCTCGGCTTTACCCGACACGTCTTCGGACTCCAAGCGCGTAAACTCGATGGTTGACGTGGAGGCTGCGGAGGTTAGGGGGGAATGTTCCCTGGGCCTCGCTCAATCTTCGATGAAGATGTGGAAGAGCGTCGTGGCCAGCAGCGACGTGGAGTTCTTTCGTCATGGCGTTTCCGATGCACAGAGAGTAAGTTTCCCTTGCCTCGTTTGTGATGAACCTTTCTTTTGCTCAATTATCTTTTTGCCTTCTCAGGTGCTTGCTCGAGCGACCCGGGGCGAGAAGATCCTTCACGATCTCATCATGCGGATGAGCCGTGCCCAGGAAGAGCTTGCTCAAGCGAAGTCTCAGCTGGCCCATGCCGAGCAAGGTTCTCACTCAAAGGCGGAGTTTGCGAGTCTCCGCGAGCAGCTTCAAGAGGCTCGCGTGGAATTGGGAGTTACCCGCGGCAAGTGCGACCGTGCTCAGGCGGCGGTGGCGAAGATGGCTGAGGAGCTGACGACGGAACGTCAAGCCCTCGAAGTGGCGACTCGATCGACGGAGGTCTTCTGGAGCGAAGCGCGGGACCTTCGACGTCAGTTGGAATCGCGCACGGAAGAAGTTGGCATTCTTCAGGGCCAGCTTACATCGAGTGAGGCTGCCCGTGTTCGTACGGAGCGTAAGCGCGACTCCTTGCCGGAGGAGGTGGTTCGGGTCACCGAGGAGAAAGTCGCGGCGGAACAGCTTGAGTCCGACCTCCAAGACGACTTTGATGTCGGAGTCGAGAAGGCAAGGCATGCAGCGGCGGTGGAGTGTCGGGATGCCACAGCTACCGAGAATGTTTCTCGGGGGGTCACCTTCGACTTCTTCGACTCGCTATTCCCACCACTCGACGGGGCCGATCCTGTAGGCGATGTTCCCGCCGAGTGACCTTTTCCTTTATTTATTTTTCTCGCGCAAGTGTTTAGCGCATGCTTTTTAGGTTTTTCCATTCAGCGCACCTGTCTTAGCGCTCGCTTACTAGGATTTTTCCCTTTAGCGCACTTGTCTTAGTGCATGCTTTCTAGGATTTGAGGCAGTTGCCTCTTTCTTTTTATGAAAAGTCTTTTATTTATTCTTATGAATGTTTTCGCACATTCATCTTTTATGGCATGCTTGGATGGTCGATTTGTTTGTGTCAATGGTTTTGCCCATCCTTTTACCAGCAGGGTACTTTTTCAAACACGCCAATCACTTGGATGGTTCGCGTTTTTAAGTATTTTCAATTGCGGGTCAGCCATGCTACGTAGGCGCCTTACGTGTGCCGGATTGCGTCAAGTGGACGTATCAGGCCGCGCTAGGTAGGCGTTTTAAGCGCACCATGCAGGCGTCTTGGATTGTGCCATGTAGGCGTCTTAGGTTGCGCCATGTAGACGTCTTAAGTGCGCCATGTACGCGTCTTACGTGCGCCATGTAGGCGTCTTTAAGTTGCGCCATGTAGGCATCTTACGGGCTGCGCCTTTACGCGTCTTACGTGCGCCATGTAGGCGTCTTTAAGTTGCGCCATGTAGGCATCTTACGGGTTGCGCCTTTACGCGTCTTACGTGCGCCATGTAGGCGTCTTAGGTTGCGCCATGTAGGCGTCTTACGGGGAGGGAGAAGAGAGTCTGCTTCAGGCCAAATATGGCATCCAGAGAACCAGAGAAGAGTAAGAAATCGAGCGTGTCGATAGGAGATGAAGATAATTTTTGTGTATTGAATAGGATTCAATGGGATGGCTTTCCCCTCAATGGGAGGGGGTTTATATAGGTGTTTGGGAGCCTTAGAAGGTCCCTTTTTCGTCCATGTGGGACTAGGAACGCGCATGCCATCAAGTGGAGGCGCACGGCGCGTGCGGCGCACAACGCGCGGCGTGCGGCGCACAACGCGCGGCGCGCGGCGCAGGGGGCGCGGCGCGGGGGTCATCGGGCGCGGCGCAGGTCGCGCGGCGCATGGAGCGCGTGGCGCGCGCCTGCCTGGTGCGGCGCGCCGTCTGCTGCACGGCTGGCCAGCGTAGCTTGTTGTGTGCGTGATGAACGGCTCGTCTTGCCGGGTTCTTGCGGGCCTTCGAATATCATTCTTCCCTAGTGAAATATGAAGATTTCCACTTGATGAGAGTGACTCGATTCGAGGAGCAAGGCTCAACTCGACGAGAGCGACTAGCGACTTGACTCGAGGAGTGACTCGAGAATGACTCGAGGCTCGACTCGAGGAACAATTCAAGGCTCGACTCGAGGAGCGAAACCCGACTCGGGGGGATTGACTCAAGGCTCGACTCGAGGAGCGAAGCTCGACTCGAGGAGATTGACTCAAGGCTCGACTCGAGGAGCGAAGCTCGACTCGAGGAGATTGAGTCAAGGCTCGACTCGAGGAGCGAAGCTCGACTCGAGGAGTCAAGAGTTTAGGCGAGGGCTTGAAGGTCTGCCGCTCTTCAGGACCTCCGGCCTGACCATCGGCCCTTTGAGCGACGTGCCTTCTTGGCGTCTCGGGTTTTCCGAAAACGACCGACAACACATAGTGTTATACTAATTACCAAAGCATGCTTAGTAGCTGATAATGTATCAACGTGGATTCTTGACTCCGCTGCTACTATCCATATTTCTTGTTCCTTGAATGGTTTCAAGAAAACCAAAAGATTAGAGGAAGGCAACTTCTGTTTCAAATAGGGTGATGGGATCCGTGATGCTATCTTTTGAAGACCGAACTTTAAACTTGAATAATGTTTATTTTGTTCCTACCTTTGGGAAGAACTTAATATCCGTTGCTTGTCTTCTTGAGCAAGATTATTGTTTAAAGTTCATTGAGAATGGAATTCGTATTTCATTCCCTGATAATTCTATTGTCACTGATGCATGAATGAAGAATGCTATTTTCTACATCTATCCCACTCAACCTTCTCTTATAGACACCGAAATAGATAATGATCTAGTTAGGGAGCTAAAAAGGATAAAACTTTCTGATTCCTCCAATCCAATAAAATCAACATATCTCTGGCACTTAATACTTGGTCATATCAGTCTAGACAGGATTAAGAGACTTGTGAGGGACGGTCCACTCGAAGCCTATGCAATAGGTTCACTACCTACATGTGAATCCTGCATAGAAGGAAAAATGACTAAGCGACCTTTCTCCGATAAGGGTCGAAGAGCCACTGAGTTGCTGGAACTAGTACATTCTAATGTATATGGTCTGCTCAGTCAACAGGCATGTGGTGGGTATGAATATTTCATTACATTCACTGATGATTACTCAAGATACGGTTTTTCTATTTCCTCAAACATAAATCCGAGACCTTTAACGTATTTAAGGTCTTTAGGGCTTTAGTGGAAAAGCAAACTGGAAAAGTGATCAAAACCCTTCAATCCGATCGAGTTGGTGAGTATATGTCTGGAGAGTACGATGACTTTCTTAAACAAGAAGGTATCGCTTCTCAGCTTACCGCACCTGGCACACCTCAACAAAACGGAGTGCCAGAGAGAAGAAACCGAGCTCTTATGGAGATGGTTAGATCAATGATGAGTTACTCATCACTCCCTCTTTCTTTTTGGGGATACGCCCTTGAAACAGCCACTTACATTCGGAACCAAGTTCCGTCAAAAATGGTTTCGGGTACTCCTTATGAAAGATAAACTGACCGTAAAGTAAATCTTGGCCGCATCAAAAGTTGGGGTTGCCCGGCACACCTGCTGAGGCAAAAACTAGCAAGTTGGCTAGTAGGTTAGAATTGTGTCGGTTCTTTGGATATCCAAAGGAAACCAAAGGCTTCACATTCTATAGTCCCGAGGACGATAAGACTTTCGTTAGCACGAATGCTCGTTTCCTTGAGGAGGACTTTATGAAGGATGCAAAACCTAGAAGCAAAATTGTGCTTGAAGAAAAGTTGGGTGAGGAAGCTTCTACCCCACCCGTAAGAATTGTTCTTACCCCAAATGAAACACAACCTAACTCATCAGAATCTCGTCAAGTAGTACTTCGTTGTAGTGGGAGGGCTACTCAAAAGCCTGAGAGGTACATGTCCTATGGAGACACTCTCGTAGCCGTCTCTGCAATGGATGACTCTGTTTCCTATAGCCAAGCAATGGCTTGTTCTTAATCAAACCTTTGGCTTGATTCCATGAAAGTTGAAATGCACTCGATGTATGTAAACAAAGTCTGGAAACTTGTAGACCTTCCTGAAGGGATTAAACCCGTAGGGTGTAAGTGGATATACAAGAAGAAAATGGGTCCGGATGGGAACATTGAGACATTCAAAGCACGACTTGTAGCTAAGGGTTATACCCAACAAGAAGGGATTTACTATGAAGAAACCTTCTCGCCAGTCGCGATGCTTAAATCCATCCACATACTTTTATCCATAGCTGCAGCTCTCGACTATGAGATCAGCCAAATGGATGTAAAGACTGCCTTCCTGAATGAAAATCTTGATGAGCGCATTTATATGGCTCAACCAGACGGTTTCGTGGATAAAGGTCAAGAAACCATGGTTTGGGAGTTACATAAGTCTATTTATGGACTAAAGCAAGCATCTAGCTCGTGGAATATTAGATTCGATGAAACTGTGAAAAGCTTCAGTTTTGAACAGTCAATAGATGAGCCTAGTGTTTACAAGTTAATACACGAAGGCAAAGTTGTGGTTCTGGTACTATATGTCGATGATATATTACTCGTATATATATCGATATAAAGGATCTAGGAGAAGCCGCGTACATTCTGGGGATCCAAATCTTTCGAGATCGGAAAAACCGGACCATGTCGCTCTCTCAAGCATCTTATATTAATAAGGTGATGGATCGCTTCTCGATGCAAGACTCCAAGAAGGGCCAAACACCCATTTGGCATGGAGTCTCACTCTCTAAGGACTAGTCTCCCAAGACTGCACAAGAGATTGACGACATGAGAAAAATTCCCTACGCCTCAGCCGTAGGAAGTCTCATGTATGCTATGCTTTGCACTAGACTTGATATCTGTATCGCGGTTGGTGTAGTTAGCCGTTTCCAATCCAACCCTGGACCCGAGCACTGGATTGCTGTTAAGCATGTTCTTAAGTATCTTCGAAGAACTAGGAACTTGATGCTTACATATTCAGGTACTGACCTGACTGTGATGGGATATACTGACTCCGATTTTGAAGGAGATAAGGACTCCATGAAATCCACTTGGAGATCTGTGTTTATCCTTAATGGTGGAGTTGTAGTGTGGAGGAGTATTAAGCAATCTTGCAATGCTGACTCCACAATGGAAGCAGAATATGTGGCTGCTTGTGAAGCATCCAAAGAGGCTGTATGGATTAGAAAGTTCCTTAAGTATTTGGAAGTTGTTCCAAACGTCGACGAGCCCATGAGCCTTTATTGTGATAATAGTGGAGCTATCGCTAACTCAAAAGAACCTCGAAGCCATAAGTGCTCTAAACATATTGAGAGGAAATACCATTTGATTCGAGAGATCGTGCAGCGCGGAGACGTGGAAGTGAAGAAGATCTCAACGGTGGACAACCTGGCAGATCCATTCACCAAGGCCCTAGCAAACAAGGTCTTCGACAAACATCGAGAGGGATTAGGCATGAAGGACTACACAAAATCTTCTTTGAGTCAAGTGGGAGTTTCTTGTCAATGGTGCCCATAAGAAGAGAAGTAGTGTCTATTTATGTACATTTGATGAAATATAGTCTCACAAAGACTCTTGCTTGTAATTGCTTATTTATTAATAAAAGTTGAAACGTTCATTCATTCTTCCTTGTCTGTTTGAAGCTTTATGATAAAACCTTAGTCTTTAGTCCATAAACAAACCTAACAACTTACGAAGAGAATAATGTGGATTTGCATGAACAAACTCTTCGTAGTTTGCTTAAAACGATATATTCGCAATCCAAGGGTCAAAGGACTATTGACCTCAGTATGATTGTTAGGAGAATCTATGATGCATGTGTTGTCAATGGTGCCCACAAGAAGAGTTGTAATCCTTATATTGTACATTTGATGTAATGAAGTCTCATGAAGACTCTTGCTTGTAATTGCTTATTCATTAATAAAAAGTTGAAACGTTCATTCATTCTTCCTTGTCTGTTTGAAGCTTTACGATAAAATATTAGTGTTTAGTCCATAAACAAACTAAACAACTTACGAAGAGACAAATGTAGATTTGCACGAACAAACTCTTCGTAGTTTGCTTAAAACGATATATTCGCAATCTAAGGGTCAAAGGACTATTGACCTCAGTATGATTGTTAGGAGAATCTATGATGTCTGGTTAAGGGGCATTGAGAGTTGGAGACTCTATAGTTCTTCTAGGTATCTTCCAAAGATACTGAATTGACCAGTGCACTTCTAGAGACAAGATAAGAACAAACCGTTTAACCTCTTATGTCTCGAAGTCACTACGTATGAATTGCATCGTGCTTACCTTAATACTGAAATGAGACATGCCATTTTACACCTTACGTATTCTCATTTGAGAAAGTCAGAGTTCGGACTCACTATGTGATTCCCAACAGGGCCTATTGGTGAAGTACTAAGTTGTGAGAATGTCATGAGTAACTTTGTGAAGTTCTCATAGAAATGGAATTCATTTACAAGATTGCTGAAATGCAATGTATATCACCTCATGCTTTGTTCCTTAGAGTGTGAATAAATGAACTGGCCAGTGTCCAAATTGAGTCTTGACTCTTTTGGATGAAACAATGTGACTTGTTAGCTCCTCGTCAATACATTGTTTCTAACTTATTCACAAGCGACAAAGGAGTTGAGGAAATAACAGCTAGAAGGGTAAAATGGTAATTTTGTAAATCCCGACTAGCTGATGATATTCATGAAGCGTAAACACTGATAATATTCTCTGGATCTACTCATTACAATTAGGTTGAATTCTTGAGTAGAAAATAAATTCATTTGAACCGAGAGATTTTCAGTGTCAACTCTTTCGTGGAGTCAGTTGACATTAAGCTAAATTTGGAAAAGGTTTTATGAAATTTTGAGTCCAAGTGTTTAGCTCAAGCTTTGTTCATTTGGATCCATGAGGTCACTGTCACAAATCACATCTAGTAGGAATAGTTAAATTGGAAGCTAAGTCAAAACAAGAACGAAAATTGTCAAAAAGGTATTTTTGTCTTTTGAGACATAAGATGAAATGAATGTCAATAAATTTTTTGACAAGTTCATTTGATGACTTAATGTCACTCGGCCAAATTAGATTAATTGGGCCTTGTGAATTGATTTCATTTTATAAGAATTTTATTTAAAATTCTTAATGGGCTTTTCTCATGTTGTCATGAACAAATGAAGAAGCTTCTAGAAGCTCCTTCTAGAGAGCATGATAGGCGCCCAACATACCCAAAGAAAGAGAGAATTATTTTGTGCATAAATGTATCAAGATACTTGCCAAACAAAAAGAGGAAACAAATTTCCTCTGTGAGGAAACTAGAATTTCGGCCAAATGAAGCAAGGAGAGAGCAAAGACTAAATGAGGAAACAAATCCAAGGCTTATTGAAGCCTATGTTGGACGTGCAAAGCAAGGGAAAAAGGGGAAATAAGATTTCCTCATAAAGGCTTGGAAAATAAGAGGAAACTACTTCTTTCCAAGGCCAACCTTTCTCCTATAAATAGGACCCTCATTCCTCTCATTCTAATCATCCCACATAAGTTAGAGATTGAAAGCTTCTCTCTCTAGACCTTGTGGCCGACCCCTCTCTCTCTCTCTAGTCAATTTATTTTTATTTGACCTAGTGTTTAGCTCTGCGACTTCAAGACTCGTTCTTAAGTCGTAGTGTTTAAAAGTGGCCACACACTAATTCCTTTTCACTCGAGTAATTTAGTGATAGAAACTTTCGTGGTCGCTCGAGTTGCCGAGGAAGGAAGAGAGACGTGTTGCGAGTGGAGACGAACGTTGTTGTCGGCCCGTCTAGGGCCGACGAGGACAAAGGCATCTCTTCAACCCGCGTGGCTGGTGCGAGGTCTCGGGCGGCGAAACCCCGACCCAACCAGGGGCCGGCCCAAACCAATGGCCAAGTCAATGGCTCACTCGGCCATTGGGCAGTTCACTCGGCCAATGGCCGAGTGAACCCTCCAGCCGCCAAGGCAGTTCACTCGGCCATTGGCCGAGTGAACCTTCCAGCAGTTCACTCGGCCAATGGCCGAGTGAACCTTCCAGCCACCAAGGCAGTTCACTCGACCATTGGCCGAGTGAACCTTCCAGCAGTTCACTCGGCCAATGGCCGAGTGAACCTTCCAGCCGCCAAGGCAGTTCACTCGGCCATTGGCCGAGTGAACCTTCCAGCAGTTCACTCGGCCAATGGCCGAGTGAACTTTCCAGCTGCCCCTGCAGTCCACACGTCCTTAAGGCTTTGAACGATCGGATGCTTCCCGGCCTTAAGTTCTTGAACCACTCGAAGCCGGGCCCGGCGAGGGTAACACTAAAAGCTTGGCACATAGCACCAGGAGAGACACCCTGCATCGTCATCCAGGTTTCATAGTGCTGGATATGGTAACCAGGATCTGCTTTTCCATCATAAGGAGCGAGGTTCGGGAGTTTGAAATTTCCCGTGCATACCTTGGCCAATATCTGAGCCGTGAAAGGTGAGGAATTCTCCTCAACGACCCCATAGGCACTTCTACCTATTCCATGTTCTCGGAGATCTCGTACTTCATTTCGAAGATTGTGGATCATTGTGATCACATCGAGATCGGTAGTCGGAGTAACTCCCTGTTCGGGAGGAGTCACCTGTCGCCTTTCGTTAGACCCCTGACCTGTGCGGCGGTTCCCGTTAGTTGGGGCTGCCAGCGGGACGTTGGGTCTAGAGCTTAGTTGCTCTCTCAGATCATTGCCACGCCCGATGCGTTGAGCAGTGAGGTGGTCCTTAAGATCAAGGCTGGTCGTACAGAGGCGCAGGCTTCGTCTGCGACGGCGCGCTCTCCGCGTGCTCTGACTTTCCGCAACATTCTCCCTTTGACCTAGTCGGTCGAGGGCTGAACGTCGGGAATTCCCCTCTTGAGAAGCTATCGGCGCATCACCTGTCCGGGGTTGGGGATTCGATGGACCGGCTTCAAACACGGCGGCGGGTTCCCCATCCTTCGTGAGAGAAGTCTCGATATCCTCCGACTCACCAGTACCCTCGTAATCAGGGTCCCAATCGCGGCTTTCCTCGTTGAGGTTCTCAGGATCCCCGTCGGGGATTACCGTGTCACGCATAGGTTGCTTCGCAGCCAGTCGGCTGTGGTACCTTGCGTTCCTCGCCTTTAGCCGGCGGATACTTTCCTCCAACTCCATGATGCGGTTGTCCCTGCTATCAGGAGATGGAGATGGTGAGCGGGTCGAGCTCTCTTCGTGGAGCGACTCTTCGTCACCATGCGCTCGGGAGCGCAAGAAGTACTTTTTGGTCCCAGTGACGTTATCGCGGTTGTTAACGCCCTCAGAACGTACGGGTGGTTGACTACTCATCTTTTCTCAAGTTTGAGAAAGTTGAGTTTGTAGAAGGAAAGAAGAAGATGAACAGAAGGGATTTCGGGCTGAACGGAAGTCCCCTCCTTCTAGCGCCGAAATGTTGTCGCACGAAAATGAACAACTATTGAATACCTTGGGCGGTTCGATCCAAGGCCGGACTAAGTGATCGCACCCGGGCCAAAAGTGTGAACTCGAAAGTCTCGAGCTAGGTTTTCTCCGATCAACCCACCTCTCGGAACAAGGTAGGGGTGTGGAGGAGGAGTGATGGTGCCTTTGTGGTGTAGGCTGCCTACGTACCCGTGTGTGGGATTAGGTCAGAACATAGTTCAGGCGTATATAACGCAGTGTGAGGCGCAGAGCCTTGATGGAGAAGCGTACTCGACGAAGGAGACGGTGCGCGGAGGAGTCCTCGGCGACGTCTCAGAACTTCGGAGATCGCGAGCGCGAGAGAGAATGTGTGTTTTCTCTCTTTTGGACACGTGAAAGACTCTAAGTCAAGAGTTCCTTGTTGTCGCGGAGATTCCGGATGCGTAGGCGATTTCTAGTCGGAAATGCCGGACGCATAGGCGATTTCTTGTCAGAAATCGTGGACGCGTCTAGGGTGCTAGACGCGTAGGCGATTTTCAGTCGAAAACCGTTAGAGCACTCGTGGGCTCAAGATTAATCGTTCGATCAAGAGAGGCGGCACTCGGGAGTCCCCGGAAAGCGCTTCAGAATCTCTGAGAACGAGAAATCGAGGAGAATCCGCTTCAGGCCAAGGATGGCATCCAGAGAAGCAGAGATAAGTCTCAAGTTCCTTAAGAATGAATGGGATGGCTTTCCCCTCAATGAGAGGGGGTATTTATAGGTGTTTGAGGGCCTTAGAAGGTCATTTTTTCGTCCATGTGGGACTAGGGGCGCGCGCACCGTCAAGTGGAGGCGCACGGCGCGCACGACGCGCGGCGCAGGGGGCGCAGCGCGCAGGTCACCGAGCGTGGCGCGGGATGCGCGGCGCATGGAGTGCGCGGCGCGGGATGCGCAGCGCATGGAGCGCGCGGCGCGAGCGCGTCCTGGCGCGACACGTGGCTTGTTATGCGTGGCTGGCCGGCGCGGCGTGCTGCGTGCGTGGTGCATGGCCCGTCTCGTCGGGATCTTGTGGACCTTAGGGGTCTTCGGTTACCACTCTTGTCACGCGAAATATGAAGGTCTCAACTCGGCGAGAACGACTCGAGGCTCGACTCGAGGAGAACAACTCGAGGCTCGACTTGAGGCTCGACTCGAGGAGAACAACTCGAGGCTCGACTCGAGGAGAACGACTCGAGGCTCGACTCGAGGAGAACGACTCGAGGCTCGACTCGAGGAGCGACTCGATGCTCGATTCGAGGAGAACGACTCGAGGCTCGACTCAAGGAGAACGACTCGAGGCTCGACTCGAGGAGCGTGAGAGTTTGGCACGAGGACTTGCCAGTCGACTCGTGAAAGAAGGCTTGCCGCTCTTCAGGACCTCGGCCTGACCATCGGCCCTTTGAACGGCGTGTCTTCTTGGCGTCTCGGGTTTTCCGAAAACGACCGACAACACTACTAACCATATTTGTTGTTCCTTGAATGGTTTCAAGAAAACCAAAAGCTTAGAGGAAGGCGAGTTCTGTTTCAAATGGGGTGATGGGAGCCTGGTGTCTGTGAAGGCTGTGGGATCCGTGACGCTGTCTTTTGAAGACCGCATTTTAAACTTAAATAATGTTTATTTTGTTCCTACCTTTGGGAAGAACTTAATATCCGTTGCTCGTGTTCTTGAGCAAGATTATTGTTTAAAGTTCATAAAGAATGGAATTCGTATTTCGTTTCCTTATAATTCTTTTGTCACTGATGCATGTATGAAGAATGCTCTTTTCTACATCTATCCCACTCAACTTTCTCTTTTAGACACCGAAATAGATAATGATCTAATTAGGGAGCCAAAGAGGATCAAACTTTCTGAATCCTCCGATCTAACAAAATCAACATACCTATGGCACTTAAGACTTGGTCACATCAGTCTAAATAGGATTAAGAGAGTTGTGAAGGACGGTCCACTCCAAGCCTCTGCAATAGGTTCACCACCTACTTGTGAATCCTGCATAGAATGAAAAATGACTAAGCGACCTTTCTCCGATAAGGGTCGAAGAGCCACTGAGTTGCTGGAACTAGTACATTCTGATGTATGTGGTCCGGTCAGCCAACATGCACGTGGAGGATACGAATACTTCGTTACCTTCACCGATGATTACTCACGATATGGTTTGGTCTATTTGCTCAAACACAAATCCGAGACCTTTAACGTATTTAAGGTCTTTAGGGCTTTAGTGAAAAAGCAAACTAGCAAAGTGATCAAAACCCTTTGATCTGATCGAGGTGGTGAGTGTATGTCTGGAGAGTTCGATGACTTTCTTAAAGAAGAAGGTATCGCTTCTCGGCTTACCGCACCTGGCACACCTCAACAAAATGGAGTGTCAGAGAGAAGGAACCGAACTCTTATGGAGATGGTTAGATCAATGATGAGTTACTCATCACTGCCTCTCCTTTTGGGGATATGCCCTCGAAACAGCCGCTTATATTCTGAACCAAGTTCCGTCCAAGATGGTTCCTGGTACTCCTTATGAACGATGGACTAGCCGTAAAGAAAATCTTGGCCGCAACAAAATTTGGGGTTGCCTCGCACACGTGCTAAGGCAAAAAACTAGCAAGTTGGCTAGTAGGTCTGAATTGTGTCTGTTCGTTGGATATCCAAAGGAAACCAAGGGTTTTACTTTCTATAGTCCCGAGGTCGATAATACTTTCTTTAGAACGAATGCTTGTTTCCTTGAGGAGGACTTTATGAAGCAAAATTGTGCTTGAAGAAAAGTTGGGTGAGGAAGCTTCTACCTCATCTGTAAGAACTGTTCTTACCCCAACTGAAACACAACCTTACTCATCAGAATCTCGTCAAGTAGTACTTAGACGTAGTGGGAGGGCTACTCAAAAGCCTGACAGGTACATGTCTGACATGGATGATCATGTTTCCTATAGCCAAGCGATGGCTTGTTCTGAATCAAACCTTTGGCTTGACGCCATGAAAGTTGAAATGCACTCGATGTATGTCAACAAAGTCTGGAAACTTGTAGACCTTCCTGAAGGGATTAAACCCGTAGGGTGTAAGTGGATATACAAGAAGAAAAAGGGTCCTGATGGGAACGTCAAGACGTTCAAAGCACGACTTGTGGCGAAGGGTTATACCCAACAAGAAGGAAGAAACCTTCTCGCCAGTCGCGATGCTTAAATCCATCCGCATACTCCTATCCATAGCTGCAGCTCTCGACTATGAGATCTGGCAAATGGATTTCAAGACAGCCTTTCTGAATAGCAATCTTGACGAGCGCATTTACATGGCTCAACCAGACAGTTTCGTGGAAAAAGGTCAAGAGACAAGGGTTTGTGAGTTACTTAAGTCCATTTATGGACTAAAGCAAGCATCTAGGTCATGGAAATATTAGATTCGATGAAACTGCGAAAAGCTTCGGCTTTGAACAGTCAATAGATGAGCCTTGTGTTTACAAGTTAATACACGAAGGCAAAGTTGTGTTTCTGGTGCTATATGTCGATGATATATTACTCATTGGCAATGACGTGGGTAAGTTATCTGAGGTTAAGGTCTGGCTAGCAAAGCAATTCGACATGAAGGATCTAGGAGAAGCAGCGTACATTCTGGAGATCCAAATCTTTCGAGATATGAAAAACCGGACACTATCGCTCTCTCAAGTATCTTATATTGATAAGGTGATGGATCGCTTCTCGATGCAAGACTCCAAGAAGGGCCAAACTCCCTTTAGGCATGGAGTTTCAATCTCTAAGGACCAGTCTCCCAAGACTGCACAAGAGATTGAAGATATGAGGAAGACTCATTACGCATCTGCCGTAGGAAGCCTCATGTATGCTATGCTTTGCACTAGACCTGACATCTGTTTTGCTGTTGGCGTAGTTAGTCGTTTCCAATCCAACCTTGGACCTGAGCACTGGATTGCTGTTAAGCATGTTCTTAAGTACCTTCGAAGAACTAGGAACTTGATGCTTACATACTCAGGTACTGACCAGACTATGACGGGATATACCGACTCCGATTTTCAAGCGGATAAGGATACCAGGAAATCCACTTCGGGATCTGTATTCATCCTTAATGGTGGAGCTGTTGTGTGGAGAAGTATTAAGCAATCTTGCATTGCTGACTCCAAAATGGAAGCAGAATATGTGGCTGCTTGTGAAGCATCCAAAGAGGCTGTATGGCTTAGAAAATTCCTTAAGTATTTGGAAATTTTTCCAAACGTCGACGAGCCCATGACCCTTTATTGTGATAATAGTGGGGCTGTCGCTAACTCAAAGGAACCTCGAAGCCATAAGGGCTCTAAGTATATTTAGAGGAAATACCATTTGATTCGAGAGATCATGCAGCGCGGAGACGTGGAAGTGAAGAAGATCTCAACGGTGGATAACCTAGCAGATCCATTCACAAAGGCCCTAACGAACAAGGTCTTCGACCAACATCGAGAGGGATTAGGCATGAAGGACTACACACATCTTCTTTGAGTCAAGTGGGAGTTTGTTGTCAATGGTGCCCACAAGAAGAGTTGTAATCCTTATATTGTACATTTGATGTGATAAAGTCTCATGAAGACTCTTGCTTGTAATTTCTTATTCATTACTAAAAAGTTGAAACGTTCATTCATTCTTCCTTGTCTATTTGAAGCTTTATGATAAAACATTAGTCTTTAGTCCATAAACAAACTAAACAACTTACGAAGAGACAAATGTAGATTTGCATGAATAAACTCTTCGTAGTTTTCTTAAAACGATATATTCGCAATCTAAGGGTCAAAGGACTATTGACCTCAGTATGATTGTTAGGAGAATCTATGATGTTTGGTTATGGGGCATTGAGAGTTGGAGACTCTATAGTTCTTCTAGGTATCTTCCGAAGATACTGAATTGACCAGTGCACTTCTAGAGACAAGATAAGAACAAACCATTTAACCTCTTATGTCTCGAAGTCACTACGCATGAATTGCATCGTGCTTACCTTAATCCTGAAATGAGACATGCCATTTCACACCTTACGTATTCTCATTTGAGAAAGTCAAAGTTCGGACTCACTATGTGATTCCGAACAGGGCCTATTGGTGAAGTACTAAGTTGTGAGAATGTCATGAGTAACTTTGTGAAGTTCTCATAGATATGGAATTCATGTACAAGATTGCTGAAATGCAATATATATCACCTCATGCTTTGTTCATTGGAGTGTGAATAAATGAACTGGCCAGTGTCCAAATTGAGTCTTGACTCTTTTGGATGAAACAATGTGACTTGTTAACTCCTCGTCAATACATTGTTTCTAACTTATTCACAAGCGACAAAGGAGTTGAGGAAATAACAATTAGAAGGGTAAAATGCTAATTTTGTAAATCCCGACTAGCTGATGATATTCATGAAGGGTAAACACTGATAATATTCTGTGGATCCACTCATTACAATTAGGTTGAATTCTTGAGTAGAAAATAAATTCATTTGAACCGAGAGATTTTCAGTGTCAACTGTTTAGTGGAGTCAGTTGAAATTAAGCTAAACTTGGAAAAGGTTTTATAAAATTTTGAGTCCAAGTGTTTAGCTCAAGCTTTGTTCATTTGGATCCATGAGGTCACTGTCACGAATCACATCGAGTAGGAATAGTTAAACTGGAAGCTAAGTCAAAACAAGAACGAAAATTGTCAAAAGGGTATTTTTGTCTTTTGAGACATAGGATGAAATGAATGTCAATAAATTTTTTGACAAGTTCATTTGATGACTTAATGTCACTCGGCCAAATTAGATTAATTGGGCCTTGTGAATTGATTTCATTTCATAAGAATTTTATCGAAAATTCTTAATGGGCTTTCCTCATGTTGTCATGAAAAAATGAAGACGCTTCTAAAAGCTCCTTCTAGAGAGCATGATAGGCGCCCAACATACCCAAAGAAAGAGAGAATTATTTTGTGCATAAATGTATCAAGATACTTGCCAAAAAAAAGAGGAAACAAATTTCCTCTGTGAGGAAACTAGAATTTCGGGCAAATGAAGCAAGGAGAGAGCAAAGACTAAATGAGGAAACAAATCCATGGCTTATTGAAGCCTATGTTGGACGTGCAAAGCAAGGGAAAAATGGGAAATAAGATTTCCTTATAAAGGCTTGGAAAATATGAGGAAACTACTTCTTTCCAAGGCCAACCCTTCTCCTATAAATAGGACCCTCATTCGTCTCATTCTAATCATCCCACATAAGTTAGAGATTGAAAGCTTCTCTCTCTAGACCTTGTGGCCGACCCCTCTCTCTCTCTAGTCAATTTCGTTTTATTTTTTTGGCACCTAGGTCCTCATTTGACCTAGTGTTTAGCTCTGCGACTTCAAGACTCGTTCTTAAGTCGTAGTGTTTAAAAGTGTCCACACAATAATTCCTTTTCTCTAGAGTGATTTAGTGATAGAAACTTTCGTGGTTTCTCGAGTTGCCGAGGAAGGAAGAGAGACGTGCTGCGAGGGGAGACGAACGTTGCAACCTTTTTTCCAAAAGCTTCTCAACGTTCAAGCGTCTAAAAAGGTTAGTAAACTTCTATGCTCATATTAGTTTTTATTTAAATGTGCTTGCTCTTTGTCTAGGTTAGTCAAAACTGTTTTACTTGGAAAAGAAATTTTTTAAAATTCCGCCCCATAACGAAGCGTTAAACTTTTTCTTAAACCCAAGATCAATTCCAACAGTCTGGTTATGGGGCATTGAGAGTTGGAGACTCTATAGTTCTGTTGTCAATGGTGCCCACAAGAAGAGTTGTAATCTTTGTATTCTACATTTGATGTAATAAAGTCTCATGAAGACCCTTGCTTGTAATTGCTTATTCATTAATAAAAAGTTGAAACATTCATTCAATCTTCCTTGTCTGAAGCTTTATGATAAAACATTAGTCTTTAGTCCATAAACAAACTTAACAACTTACGAAGAGACAAATGTAGATTTGCATCAACAAACTCTTCGTAGTTTGCTTAAAACGATATATTCGCAATCTAAGGGTCAAAGGACTATTGACCTCAGTATGATTGTTAGAAGAATCTATGATGTCTGGTTATGAGGCATTGAGAGTTGGAGACTCTATAGTTCTTCTAGGTATCTTCCGAAGGTACTGAATTGACCAGTGCACTTCTAGAGATAAGATAAGAACAAACCATTTAACCTCTTATGTCTCGAATTCACTATGTATGAATTGCATCATGCTTACCTTAATCCTAAAATGAGACATGCCATTTCACAGCTTACGTATTCTCATTTGAGAAAGTCAGAGTTCGGACTCACTATGTGATTCCGTACAGGGCCTATTGGTGAAGTACTAAGTTGTGAGTATGTCATGAGTAACTTTGTGAAGTTCTCATAGATATGGAATTCATGTACAAGATTGCTGAAATGCAATGTATGTCACCTCATGCTTTGTTCCTTGGGGTGTGAATAAATGAACTGGCCAGTGTCCAAATTGAGTCCTGACTCTTATGGATTAAACAATGTGACTTGTTAGCTCCTCGTCAATACATTGTTTCTAACTTATTCACAAGCGACAAAGGAGTTGAGGAAATAACAGCTAGAAGGGTAAAATGGTAATTTTGTAAATCCCGACTAGCTGATGACATTCATGAAGGGTAAACATAGATAATATTCAGTGGATCCGCTCATCATAATTAGGTTGAATTCTTGAGTAGAAAATAAATTCATTTGAACCGAGAGATTTTCAGTGTCAACTCTTTAGTGGAGTCAGTTGGCATTAAGCTTAACTTGGAAAAGGTTTGTGAACTTTTGAGTCCAAGTGTTTAGCTCAAGCTTTGTTCATTTGGGTCCATGAGATCACTGTCACGAATCACATCGAGTAGGAATAGTTAAACTGGAAGCTAAGTCAAAACAAGAACGAAAATTGTCAAAAGGGTATTTTTGTCTTTTGAGACATATGATGAAATGAATGTCAATAAATTTTTTGACAAGGTCATTTGATGACATGCATCACTCGGCCAATACTAGTCTTATTGGGCCTTGTGGAATAATTTCGTTTCATAAGAATTTTATTGAAAATTCTTAATGGGCCTTTTTCATGTTCTCATGAACAAATAAAGAAGCTTCTAGAAGCTCCTTCTAGAGGACATGTTGGGCGCCTACTACCCAAGAGATAGAGAGAATATTTTGTGCATAAATGTATCAAGATACTTGCCAAAAGAAAAAGAGGAAACACATTTGCATGAGGATGCTTTAGGGTAATCGGCCAAGAGAGAGTCAAAGGCAAGGCATGGAACAAAATAGGAAACAAATCCAAGGCTTATTGAAGCCTATGTTGGCCGTGTGACTCAATAAAGGAAATAGGGAAATTAGCTCATGAATATGTGATATTCTATAGAACAGGAAACTACCTTATAGAAGGTGAGACCTCTCCTATAAATAGGAGCCTCATTCCACACATTTCATTTATCCAAGTTTAAGAGATTTGAGAGACTCTCTCTCTAGAACATGGCCGCCCCTCTCCTCTCTCTCTCTAGTCAATTTCGTTTTATTGTTTTGGCACCTAGGTCCTCATTTGACCTAGAGTTTAGCTCTGTGCCTTCAAGACTCGTTCTTAAGTCGTAGTGTTTAAAAGTGCCCACTCACTAATTCCTTTATTTTGAGTGATTTAGTGATAGAAACTTTCGTGGTTGCTCGAGGTGCCGAGGAAAGAAAGAGAGACGTGCTGCGAGGGGAGACGAGCGTTGCAAACTTTCCAAAAGCTTCTCAAAGTTCAAGCTTCAAGAAAGGTTAGTAAACTTCTATGCTCATATTAGTTTTTATTTATATGTACTTGCTCTTTGTCTAGGTTAGTAAAAAACTGTTTTTACTTGAAAAGAAATTTTTTAAAATTTCGCCGCTTTGCGAAGCGTTAAACTTTTTCTTAAACCCTAGATCAATTCCAATAAGTTCTTCTAGGTATCTTCCAAAGGAACTGAATTGACCAGTGCATTTCTAGAGACAAGATAAGAACAAACCATTTAACCTCTTATGTCTCGAAGTCACTACGTATGAATTGCATCATGCTTACCTTAATCCTAAAATGAGACATGCCATTTCACAACTTACGTATTCTCATTTTAGAAAGTCAGAGTTCGGACTCACTATGTGATTCTGAACATGACCAATTGGTGAAGTACTAAGTTGTGAAGATATCATGAGTAACTTTGTGAAGTTCTCATAGATATGGAATTCATGTACAAGATTGCTGAAATGCAATGTATGTCACCTCATGCTTTGTTCCTTGGGATGTGAATAAATGAACTGGCCAGTGTCCAAATTGAGTCTTGACTCTTTTGGATGAAACAATGTCACTTGTTAGCTCCTCGTCAATACATTGTTTCTAACTTATTCACAAGCGACAAAGGAGTTCAGGAAATAACAGCTAGAAGAGTAAAATGGTAATTTTGTAAATCCCGACTAGGTGATGATATTCATGAAGGGTAAACATAGATAATATTCAGTGGATCCACTCATTTACAATTAGGTTGAATTCTTGAGTATAAAATAAATTCATTTGAACCGAGAGATTTTCAGTGTCAACTCTTCAGTGGAGTCAGTTGACATTAATCTAAACTTGGAAAAGGTTTGTGAACTTTTGAGTCCAAGTATTTAGCTCAAGCTTTGTTCATTTGGATCCATGAGGTCACTGTCACAAATCATATCGAGTAAGAATAGTTAAACTAGAAGCTAAGTAAAAAAAAGAACGAGACAAGTTTTACGAAAATTGTAAAAAGGATAATTTTGTCTTTTTGGACATAGCATGAAATGAATGTCAATAAATTTTTTGACATGGTCATATAATGACTTGAAACCAATCGCCAAAGTTAAATTATTTGGGCCTTGTGGATTAATTTCATTTCATAGAATTTTACTTGAAAATCAAGAAAGAAAAGGGAGATTATTTTGTGCATTAATGTATGAAGATACTTGCCAAAAGATAAAGACGAAACAAATTCCCTCTACATGGAAAGAGGAAACAATTTTGCTTCTAAAGACCTCTCTTGGCCGCTCAAATTAGAATGGGAAATAAGGCAATTTTACTAATGAATATGTGATATTCTATAGAAGAGGAAACTACCTGGTTGAAGGTTATTCCTCTCCTATAAATAGGGGCCTTATTCCTCTCATTTTATTCATCCCAAAGTTTTAGAGATTGAGAGCTTCTCTCCCTAGAACTTGTGGTTGCTGCCCCTTCCCCCTCTCTCTCTAGATTTCTTTCGTTTTTGTTTTGGCACCTAGATCCTCATTTGACATAGCATTTTTAACTCTTTGACTTTGAGACTTGTTCTCGAGTCGTCGTGTATAAAAGTTCCCACACACTAATTCATTTCTTTCTCGAGTGATTCTTGTGATAGAAACTTTCGCGGTAGCTCAAGTTCCCGAGGAAAGAAGAGAGACGTGCTGCGAGGGGAGACGAACGTTTCAACCTTCTGAAGTCTCCTCAACATTCAAGCTTCTCAAAGGTTAGTAAACATTTGATGCTCATTTATAGTTTTTATTTACATGTACTTGCTCTTTGTCTAGGTTAGTAAAATCGTTTTACTTGTTTTAAAGAAAATGTTTAAATTCCGCCGCTTGCTTGCAGCGTTAAACTTTTTCTTAACCCTAGATCAATTCCAACAGCCTACATGGAGCACCTAAGACGCCTAGATGGTGCACCTAAGATGCTTACATGGTGCATGTAAGACGCCTACATGGCAAAACCATGTCGTTTCTCGTGACGCATCTAAGACGCCTACAGGGCGCACGTAAGAGACCTACATGGCGCAACCAAGTCGTTCATCGCGACACATCTAAGACGCCTACATGGCGCACCTAAGACGCTTACATGGCGTAAGTCAGACGCCTACATGGCGCAACCAAGTCGTCCCTCGCAACGCACCTAAGACGCCTACATGGCGCACCTAAGACGCCTACATGGTGTACCAAAAATGCCTACGAGGACGTAAACCATACAGCGGTTAGTGTATATAAGGCCAAATCTTGCTAAGGAAGAAAACTTTCCAAAACCACTAGCAAAAGATACGTGTCTATTGAAACATGTTGTAACCAATCAGGGTAAGAACGCAAGACTAAAATGAGCAGACGTGTTCATAAAAGAAAGTCATGTTCCATAAAAAGAAGGCAACCGCACCAAAAATTCTAAAAAGCAAGCGCTAAAATAGGTGCGCTGAAAGGAAGCTCCTAAAGAAAGCAATGCGCTAAACACTTGCGCGAAAAAGAAAAAAAAAACAATTTATCACTTTGCAAGTTCGTCACCTAGAGGCTCAACCCCGTCAAGCGGTGGGAACAGAGAGTCAAAGAAGTGGAAGGTGATCCGTCGAGAAACATTCTCGGTAGCGGTAGCTTCCCGACACTCCACCACCGTGGCATGCCTTGACTCCTCGATCCCAACATTGAAGTTATCTTGTAGGTTAGACGCAAGCTGTTCCACCGCTGACTTTTTCGTGGTGAACCGAGCTACTTTCTCCGCCAAAGTGTCACGCTCGCACTCCGCCCGGACACGGGCAGCCTCGCTCGACGAGAGCTGACTTTGAAGGATGCCCGCTTCTTCTGTACGTGTCTCTAACTGGCATCGAAGGTCCCGCACCTCGCTCTGGAAAACTTCTGTCGATCGAGTCGCCACTTCAAGAGCTTGACGCTCCATCATTAATTCTCCAGTCATCTTCGCCACTGCTGATTGAGTACGGTCACATTTGTCTTGGGTCACTCCCAGTTCCACGCGAGCCTCTTGAAGCTGCTCGCGGAGACTCGCAAACTCTTCCTTGGAGTGAGAACCTCGCTCGGCACAGACTAGCTGAGACTTTGCTTGAGCAAGCTCCTTCTGGGCGAGTCCCATCCCCTGGATAAGGTCCTGAAGAATCTTCTGTTGTCAATGGTGCCCACAAGAAGAGTTGTAGTCTTTACTTATGTACATTTGATGTAATAAAGTCTCACAAAGACTCTTGTTTGTAACTGCTTATTCATTATTAAAAGTTGAAACGTTCATTCATTCTTCCTTGTCTGTTTGAAGCTTTATGATAAAACCTTAGTCTTTAGTCCGTAAACAAACCTAACAACATATGAAGAGACAAATGTAGATTTGCATGAACAAACTCTTCATTGTTTGCTTAAAACAATATATTCGCAGTCTAAGGATCAACGGACTATTGATCTCAATACGATTGTTAGGAGAATCTATGATGTCTGGTTATGGGACATTGAGAGTTGGAGACTCCATAGTTCGTCTAGGTCTCTTTTAAAGGTATGGAATTGAACAGTGCACTTCTAGAGACAAGATAAGAACAAACCATTTAACCTCTTACGTCTCGAAGTCACTACGTATGAATTGCATCATGCTTACCTCAATCCTGAAATGAGACATGTCATTTCATAACTTACGTATTCTCATTTGAGAAAGTTAGAGTTCGGATTCACCATGTGATTTCGAACAAGACCTATTGGTGAAGTACTAAGTTATGAAGATGTCATGAGTAACTTTGTGAAGATCTCATAGATATGGAATTCATGTACAAGATTGCTAAAATGCAATGTATATCACCTCATGCTTTGTTCCTTTGAATGTGAATAAATGAACTGGCCAGTGTCCAAATTGAATCATGACCATTTTGGATGAAACAATGCGACTTGTTAGCTCCTCATCAATACATTGTTTCTAACTTATTCACATGCGACTAAGAAGTTGAGGAAATAACAGCTAGAAGGGTAAAATTGTAATTTTATAAATCCCGACTAGCTGATGATATTCATGAAGGGTAAACATAGATAATATTCAGTAGATCCACTCATCATAATTAAGTTGAATTATGGAGTAGAAAATAAATTCATTTGAACCGAGAGATTCTTAGTGTCAACTCTTTAGTGGAGTAAGTTGACATTAAGCTAAAGTTGGAAAAGGTTTGTGAACTTTTGAGTCCAAGTATGTTAGCTCAAGGTTTGTTCATTTGGATCCATGAGGTCACTGTCACAAATCATATCGAGTAGGAATAGTTAAACTAGAAGCTAAATCAAAACAAGAACGAGACAAGTTTTACGAAAATTGTCTAAATGGTATTTTTGTCCTTTTGGACATAAGACGAAATGAATGTCAATAAATTTATTGACATTGTCATATGATGACAAATGATTTAAACCACTTGGTCATATTGTGAATTTGGGCTTTGAGGATTAATTTCATTTCATAGAATTTTACTTGAAAATTCTTAATGGGCTTTTCTTATGCGGTCATGAACAAATGAATAAACATCTAGAAGGTCCTTCTAGAAGCCTCATTTTCGTCCAAACCCAAGAGAGAAAGAGCGTTTATTTTGTGCATTAATGTATGAAGATACTTGCCAAAAGAAAAAGAGGAAACAAATTTCCTCTACATGGAAAGAGAAATTTCGGCCAACTAAGGAGAAAACAATAGAGGAAACAAATCCAAGGACTTGCATGGCATATGTTGGACGTCCACATGGAGAGAAAGAGAGGCAGTATTTGCTCATGAATATATGATATTCTATAGAAGAGTAAACTACCTTCATGAAGGTAATCCCTCCCCTATTAATAGAGGCCTCATCCTCATTGTTTTCTCATTCAACATAAGTTAGAGATTGAGAGCTTCTCTCTCTAGACATTGTGGCCGCCCCCTCTTCCTCTCTCTCTAGGTTCTTTTCGTTTTTGTTTTGGCACCTAGGTCTACATTTGACCTAGTGTTTTAGATCTTCGACTCTTAGACTTGTTCTTGAGTCATCATGTTTAAAAGTGCCCACACACTAATTCCTTTCTTTCTCAAGTGATTCTTGTGATAGAAACTTTCGTGGTTGCTCGAGTTCCCAAGGAAATAAGAGAGACGAGCTGCGTGGGGAGACAAACGTTTCAACCTTCCTAAGGCTTCTCAACGTTCAAGCTTCACAAAGGTTAGTAAATAAATAATGCTCTTTAATAGTTTTAATTTATATGTACTTGCTCTTTGTCTAGGTTAGTAAAATAATTTTACTTGTTTTAAAGAAAATTTTTAAATTCCGCCGCTTGCTCGAAGCGTTAAATCTTTTCTTAACCCTAGATCAATTCCATCATCTTCTCACCTCGGGTCACACACGTAAGCACCTGAGGAGAAGGACAAGTAAAAAAAACAAGATTCTAGCGAAACGAAGCGAAAGGATAAACAGAGAGAAAATTTACTCTCTATGCGTCAGAGATGCCATTGCGGAAGAACTCCACGTCGCTACTTGCCACGATGCCCTTTTTCATCTTCAACGGGGACTGGGCGAGCCCCTGGGAACAATCCCCTCTGACTTCCACAGCCTCCACCTCAATCATCGAGTTCGCACGCTTCGAATCCGAAGACGTTTCCGGAAGAGCTAAGGAAGAGGATCGCTTCAAGGAAGTGCGGGGACCGCTCTCCGCCAAATGACCAGCGTCAGAATTCTCCCTGCCATTCTACACCTCAATCCGAGAATGGATTGCCACCAATGACTTCGAGGCTCGAGAAGATCTCGGCAAGCGCACGCGATCCCTCGCCCTAGCTGAGGAATCTACAAAAACAACAAATATCAAACTCTGACTGAAAAGAGGCTGAAAATGAAGAAGAACAAATGCCAAAGTACCTGGAAGGCCACTGCTCGAGGGAGACGACACGGCACTAGGGGCTCCTTCCGCCCGCTGAGCATCTTCACGGCCAAGAGGGAAAGGCGGAAACCACCCAGTGGACGCCATCAGCTCGGGAGAGCGAAATCACTCCCTAGCTTTCCGAGCTTCTGACACTCCTCGGATCTCCTTCACGAATTCGAGGTCATCGGCCCCCGCATCAACAAAGAAGTCAGTCAGAGGACCGAACCTGAGTGGCGCATCTCCAAAGGCCTCGACTGAGACCCACACTCACGCTCTCTTATAATGCTTCTCTTAGTCCGTGATCAGCTTGGTGTTCTGATGATCGCGGGCCATGAAGAAGTTTGGCTGTCAAGGCGCTGGGAAGACCGCAATAAGATTGCGGATGTTGCCCACGGTCATCACCCGCTCGGTCTGGCAATGCCACTCCATGTGACACATTGGCACCATGCGATAAATTATCGGGCTCATCTGACAGACATGCATCTCCGATTGCGTGAGGAACTACTGGACAATGGGCTGGAACGACAATCCCGCAATGAAGACTCGCCACTGAAACTGTGGCAAACCCACGACATGGATAGATAGGGCGATCATCCGTCAAGGGGCGTAGAAGCGCCATAGACGTCGGAATGGCATATGCCTCCCTGAGACCAGCGAATGTTCGTTAAATGAGCGAGCTCGAAGCATCGATCCCCGAACAATCAAAGCCATCGGGAGCAGCAAGGCTTTTCACAGGATACCACTCCGTCCTAGCGAGAGACCTCACTGATACTATCGACTTCGCGCCTGAGACCTCGGACCTGGCACCTCTCAGCCCCGGGGAGAGCCTCCATCCCCCAAAATGGCTATAGCAGTCGCCATCAACCACCCTGGACGCTCCACTGTAGGACCCTCGGCTCCCAGACACATTTCCGACTCACTTTTGGGATCGTCTGACTCCGGCCTAAAGTCGTCCACGTAGTCGATCTCGTCGAGAAATGACTCCGGTAAGGCCGACGCAACTACACTAGCGTCTTCTCCTGACGCGCCTTGAATTTCCAGGCTGGGTGTTGGGACACCAAAATCAGGCAGGTCACGCGCCCCTTTGCCAACTAAGTTGATTACGAGACGGGGCAGATCGCCTTCAGACACAGGCTGACCGACACCCTCATCCGCACCACGCCCAGTCGACGCGCACTCTTCCCGAGGCTGAGGTGCGGACGCAGTCGCGCCGAACTCGCCCTCTTCAAACCACTGCTCCAGTCCACTTGGATCCTCCTCCACGTGCAAGGGAACCTCCCCTAATCTCGAGAAGAGGTCGTCATCTGCATGCTCAGAGTCCTGAAGCAACAGAGAGAAATATATCTCAGAATCCTAAGTTAAGAAGGGGAAGGGAATATTCATTGTGCAAAAGTGTAGAGAGAGAGAGAGAAAAAGTGTAGAGAAAGAGAGAAAAATAAAGTGGATAAAATAAGAAAGGGGTGCCTCTATTTATAGACTCCTAGGGGGGGGGGGGGGGGGGTAGGACTCCAAATCCTACCTCCACAAGTGGAAAAAAAACCCATCAAATGTTGACTTTTCCCGTGCAAACGCGTCACCGTCGCGCGCGAGACGCGCGCCGTGCGGAAATACTGTGCGCCACGCGACACAAAAATTGTGTGTATACTCGTGATGGTGTGGACTTTGAAAACAAAGTTTCCTCAACCACCCGGTTAAAATGACTTAAAGTTCATCGCCAGGAGCCTCCCGAGCGACGAAATTCTGGGGCTACTGTTGTCGGTCGTTTTCAGAAAACTCGAAACGCCGAGAAGACACACCATTCAAAGGGCCGATGGTCAGGCCCAAGGTCCTGAAGAGTGGCAAGTCTTCCATCACAAGTCGACTAAAAACTCCTCGTGCCGAAACTTTCAGCTCCTCGAGTCGAATCATTCTCCTCGAGTCGAGCGTTGCTCCTCGAGTCGAGTCACTCTCCTCGAGTCGAGCTTTGCTCCTCGAGTCGAGTCATCCTCCTAGAGTTGAGATAACCCCTTGAGTAGAATTATGTGTCCACCAGTCAATTGACGAGTCCTCGTGTCGACTTTAATTCCTCGAGTAAAGACTTTTATATTTCACCAAACTTGCGTGAAATCTCGAGTCCCGAAGGCTCAATGGGACGGGTCATCGAGGGCCTTAAAGGCCCGCAAGCGGCCGACAAGTTGAGCCATATGCCCCTAAAAAAGGACGCGCGCGAAGAAATCTGCACTCCACCAAAGGAGTGTGCGCGCCGAGCACCCCTAAACTAGCGCGCGCACTCCGTCCGGAAAACACGCCAAGTACGCGATGCGCGGGGCGCGCCGCACAAGGCCTCTGGCGCGCCGCGCAGAGGCTTTTACGCACCGCGCACCCCGCGTCGTACCTCTATTCGAGGAGAGCGCGCTCTTCCTTGAGGGGAGCACACCCCCCAGTCCCACATGGGCGAGAAACAAGCCTCTTAAGGCCCTTCAACTACTATAAATACCCCCTCTCATTGAGGGGGAAGCAATCCTATTAATTCCCATTCATTCTCTTGAATTCTCGCTCTTCTCTCTACTTCTCCGGATGCCATATTTGGCCTGAAGCTCTTTCTGCAATTTCTCTCGTTCTCAAAGGATCTGAAGCACTCGCGGGGACTCCCAGACGTCGCTCCCTCTATTCGAACGCCGAGTCTAGTGCCCATGCACGCTCCTAGGGTTTTGCACTGAAAATTCCCTACCCGTCTTGCACACTAGACGTATCTGTGATTTTCGACAGAAAATTGCCTACACATCCTACGTGCCCACGAAGTTCTGAGACGTTGTCGAGGACTCCTCCGGGCTCCGTCTCCTTCGTCGAGAACGCCCTCTAGGCTCCGCGCCTTACATTGCATTATATACGCCTTGAACTACATTCTGACCTGATCCCACACACGGGTACGTAGGCAGCCTACATCAAAAAGGCACGGTCAATCCTCTTACTCACCCCTTCTCTCCTCAGGGAGGCGCGTTGATTGGAGAAAACCCACCTCGAGACTTTCGAGTTCACACCTTTGGCTCGGGTGCGGTCACTCGGTTCGACTTTGGGTCGAACCGTCTACAGCTTTCAATAGTTGTTCATTTTCGTGCAACAACACTTCCTGGATCTTTGAGCTTTGGTGGGAGCTGTCGTTGAATTATAGCACTAAACTCCTCCGAAAGTGTGATGGTGCTACAATCTTCAATCTTGCGCTTGTGCGTGATGATGTCCTTCAGGAATTTCGCGTAGGAAGGAATTTGTTCGATGACATCGGCGGAGGTGATGTTGATGCGTAGTTGGTTGAAGAGCTCCATGAACTTGCTATATTTCTTATCGAGCTTTACATTCTTTAATCTTTGTAGGAATGGCACTTTCACTGGCTTGATTGTTGTAGAGGGTGGGGGAGGCGTGATCGTCAGAATTGTGTCCATTGAGGAAGCTGGCTTGTCCTCCTCTTTCTATTTCCCTTTGTTGGCGCTTTTGATTTCTAATCCACTTCGAAGTGTGATGGCGTTGCATTGGTCTCTCGAGTTGACTTCGGTGTTACTTGGTAGAGCGCCTTGAGGCATGAAGATCCCTAGCTAGTTGCTCGACCGTTGTCTCGAGGTTATTGATTTGCACCTCTCGATTCATCATTTGTGTTCGAGACTCGGTGATGAAGGAGGCTAAGAGCTCTTCTAAGTTAGACTTTGTGTGGGCTGGACTTGTTGTGGATGATTTTGGCCCCCCACTTGTTGTTTTACTTGGTGTTGGAACGCCGATGGTCGATTTTATAGGAAGCCTTGTTGATTCTGAAAGCTTAGTCGTAGCCTCTGTGGCTGATTCTATGGCCCTCTCCATGCGTTTTATTGGTAATTAGTTCCCACCCCCCATGTAATTGATGTTGAAATTTTGGGGTGGGGGACGGTTATAATTACCTACAAAGTTGGCGTTCGTCGTTGGACTTGCGATTCCATGCGGGCAGTGATCGGTGATGTGGTTTCCATTGCACCAGAAGCAATGCTCCAGTGAGCTTGCGTGCACGACATTCACAATTCTTCGACTATCTGCCAGTTGTTGTTGAACGACCACCATTTTTGCTGTTAGGACCTTGATTGCCTCCATGTCGATGGTCGAGGTCACGGCGGCCTGCATATACGTACTCTTCTTGTCCATCAGGCATTGATCGTTTGAGCGAGTCAATTCCTCAAGTAGAGCATGGAACTCCGATGGCTTCTTAGTCAACAACGTGCCTCCCGCTGCAATATTGACTAAGGTTTTCATCAAGGGACAACGACCGTAATAGAAGGTCCGGAGGTTCTCCGGCAGAGAGATCCCGTGATGTGGACACTTTCTCAGCATCTCCTTGACGTGCGCCCATGCTTCGTAGAGTGACTCTCTGTCCCACTGGATGAAGCAATGGATATCGTTGCGGAGGCGAACGGTCTTCTCGAATGGGAAAAATTCAGCGAAGAAGACCCGGCATAACTCTTCCCATGTGGTGATGGAGTCGGCAGGCAAAATCTGGAGCCAACTCTTTGCTCAGTCGCAAAGTGAGAACGAGAAAAGGCGTAACCTAATTGCTGTTGGAACTGATCTAGGTTAAGAAAAGATTTAACGCTTCGAGCAAGCGGTGGAATTTAAAAATTTTCTTTATAACAAGTAAAACGATTTTACTAACCTAGACAAGGAGCAAGTACATATAAATTATAACTATTAATGAGCATTATATCTTTACTAACCTTTGAGAAGCTTGAACGTTGAGAAGCCTTAGGGAGGTTGAAACATTCGTCTCCCATCGCAGCACGTCTCTCTTCTTTCCTCGGGAACTCGTGCAACCACGAAAGTTTTTATCACAATAATCACTTGAGAAAGAAAGGAATTACTGTGTGGGCACTTTTAAACACGAAGACTCAAGATCAAGTCTCAAAGTCGAAGAGCTAAAACACTAGGTCAAATGTGGACCTAGGTGCCATAACAAAAACGAAAGAAAACTTAGAGAGAGAGAGAGAGAGAGGATCGGCCAAGAGGTTCTAGAGTGAGAAGCTCTCAATCTCTATTTATAGGAGAGGGATTACCTTCAACAAGGTAATTTCCTCTTCTATAGAATATCACATATTCATGAGCAAAATTTTCTCTCCTTCCTTCCTCATTCAAACGGCCAAGAGACCTTCTAGAAGGCTTGAATTTGTTTCCTCTTTTGCTTCCCTCTTGCTTGGCCGAATTTCCCTTCTCCTCATAGAGGAAATTTGTTTCCTCTTTTTCTTTTGGCAAGTATCTTGATACATTAATGCACAAAATAATCTTCCTTTTCTTTCTTTGGGATGGGCGACCAAGTCTACTAGAAAGAGCTTCTAAAAGCTTCTTCCTTTGTTTATGACAACATGAGAAAGGCCCATTAAGAATTTTCAATAAAACTCTTATGAAATGAAATTAATCCACAAGGCCCAAACAAATTAACTTGGCTGAGTTGATGTAGGTCATCATATGACCATGTCAAAAAATTTATTGACATTCATTTCATCCTATGTCCAAAAAGATAAAAATACCCTTTTGACAATTTTCGTAAAACTTGTGTCTTTCTTGTTTTGACTTAGCTTCAAGCTTAACTATTCCTACTCGATATGATTTCTGACAGTGACCTCATGGATCCAAATGAACAAACCTTGAGCTAAAATAATTGGACACAAAAGTTCACAAACCTTTTCCAAGTTTAGGTTAACTATAACTGACTTCATTAAAGAGTTGACACTGAGAATCTCTCGGCTCAAATGAATTTATTTTCTACTCAAGAATTCAAGTAAAATGTGATGAGTGGATCCATTGAATATTATCTATGTTTACCCTTCGTGGATATAATCAGCTAGTCGGGAATTACAAAATTACCATTTTACCGTTCTAGCGTTTGTTTCCGCAACTCCTTTGTCGCTTGTGAATAAGTTAGAAACAATGTATGACGAGGAGCTAACAAGCCACATTGATTCATCCAAAAGAGTCATGACTCAATTTGGACACTGGCCAGTTCATTTATGCACATTCGAAGGAACAAATCATGAGGTGATATACATTGCATTTCAGCAATCTTGTACATGAATTCCATATCTATGAGATCTTCACAAAGTTACTCATGACATCTTCATAACTTAGTACTTCACCAATAGGTCCCGTTAAGAATCACATAGTGAATCTGATCTCTGACTTTCTCAAATGAAAATACGTAAGCTATTAAATGTCATGTCTCATTTCAGGATTAAGGTAAGCATGATGCAATTCATACGTAGTGACTTCGAGACATAAGAGGTTAAATGGTTTGTTCTTATCTTGTGTCTAGAAGTGCACTGGTCAATTCAGTAGTTTCGAAAGATACCTAGAAGAACTGTAGAGTCTCCAACGCTCAATGTCCCATAATCAGACATCATAGATTCTCCTAACAATCGTACTGAGATCAATAGTCCTTTGATCCTTAGATTGCGAATATATTATTTTATGCTAACCATGAAGAATTTGTTCATGCAAATCTACATTTGTCTCTTCATATGTTGTTAGGTTTGTTTATGGACTAAAGATTAAGGTTTTATCATAAAGCTTCAGACAAGGAAGGATGAATCAACGTTTCAACTTTTATTAATAAATAACCAATTATAAGCAAGAGTCTTAGCGTGACTTTATTACATCGAATGTACAAAATTAAAGACTATAACTCTTCTTGTGGGCACCATTGACAACAATTGCTTCAACCGAGATGTTGTTGATTCGAAAGGTGTCGCATATCTCGGTGAAGTTGATGATGTGCTCCATTTTGGGTCATCGTTCACGGCTCCTGAGAATTGGTTCTATTGAATCATTAGGATCAATGCTGTCTTGATCTCAAAGCCTTGATCCCTCTCGATGGATGGCTTCCCGATTGCCAATCGGTATCCATGGGTCGTGGGCATGAGATATTCAATGACTGGTTTTTCAACATGTTCTCCCATGATCTATTACAAAAAGAAATAAATAATTAAAAAATAGATCAAATTGAAAGCTAGCTAATCTAATATCGGTTGAAGACTAAGTCCCCGGCAACGGCGCCAAAAACTTGTTACGATATTTTTGTACGCAAGTGCACGTAGTCGCTCGAGTAATATAATCGTACGTACGAGTCGATCCCATGAGGACTATGCTTAACCGATACTTAACTAAATAGCAACAAATTGAACTCTAAAGCAACGATGATGATTATTAACTAAATTGCAAAAAATAAATAAAAACATAAATTAAACTATGGGTGAACGAGTATGTGGAAGGCAAGGGCAACGGCTTCGCTAAACTCTCCTATGGCCGGGATTCCTAGAATTACACATGATTTTTCGGTTCAACTCTCTTCACTAATCACACTCGCGTAATATTATCACTAATCACACAACTCCATAGCAGCCTAACTATCTCTAGCTTAGGAATGTACTACGGTGAACTAATTCTTATGCACGATCAACCTAATCTTTCTCAAGCATCAAGCCAATCCTAAAAAATATGAATGAGGTCATGAATCTCAAACAAGCAATAAGCACATAATTAATTCAAGCGATAGGGAAGAAGAACATGAAAAGTACTTCAATCAATAAATAATGAATCCACAACCATATTCAAGCAAAGTTAGGCCATCGAGATAGAATGAAAAACGCTGAATTCGCGGTTGTCAATCGCGACGAATGGTGATCTTCTTCTCCGGTTTCCTCTTTTCTCCCAAATAGTCAAACAGCTAATAAAAACCTAAAATAAAGTCTAAGATGTGTTTTTAGGAGTTCTAACTAGAATATAGGGTTTTGGGTGATGTTCGGAGCTATTTAAGCCCTTAGATCAGATCAAAAGGTCCAAAACTCGTCAAAATCGGAAAATAGCATCTTTGAAGCTAAAAAAAGGCAAAATCGGTGCCAAATGCACGGTTGTAGTTGTTGGAATTGATCTAGGGTTTAAGAAAAAATTTAACGCTTCGCAAAGCGGCGGAATTTTAAAAATTTTCTTTTCAAGTAAAAACGGTTTTTACTAACCTAGACAAAGTGCAAGCACATGTAAATAAAAACCTAATATGAGCATAGAAGTTTACTAACCTTTCTTAAAGCTTGAACTTTGAGAAGCTTTTGGAAAGTTTGCAACGCTCGTCTCCTCGCAGCACGTCTCTCTTTCTTTCCTCGGCACCTCGAGCAACCACGATAGTTTCTATCACTAAATCACTCGAAATAAAAGGAATCAGTGAGTGGGCACTTTTAAACACTACGACTTAAGAACGAGTCTTGAAGTCGCAGAGCTAAACTCTTGGTCAAATGAGGACCTAGGTGCCAAAACAATAAAACAAAATTGAAGAGAGAGAGAGAGAGAGGATCGGCCAAGTCTAGAGAGAGAAGCTCTCAATCTCTAAAACTTGGATGAGGAAACAATGAGAATGAGGGCCCTATTTATAGGAGAGGGATTACCTTCAATAAGATAGTTTCCTCTTCTAAAAAATATCACATATTCATGAGCAAAAAACTAGTTTCCTCTTTACTCATGTTGGGCGCCCAACTCATGCCATTAAAGGCTTGGATTTGTTTCCTATTTTGTTCCATTCTATAGTTGGCCGATTTCCCTAATGCATCCATATGCAAATTTGTTTCCTCTTTTTCTTTTGGCAAGTATCTTGATACATTTATGCACAAAATATTCTCTCTTTCTTTGGGTATTATGGGCGCCTATTTCTCATCTAGAAGGACCTTCTAGAAGCATCTTCATTTGTTCATGACAACATGAGAAATGCCCATTAAGAATTTTCAATAAAATTCTTATGAAATGAAATTAATCCACAAGGCCCAATAATACTAATATTGGCCGAGTGAAACATGTCATTAAATGACCTTGTCAAAAATTTATTGACATTCATTTCATCCTATGTCTCAAAAGACAAAAATACCCTTTTGACAATTTTCGTTCTTGTTTTGACTTAGCTTCCAGTTTAACTATTCCTAATCGATGTGATTCGTGACAGTGACCTCATGGATCCAAATGAACAAAGCTTGAGCTAAAGTACTTGGACTCAAAAGTTCACAAACCTTTTCCAAGCTTAGCTTAATGTCAACTGACTCCACTAAAGAGTTGACACTGAAAATCTCTCGGTTCAAATGAATTTATTTTCTACTCAAGAATTCAACCTAATTGTAATGAGCGGATCCACAGAATATTATCAGTGTTTACCCTTCATGAATATCATCAGCTTGTCGGGATTTACAAAATTACCATTTTACCCTTCTAGCTGTTATTTCCTCAACTCCGTTGTCGCTTGTGAATAAGTTAGAAACAATGTATTGACGAGGAGCTAACAAGTCACATTGTTTCATCCAAAAGAGTCAAGACTCAATTTGGACACTGGCCAGTTCATTTATTCACACTCCAAGGAACAAAGCATGAGGTGATATACATTGCATTTCAGCAATCTTGTACATGAATTCCATATCTATAAGAACTTCACAAAGTTACTCATGACATTCTCACAACTTAGTATTTCACCAATATGCCTTGTTCGGAATCACATAGTGAGTCCGAACTCTGACTTTCTCAAATGAGAATACTAAGGTGTGAAATGACATGTCTCATTTCAAGATTAAGTTAAGCACTATGCAATTCATACGTAGTGGCTTCGAGACATAAGAGATTAAATGGTTTGATCTTATCTTGTCTCTAGAAGTGCACTGGTCAATTCAGTACCTTCGGAAGATACCTAGAAGAACTATAGAGTCTCCAACTCTCAATGTGACGACCCGACTTTTCGGACCGTCATACTAAGCTTAATTCTCTTACTTTTAAAAAAAATAGTGGATAATTTTTTTTTTTAAACATCGTTTCATAAATTTATAAAGTTTAGATTTTAAAATAAAAACAACTTTGAATATAACCAACATTTGAAATCTTACAAAAACATTATTTGAATATAAGAGAAATAGTTAATTAGAAATTCCAAACTAAAGTAGGTGGTTGGAATATTCAACGGAAATAAAACCATAAAAATTCAACTTCAGTTTTGCACAACTAATTAAACTTGGAAAGTATCTTAAGCATAAAAATCTCAAACCGAGTGTTTATAAAATTTCGTAGCGGAAGTCTTTTAAATAAGCGAGCGGAATCACAACCCAACCCCTTAGCCATCGAACGCCGCTGATCCACCCTCCTCACTTATTTATTTGTTGCTTACCTACAATACGGACGAATACACATAATATGAGCTAACGCTCAGCGAGAATAACAATAACTCACAAAAAGATGAGTAATGCGATGCATGATCCGGTTATTAGTGTTTTAAATTCTAATAGTGTCATGGTCTTTCGTATCATAAGTCTTATCATATTTTATTCGGGGTGCCCCTAGAGTAGTCGTACCAATTTCAGTGTACACTTTGGAAACGAACTACGGGGCTGCGACCTCCCATAGTTCGCACCATCTAATAACATATCATATGAGAAAACTCCCTTTATGAGCCCGTAGGTCGGCTCGAGAGAATTCTCTTAATACCTCCGTAGCTCGAGGCGGTACGACTCTCTTACTTATCTTATCACTTGATTATTTGCGTTACATACAAAGATGATATATGACCTAAACATAAATGAAACATGCTAATAAATAGAACATGTTATGCCAAAATTGTACTAAACTCATACATAAACTCATCATAACGAGTCATAACATAATAATCACAATTCACTCAATAACATATACATGCACATAAGAGATATCACACAATCAATCATATAACACATATAAACCAATTCAGATCACACACTCATCGTAATTTAATTTTAAACTAATCCGTATTGTAGTGAGATTATTCTCACCTTGTTTCGGGAACGTGCGACTTTAAACTATCGAACGATCGGAAAACGTATTTGGCTCGGGACCTAAACGAAAGAATAAAAATAAATAAAGCTTATCACTAACTATCTCTGGTACTCTTAAAAAAAACCATACAAGGCTGCTGAAAAAAGAATTCCAGAAATGAAAATTGGACATGAAAAGACCAAAATACCCTTAATCCTAAAGTATCGGGGAAAAAACGTTTTCTGGAAAAATTCTGAAAACATTACAGAAGCTAGAGAATAAAAAACTGAACGTTTTCATCTTCAGTGGTGTTACCAAAATCGGATCCCAAATAACAGAACCGAATTAAAAGTATAAGACGCTTTAAAAAAATTTCTGGAACCTATCTGCGCACTGGTACCAAATTTCGGTTTAGAAATAGTTCTACTAATTAAAAACTCATCAAAATTTTATCATATAATATAAACATATAAAAGTATCTTGTATAAAAATTTCATTCCAAAATACATCTTCTAGGTATTTTAAAAAAAAACAAGACCTTGCTGATTGAATCCATGTAAAACTATATGCGCACCGATGGTAAATGTTTTTTATAAAATAAACCATTCAACTAAAAATCATAAAATTTTAAACACATACCGAAGACATCTATACTATTCAGGCATAAAAATATCAAATAAAAATTCGTTTTGTAGCTATTTAAAAAAATCAAACACGCTGTTTGGATTATGAGGAAAAACAATTCTACGTACCGATGGTAAAAGATTTTTAGAATACTCATATATATATATATATATATATATATATATATATATATATATATAGATGTGACATGCTAAGATATCAAAATTATTACAGATATAAATGCTTTAGATATTTACAAAAACAACATTTAAATTAATCGTCACATGAATGCTTATATATATTTATATATACAAAAAGTTCCAAAACAAGTCTAAAAATAAAAATAAAAAGATAATAAAAAAAAACAACCAAACAAACTCATATCTAAACTTGAAATTCGAAGTACTCAAAACATATAAAAACAAGCACAATGGAAATATAGCGACACACCCAAAAAAAAATTTCAACCCATAGTTTCACACCACATATTCTAACATACATAATGATATCCTGTGGTGGTGACATTAGAATATTAAATGGGTCCATTAGGAGAATAGCCAATTGTTGGAATTGATCTAGGGTTTAAGAAAAAGATTAAACGCTTTCGGGAAGCGGCGGAATTTTAAAAAATTTCTTTTCAAGTAAAAACAGTTTTTACTAACCTAGACAAAGAGCAAGTACATGTAATTAAAAACTAATATGAGCTAGAAGTTTACTAACCTTTCTTGAAGCTTGAACTTTGAAGAAGCTTTTGGAAAGTTTGCAACGCTCGTTTCCCCTCGCAGCACGTCTCTCTTTCTTTCCTCGGCACCTCGAGCAACCACGATTGTTTCTATCACTAAATCACTCGAAATAAAAGGAATCAGTGAGTGGGCACTTTTAAACACTACGACTTAAGAATGAGTCTCGAAGTCGCAGAGCTAAACTCTAGGTCAAGTGAGGACCCTAGGTGCCAAAGCAAAAAATCGAAAATAAAGTAGAGAGAGAGAGAGGATTTCGGCCACAAGTTCTAGAGAGAGAGTCTCTCAAATCTCTTAAACTTGGATGAATGAAATGTGAGGAAATGAGGCTCCTATTTATAGGAGAGGTCTCACCTTCAATAAGGTAGTTTCCTCTTCTATAGAATATCACATATTCATGAGCCAATTTCCTCTTTTTCCCTTTGAGACACTCGGCCAACACAAGGCTTCTAGAAGCCTTGATTTGTTTCCTATTTTGTTCAAGGCTTGCCTTTTCTCTCAACATGGCCGATTCCCTTATGCATGCATATGCAAATTTGTTTTCTCTTTTTCTTTTGGCAAGTATCTAAATACATTTATGCACAAAATAAACTCTCCTATTTCTCTATAGGGTAGGCGCCCAACATGTCTCTAGAAGGAGCTTCTAGAAGCTTCTTCATTTATTCATGAGAACATGAAAAAGGCCCATTAAGAATTTTCAATAAAACTCTTATGAAATGAAATTAATTCACGAGGCCCAATGATCAAGTCATGGCCGAGTGACATTAAGTCATCAAATGAACTTGTCAACAAATTTATTGACATTCATTTCATCCTTTGTCTCAAAAGACAAAAATACCCTTTTAACTATTTTCGTTCTTGTTTTGACTTAGCTTCCAGTTTAACTATTCCTATCGATGTGATTCGTGACAGTGACCTCATGGACCCAAATGAACAAAGCTTGAGCTAAACAGTTGGACTCAAAAGTTCACAAACCTTTTCCAAGTTTAGCTTAATGTCAACTGACTCCACTAAAGAGCTGACACTGAAAATCTCTCGGTTCAAATGAATTTGTTTTCTACTCAAGAATTCGACCTAATTATGATGAGCGGATCCACTGAATATTATCTATGCTACCCTTCATGAATGTCATCAGCTAGTCGGGATTTACCAAATTACCATTTTACCCTTCTAACTGTTATTTCCTCAACTCCTTTGTCGCTTGTGAATAAGTTAGAAACAATGTATTGACGAGGAGCTAACAAGTCACATTGTTTCATCCAAGAGAGTCAGGACTCAATTTGGACACTGGCCAGTTCATTTATTCACACTCCAAGGAACAAAGCATGAGGTGACATACATTGCATTTCAGCAATCTTGTACATGAATTCCATATCTATGAGAACTTCACAAAGTTACTCATGACATACTCACAACTTAGTACTTCACCAATAGGCCATGTTCGGAATCACATAGTGAGTCCGAACTCTGACTTTCTCAAATGAGAATACTAAGGTGTGAAATGACATGTCTCATTTGAGGATTAAGGTAAGCATGATGCAATTCATACATAGTGACTTCGAGACATAAGAGGTTAAATGGTTTGTTCTTATCTTGTCTCTAGAAGTGCACTGGTCAATTCAGTACCTTCGGAAGATACCTAGAAGAACTATAGAGTCTCCAACTCTCAATGCCTCATAACCAGACATCATAGATTCTTCTAACAATCGTACTGAGGTCAATAGTCCTTTGACCCTAAGATTGCGAATATATCGTTTTAAGCAAACTACGAAGAGTTTGTTCATGCAAATCTACATTTGTCTCTTCGTAAGTTGTTAAGTTTGTTTATGGACTAAAAGACTAAGGTTTTATCATAAAGCTTCAAACAAAGAAAGAATGAATGAACGTTTCAACTTTATATTAATGAATAAGCAATTACAAGCAAGAGTCTTCGTAAGACTATATGACATCAAATGTACATAAATAGACACTACCACTCTTCTTGTGGGCACCATTGACAACACCAATTACATTTGACATTGCTAAATAGCCAATGTTTGATAAATTTTAAGTAAATAGCCACTTTCACACGTAAATCTTAGGTAAATAACTATTTTCATACACTACCAGAAATTTGGCCTCTAACTACTGCCGAACGCCGTAGTCATTTTAAATCCACTATAGTTTACCGACTGTCATCTATTGCACTGGAGTCTTATCTCTTTGATTATGACTCCAGTGTTTGGTCGTAGTGTATCTGTTTTATAAGACTGTAGTTAAAATATATAACTACATTGTTTAGATGTAGTCTTACTAGTGGCTTCTATAAATACTACAGCGTTATGATGTAGTTATATATAACTCAATTACATAAGATAAAAAAAACTACAGTTTTAACAAGTAGTCTTAATTGAGTCAATTAGACAGACTACGGCGTTTTTGTGGCATCTATTGCACTGGAGTCTTATCTCTTTGCCTATGACTCCAGTCTTTTCTGTTGAAGACTACATCTTTAAAATGTAGTTGTTGAAGTTAAGAGTGCATAAACACTGCAACTTTAGAAAGTAGTTTTAATTAATTGAATTTGACTGACTACTGTGTTTTTGTGTCATCTATTGCACTGAAGTCTATTCTATTTGGCTATGACTCCAGTCTTTTATCTTGAAGACTACATTTTTTAATTGTAGTTTATATTCATGAAATTATATTTTAACAATATAGACTACATCTTATTTATGTAGAGCAATTTTTTAAAATAAAAATATATTTAAATAAATATAAAATTAAATACATAAATGAATATCTAAAAAAAACACATGATATCCAAATAAATCTCATATTCCATTAAATCATCAATCAATAGCATTATAGTGTCATACAAATAAAATTCATGTCTAATTTATTGCATACTTGGCCAAACAAGCTATTAAGCATGTTTTGATATCAGTTCATTAGCATGCAAAATTAATATACCCATTCACGTGAAAAAAATAATTAAACAAAACGCAATAAAGTTTCACCGGGGAGAGTGGCTCGACCGGACGACATAAAGTCTAATTCCCTCTGTGAGCTTTTTATCTGGGTCGCCAACCTTGAGAGCAGAGAATCAGAGAAACCATATCAAAAACAAGTTATGACAAAAAAGCTTAAAACAAACATTTATTAAAAAAAAAAGAATACCAGATTGACCAAGTACTTCCTCACCAACTTCTTGGTAGTTTATACTCATCTTTGAACTGGGATGTGAAGCTGAAATTCCCGTGGCTATCAGACTAATAGTCACAACACCATATTCTAGCTAAACAAGATTTGACATTGACATGTATTCGACGCCATCAAAGATTCAATTAGTAGATACCTTTAATAAATTCACACATCAAAATTGTTCAAACCAGGCACTGAACTCTAATAACACATAGTACAACAAGTTAAATAAAAAAAACAAGAAGTTAAATATAAAGCCTCTAGCTTCAATGCATGTGCCAAATTGCCAGTACAGCAACAAGTTAAATAAGCATAATCTCACTATGAACTCTTAGCAACATTGTCATATAAGGTATCTAGATTATGGTTCATACACACGGATGTGTTTGTAACCTCATGGTTTTCTCTCACAACTCAACTACTGTTTCCCTCTTTCTATAGTCAATAGCCTTTGTTGTTCTTGTTCCCATTTCATCATCTTAGACAAGGAAATTTTTGACAAATAAAGCACCAAGAGACCAAGCTTCCCAAGAAGTTTTTTCACCCATACAAAAGCGAGAGAAATATTATACCTGCAATGAAGGATATATCTTTGTCTTTGTACCTCCCGATGAACAAATTAATAGTGTCTCTGAGAGCTTTTTGTGTCCAAAAGCAACGCCGTGATATCCTGGAACAAAATCATTGCAGATATGAGTTCATATAGTCCAAGACAGTCTCCTCGAGAATCCATCAGCACTCTAGAGAGTAAAAGTCTTCAAGCTTCAATTTTGTGTCCAAAAGCACGCACCTTTAATTTTGGGTTACCGAGACGAGACAACGATCTACGACGGTGCTGGAAGAGAAGACGACATGCTGGGAGTGCAGAGTCAGGATTGGAATAAACGGGTTGCGGTTGGGCTCGATGACGGGCTTATGTTATTACGACTCTTTCCACTCAGACTTGTCAGACTCGATTGCCCTTTCTTTTAAGTCGCACTATCCATATTCTCGCAAGCACTTGGCATGATATTCTTTTTCAAACTGATGGAACACAAAACAGGAACTGTGCGATCAGAATTACAATTATAATATTTAATGTGAATATACATGTGTTACTCGAGCAGCACACAGGGGTTGGGCTTTACACTTCCTCTTATCAAAATATCAATACATGTTACAATGCACTCATCGAATTGAGCTGAACTGAAATCATCACAGAACACACACACTCAACACATACACAGACACACAAACATGCACACACACTCAAACACACACACACACACACACACACACACACACACACACACACACACACACACACACACACACACACACACACACACACATATCCGAAAATGACTACCTTGCTGATGAAAAAGTTAGGGGATATTTGTCACACTAACCCTAGAGAAGCATACCAGCCCAACAATCCCTACAGTACGGAAGGCGTGTTCAGAGTCGATTATGACGATGATGGCGTGGACGGCGTCGAGGTCGTCGAGGCTTCCTTTGAACGGCGTCCTTACCTGACCAGACTTTCTCATTGCATGACCAAACCAGTCTTCTGAGCAGCTTCCTTGCGCTTGGTAGCAGGGACAGTGGCTCGATCGTGGGACAATGGGTCTGAAAAAAAAACTAATACACACACCCGCAGAGTTAGGCAACACACACACGCACATCACATAAACACACACCCGCAGAGTTAGGCAACACACACACGCACATCATAAAAATATTATCCAAAAAATTGAATCAAACAATCATCACCACTGTAACAATTTAAAATATGCTTATCTAAGTATTGCAAGAAAGCCTACATGTGTGTGTGTGTGTGTGTGTGTGTGTGTGTGTGTGTGTGTGTGTAAGAGATGGGTAGAAAGATGCAAAAGGCTAAGAACCCGTTGCTGCAAATTTATAGATCTAGATACTTTTATTGAATCAAAGAGAACTCAGATTCAATAACCTAGTTCTTGGAGATGCACAAAACAGGGAAATTAAGCCCTTAAAGAACTGACCTAAACTCGGACCATATTTCACGTGCAAGAACCTTCTACAGGACCGAACGAGGGAAGTAATAGTCTCAAAATACTCTTCTCTGTATTCTAATTCAAGTAAAAACTCTAATCACCCTAGAAACCAAAAGTAGAACATTAAAAGTAGAACATTAAAATCATAACAATCCAGGCACCTGTTGACCTAGAAGAAAAGCCACATGAGAGTTAAAAGTAGAACATTAAAATCATAACAGTCCAGAACAAAGAATTGAAAGATACACATCTCATAAATCTAGAAAGATAACTCCAATGGAAACAATAACTCCAATCAAAATCACTGCGAAATCGGAAACCAATCCGCGATTTTTCTTCTCACCTGCCAATAGTATTGTCAACGTCAAAGCCAAAGCCTTGTTCGGTTCTCCCAGCTCTATGCATTTCAGCTAGTCTCCTTCCAAGAACAGACTAACACAAAGAGGTCGGTTTTAATTTAATTTTTTTTCCTTACAAGACATGAATTGCGAATGTTAATTCTGACCTGATCACCTCTAGACCCACCAAATTCGATGAACTCCATAATTATGTAAGAACCGCCAGTAGGTAATGATCCGACCTGTGACGCTTAGGATTAAGACCACAAGTGTTTGAGGTTCTCGAAAAATTGTTTATCTTCATACCTTGAATGGTCTCGGGACGCGAATGGATTTGGTTTCGTACATGGCGTTCAATCCCAACGCTTCTCCTTCAAACATCGAAGGTCTGATACCCCTATAACAATTTCATGTTTCATACATCTACAATGAAGACGGCTATACATGCATATTCAAAAAAGAAGAATGGTTTTAAAGTTTTAAGTTTTAAGCTATGAAATAACAACACATCGACTATATACTAATAAAAAAAAAGCCATAATCAAAACAGAAGATTATTCAGTAAAGTTTAAAGTAGAAGAAGAATTACAATTATGTACCTGATCTCCTCCCGAACCTTCAGCAAAACTGGACTCTTCAGTATACACATCATCGTAAAGGACTTTCCATAAATATCACAGCAACTGAGTAACAAAATTTTATAAATAAGATTATTGGAAATAACAGAGTTAGTACCAAAAACAAGCCAATTCGAGTCTCAAATGAACATGAAATCCACGGAGTACAACAGAGGAACAAAAGCCCCAATTCCAGAGTTTTAAAACCCTAATTTCATAGAGAATTAGGAAAAAAAAATATTTGAATCCTCACCTGACCACATGAATCACCCTTTCTTCTCGGCGGAAACACTCGCTGGAACTTTGAAATCGAAAGTAAAAGAGAAACAGAGAATCAAACCCTAGATTTTCTAGGAGAAAATCGAAAAATCAGAGGAACTAATATTATCATCTTCATCACCTTCTCCGGTCAAGCGACAAGATGGTGAAGGCGCGGCGAAGAGGAGGCGATGGTTGTCAGCGACTCTGGGTGAAAGAGAGATACGAGATGAGAGAGAGCATCTGAATGTTATGTTTGTGATTCATATATCTTGGTTAGGATTTGGAGGACTGAATGAGGTATTTGAGAGGGGAGGTCGGAGGTGAGGATTGTAGTTCTGTAGATCGGAGGTGAGTGTATACGAAGAGATGGAGAGAGAGAAACATTATTTTTTGAGAGAAGGAGAGAGAGAAACATTGAGAGAGAGATATATGAAGATGAAAGAGAGGGAAAGTGTACTTGGTCATTTCTTCTTAATTTTCATATTGGTGGGAAACCAATTTTGTTACGGGAAATTTCCCACTCACATTCAAATACTAAAATTTTGTTAATTTTTTATATTTTAAGTATTACAACTCCTTCTTTATCTTTGACTGTAGTGTAAATGTGCCAAAATTTTGTGGGAAATTTCCCTCCATTTAAAAATGGTGAAATTTTGATCATTTTTAATTTTTTGAGTATTACCACTACTTTTCCATTCTCTACAGCTTTATATTCGACTGGAGTCTAATATAGGCCTAAAAAAGGTGACTGTAGTCTGTATTGAAAGACTCCATTAAAAGGCTAAACTGGAGTTAAAAAAAAAAAACTATAGTTGTATCCCATATTTCTGGTAGTGATATACCACACGTTGCCTATTTACAGATTTACGTCTGAAAGTGATTATTTACCTAAGATTTATCAAATGTTGGCTATTTAGTAATGTCAAACGTTTAAGTTGACTATTTTTCTAAATTTCTAATATTAAATTATCTTACTATATAATTAGTGCTTTATAACGAGATCTAATCAAGCATATTACTATACCATGATCCTAACCATGATGTCTCAGATATTCTTAATTTTTCACCTGTGTATATAACTGACTCCGCTGCTTATCAGAAAGAAAGATGACGAAAGATGTTTGAGTCAATTTTATATGCCTGCCAATCTAAGTCACGTCGGAATATGATATATGATTCCATTTTATGGATCCATTAAGGGGAAGATAACACTAAAATTATGTATATATAGATATGTATATATATGTAGGAATTATTTATATGAAATAGTCCTTTTAAAGTTATTTTTTAAGCAAAAAGGGCCACGTTTCATAGGCTATTGCATAGTATAACCGCGTATAATGTAATACTAATATACCCCTTTTGAAAAAGAAATTTTACATGATTTTGTAGCATAAAATTAGGAAAAAAAAGCCAACTTAAACGTTTGACATTGCTAAGTAATCAATGTTTGGTAAATCTTAGGTAAATAGCCAGTTTCAGACGTAAATCTTATTTAAAAAACCAACGTTTGGTATATGAAAGTGGCGACTCTCGAGTTAAGAAGCTAGTCCACGATTCGACTCTCGAGTCCTCATGACGACTGTAAGCAAAATAAGTTAAGTTGACCAGCAGTTTTGGAGTCAAATCTCAATTTCACGAGGTTACACTCGAACCCTTGTATCGTCTCAAAAGAATGTCCATGAGTTCACTTTAGAGTCATCTTGTCGACTCTAAATCAACTACTCGAGTAGACTGTAATTGAAGAAGCTGGAGTCGAATCTCAGAGTCCACGCGTTGACTTTTGGATCCTCGTGTCGATTCCAAATCAAGTCCTCGAGTCTACTCTGATGACCTGGAGTAGACTCTAATTAAAGATACTAGAGTCAAATCTCAAGGCCACGAGTTGACTTTTTGGTCCTTGTGTTGACTCTTAATCAAGTCCTCGAGTCAACTTTGACGTCCTCGAGTAAACTCTTGGTCAAGATGCTGGAATCGGATCTTAAGTATACGAGTTGACTTTTGAGTCCTTGTATTGATTCCAAATCAAATTTTCAAGTAGACTCTGACTTCCTCTAGCAGACTACAACATCCTCGAGTAGACTGTTGTCGCACGAAAATGAACAGCGATTGTATACCTTGGGCGGTTCGATCCAAGGCCAGACCAAGTGATCGCACTCGGGGCAAAAGTGTGAACTCGAAAGTCTCGAGCTAGGCTTTCTCTGATGAGCCCTCCTCTCGGAAGAGGGGAGGGGTGAGGAGGAGGAGTGACCGTACCTTTTGTGTTTAGGCTGCCTACGTACCCGTGTGTGGGATCAGGTCAGAACGTAGTTCAGGGCGTATGTAACGCAACGTGAGGCACTGAGCCTTGATGGAGAAGCGTACTCGATGAAGGAGTGGTGCGCGGAGGAATCCTGAGCGACGTCTCAGAACTTCGGAGATCGCGTACGCGTCTAGCGTGTTAGACGCGTAGGGAACTCTATTCGAGAACCCTTGGAGCGTACCTGGGTACTGGAGGGCGTTCAATAAGAGGGAGCAACGTCCAAGAGTCCCCGAGAATGCTTCAGAACCTCTGAGAATGAGAGAAACTTGTGGGAGTGCTTCAGGCCAAAGTTGGCATCAAAAGAAGCAGATGAGAGCAAGAATTCGAGCGTATCGATAGGAAAAAATAGGATGGCTTCCCCTTCAGTGATATGAGGTATTTATAGGTGTTTGAGGACCTTAGGAGGGTCCTTTGTCGCCCACGTGGGACTAGAGGCGCGCGCATCGTCAAGAGGAGGCGTGCAGACTTCGCGCGGCGCGCAGCACACGGCGCACGGCGCGCGACGCAGGGCACGCGTGCGCGCGGCGCTTGACTCGTGGCACGCGGGATGCGCTGCTCTGCGCGCGGCGCGACCCTAACCCGGCGCGGCGCGGCGCACTAGGCGCGGCACGCGCATGGCTGTTTCTTCGCGAGCCTTCGCGGCCCTTGTTCTATGGGGCCCGTCAAGCCGCCTTTGGTTTCTCATCCCGCATTTGCGACACGAAATTACCTATTTGACGCGTGGGATCCGACCCGAGGCTCATCTCGAGGAGACCGACTCCGGTCTCGACTCGAAGAGCGAGGCTCGACTCGAGGATGTTGGAATCGATCTAGGGTTTAAGAAAATAATTAACGCTTCGGTAAGCGGCGGAATTTTAAAAATTTTCTTTTCAAGTAAAAACGGTTTTTACTAACCTAGACAAAGAGCAAGTACATATAAATAAAAACTTAATATGAGCATAGAAGTTTACTAACCTTTCTTGAAGCTTGAACTTTGAGAAGCTTTTGGAAAATTGCAACGCTCGTCTCCTCGCAGCACGTCTTTCTTTCTTTCCTCGGCACCTCGAGCAACCACGATAGTTTCTATCACTAAATCGCTCGAAATAAAAGGAATCAGTGAGTGGGCACTTTTAAACACTACGACTTAAGAACGAGTCTTGAAGTCTCAGAGCTAAACTCTAGGTCAAGTGAGGACCTAGGTGCCAAAACAATAAAACGAAATTGAAGAGAGAGAGAGAGAGAGAGAGAGAGAGAGAGAGAGAGAGAGGATCGGCCAAGGTTCTAGAGAGAGAGTCTCTCAAATCTCTAAAACTTGGAATGAATGAATTATGAAGAAAAGGGGCTCCTATTTATAGGAGAGGTCTCACCTTCAATAAGGTAGTTTCCTCTTCTATAGAATATCACATATTCATGAGCCAATTTCCCCTTTTTTCTCTTGAGACACTCGGCCAACATAGGCTTCATTAAGCCTTGGCTTTGTTTCCTTTTTTTGTTCCTTGCCTTGCCTTGTCTCTCTCTTGGCCGAATCCCTTATGCATCCATATGCAAATTTGTTTCCTCTTTTTCTTTTGGCAAGTATCTTGATACATTTATGCACAAAATAATCTCTCCTATTTCTCTATAGGGTAGGGGCCCAAACTCATTCTAGAAGGAGCTTCTAGAAGCTTCTTCATTTGTTCATGACAACATGAGAAAGGCCCATTAAGAATTTTCAATAAAATTCTTATGAAATGAAATTAATTCACAAGGCCCAATGATCAAGTCATGGCCGAGTGACATTAAGTCATCAAATGAACTTGTCAAAAAATTTATTGACATTCATTTCATCATTTGTCTCAAAAGACAAAAATACCCTTTTGACTATTTCCGTTCTTGTTTTGACTTAGCTTCCAGTTTAACTATTCGTATTCGATGTGATTCGTGACAGTGACCTCATGGATCCAAATGAACAAAGCTTGAGCTAAATACTTGGACTCAAAAGTTCACAAACCTTTTCCAAGTTTAGCTTAATGTCAACTGACTCAATTAAAGAGTTGCACTGAAAATCTCTCGGTTCAAATGAATTTATTTTCTACTAAAGAATTCAACCTAATTATGATGAGCGGATCCACTGAATATTATCTATGTTTACCCTTCATGAATATCATCAGCTAGTCGGGATTTACAAAATTACCATTTTACCCTTCTAGCTGTTATTTCCTCAACTCCTTTGTCGCTTGTGAATAAGTTAGAAACAATGTATTGACGAGGAGCTAACAAGTCACATTGTTTCATCCAAAAGAGTCAAGACTCAATTTGGACACTGGCCAGTTCATTTATTCACACTCCAAGGAACAAAGCATGAGGTGATATACATTGCATTTCGGCAATCTTGTACATGAATTCCATATCTATGAGAACTTCACAAAGTTACTCATGACATTCTCACAACTTAGTACTTCACCAATAGGCCTTGTTCGGAATCACATAGTGAGTCCGAACTCTGACTTTCTCAAATGAGAATACTAAGGTGTGAAATGACATGTCTCATTTCAGGATTAAGGTAAGCACGATGTAATTCATACGTAGTGACTTCGAGACATAAGAGGTTAAATGGTTTGTTCTTATCTTGTCTCTAGAAGTGCACTGGTCAATTCAGTACCTTCGGAAGATACCTAGAAGAACTATAGAGTCTCCAACTCTCAATGCCTCATAACCAGACATCATAGATTCTTCTAACAATCATAGTGAGGTCAATAGTCATTTGACCCTTAGATTGCAAATATATCGTTTTAAGCAAACTACGAAGAGTTTGTTCATGCAAATCTACATTTGTCTCTTCGTAAGTTGTTTAGTTTGTTTATGGAGTAAAGACTAAGGTTTTATCATAAAGCTTCAAACAAGGAAGATTGAATGAACGTTTCAACTTTTTATTAATGAATAAGCAACTACAAGCAAGAGTCTTCATGAGACTTTATTACATCCAATGTAGAATATAAAGATTACAACTCTTCTTGTGGACACCATTGACAACAGAGGAGACTGATTCAAGGCTCGACTCGAGTAGCGAGGCTATACTCGAGGAGACCTACTCAAGGCTCGACTCGAGGAGCGAGGCTCGACTCGAGGAGACCGACTCAAACCTCGACTCGAGGAGTGAGGCTCGACTCGAGGAGACTGACTCAAGTCTCAACTCGAGGAGCGAGGCTCGACTCAAGGAGTTGATTCAAGTCTCGACTCGAGGGGCTAAGCTCGACTCATGGAGGGCTTGCCGCTTTTCAAGACCTCCTGCCTGACCATCGGCCCTTCGAGCGGCTCGTCTTTCTTGACGTTTCGGGTTTTCCGAAAACAACCAACATTAGCCCCCCAAGTTCGTCGCGCGGGAGGTCCCTGGCGATGAACTTTAAGTTGTTTGGTTGGGTGTTTGAGGAAAATTTACTTCAAAGTCCCGTCACCCAAGGAAAGTGTTCTTTTCCTTTTTCTGTTTTCTTCTTTCTTTTCTTTTATTTCTTTTTTTTTTGCAACCGCGCGGCGCGCGCCTTAGACGGCACGGCGCGTGGTCCGTGCGGCGAGACTTGCGCGGTGCGCCCCGTGCGCGCGGGGAAATTCGACTTTTTTGGAGGTTTTCCCCCGTTTCATCTCCTTGTGGGAGCAGGATTTGGACTCCTACCCCCCCAGGAGCATATAAATAAGCCCCCCCTCTCTCCGTATTCTTCCACTTTATTTTTTCTCTCTTTCTCTACACTTTTTTTTTCTTTTCTACACGCTTGCATTATGGATATTCCTTCCCTTTTCTCAACTGAGGATCCCGAGATTGATTTCTCTCTCTTGTTCCATGACTCTGAACATGTAGAGGATGACCTCTTGGCGGGATTAGGGGATGTTCCTTTGCACGTGGAAGAGAATCCAAGTGGAGTGGAGCAGTGGCTCGAAGAAGGCGAGCCGGGCGCGACTGCGCCCGTTCCTCAACCTCGGGAGGAGTGCGTGCTGACTGGGCCTGGCATAGATCGAGGCGCCGATCCTCCTACGTCCGGGGAATCCGTACCTTGTCTCGTGATCAACTTGGTCGGCGAGGGGGCACGTGACAAGCCCCGTCCCGACGCGCCAAAGTCCGACTTGGATTCTCATGGCACGCCGGGAGACGTTGCTGGCGCGGGTGTGATGACTTCGCTAGAGTCGGTCCTTGACGAGATTGAATGCGTGGACGACTTTGGTCTCGAGTCAGAAGATCCCGGAGGTGATTTAGAGACATGTCTGGGGGCCGAGGGCCTCGCACCGGAGTGCCCCGAGGGGCCGCTTGCGACCGCCGCGGCCGTGTTGGAGGGTGGTGGTCCTTCCTTGGAGCCAGGGGGTGCTCAGCCCGAGACCCCTGACGCAGAGGCGATAGTGTCAGTGAGGTCGCTTGCTAGGATGGAGTAGTATCCCGAGGAAGGCTTTACTGCTCCCGAGGGCTTCGATTGTTCGAGGGTTGATGCTTCGAGCTCGCTCACCTACCGGACATTCATCGGTCTCAGGGAGGCATTTGCCATTCCGTCGTCCATTGCGCTTCTTCGTCCTTACAGGGCGATCGTTCTTTTCGTCCTTGCCGTGGATTTGCCGCAGTTTCGGTCGCGAGTCTCAACTGCGGGTTGCGGTTGCCGTTCCAACCCATCGTCCAACATCTCCTCGCACGATTGGGGGCGCATGCTTGTCAGATAAGTCCGGCGTTTTATCGCATCGTGGCAATGTGTCACATGGAGTGGCATTGCCAGACCGAGCGGGCAATGACCATGAGTGACTTTCGCAATCTCGTCGCGTTCTTCCCTGCGCCCGGGCAACCCAGTTTCTACATGGCCCGCGATCGCCGGAACACTAAGCTGATCACGGACTCGGAGAAGTATAATCGGAGAGCGTGGGTGTGGGTTTCGGCCGAGGCTTTTGGCGATGCACTGCTTAGGTTTGGTCCCTTGACCGAGTTTTCCGCCGACGCGGGGGCCGATGATCTCAACTTCGTGAAGGAGATCCGGGGAATGTCGGAGGCTCGGAAAGCCGTTGAACGATTCTGTTCGCCTAAGCTGATGGCTTCTACCAGGTGGTTCCCGCTTTGTCCTCCTGGCCGTGACGATAGTCAGCGGGCGGAGAGCGCCCCCAGCGTCGTGTCTTCTCCCTCTAGCAGTGGTCTTCCAGGTATTCCAACTTTCGCTCTTTCTGTTTTTGCTTTCAGTCTAGGGTATTGACTTTGTTGCTTTTGTAGCCTCCTCGGCTAGGGTGAGGGCTCGGGCACGCTTAGCGAAGTCGTTGGCGGCAATCCGTTCTCGGATCACGACGCGGAACGTTCAGGAAAAGCCCGATACCGGTTATCTGGCAGAGAGCGGCCCTCGTGCTTCTTTGAAGCGACCCTCTTCCTCGGCTCTTCCAGACACGTCTTCGGACTCGAAACGTGTTAATTCGATGATCAAGGTGGAGGCTGCGGAGGTTAGAGGGGAATGTTCCCTGGGCCTCGCACAATCTTCGATGAAGATGTGGAAGAGTATCGTGGCCAGCAGCGACGTAGAGTTCTTTCGTCATGGCGTCTCTGACGCACAGAGAGTAAGTTTTGTTTGCCTTTACCCTCTTGCTTTGTTCTACTAGGGCCTTGTCTTTTGCCGACTTGTCTTTTCGCCTTCTCATGTGCTTGCTCGAGCAACCCGGGGTGAGAAGATCCTTCACGACCTTATCCGACGAATGGGCCTTGCCTAAGAGGAGCTCGCTCAAGCGAAGTCTCAGTTGGCCCGTGCCGAGCGAGGTTCTCACTTAAAGGCCGAGTTCACGAGTCTCCGTGAGCAGCTTCAAGAGGCTTGCGTGGAGTTGGGGGTTACCCGCGGCAAGTGCGACTGTGCTCAGTCGGCCGTGGCGAAGATGGCTGAGGAGCTAACAACGGAACGCCAAGCTCTCGAAGTGACGACTCGATCGACGAAAGTTTTCCGGAGCGAGGTGCGGGACCTTCGACGCCAGCTGGAGTCGCGTATGAAAGAAATAGGCATTCTTCAAGGCCAGCTTTCATCGAGCGAAGCTGTCCGTGTTCGAGCAGAGCGCGAGCGTGACTCCTTGGCGGAGGAAGTGGCTCAGGTCACCGCGGAGAAGGTTGCAGCGGAACAGCTCGCGTCCGACCTTCAAGATGACTTCGACGTCGGGATCGAAGAAGCAAGGCACGCAGCGGCGGTGGAGTGTCGGGACGCTACAGCTACCGAGAATGTTTCTCGTGGGGTCACCTTCCACTTCTTCGACTCGCTGTTCCCGCCGCTTGACGGGGTTGAACCCTTTGGGGACGATCCCGCCGAGTGAAAGTATTGTTTTATTTATTTACCTTTTTTTCACGCAAGTGTTTAGCGCATGCTTTCCTTTAGGTTTTTCTTTTCCGCGCACTTGTTTTAGGGTTTTCGGGGCAGTTGCCCTATTTTTTATGAAACATTGTTTTCCCTTTATGAACGTGTTTGCTCATTTTTTGTTATGGCATGTTTAGATAGACACGCGCTTTATACCAATGGTCTTGCCAGTTCCTTTGTCTCAGCAGGGTCTCGCTTCAGACACACCTTCTAATGGTTTGCGTTCTGCTAGCGTTTCAATTGCGAGTTAGGCATGCCATGTAGGCACCTCAGTTGTTAGCGTCTTGAGGGATGGTCTAGTTGCGCCATGTAGACATCTTAGGTTCATCTCGAGGGACGACTTGCGTGCGCCATGTAGGCATCTTAATTGCGCCATGTAGGTGTCTTAGGTGCGCCATGTAGGCGTCTTAGGTGGGTCTCGAGGGACGACTTGCGTGCGCCATGTAGGCGTCTTAATTGCGCCATGTAGGCGTCTTAGGTGCGCCGTGTAGGCGTCTTAGGTGCGTTTCGAGGGACGACTTGGTGGCGCCATATTGGCGTCTTACGTGCGCCATGTAGGCGTCTTAGGTACGCCATGTAGGCATTTTAGGTGCATCTCGAGGGACGACTTGGTTGCCCCATGTAGGCGTCTTACGTGCACCATGTAGGAGTCTTAGGTGCGCCATGTAGGCGTCTTAGGTGCGTCTCGAGGGACGACTTGGTTGTGCCATGTAGGCGTCTCACGTGTGCCATATAGGTGTCTTAGTTGCACCATGTAGGTGTCTTGGGTGCGCCGTGTAGGCGTCTTGGGAGCGTCTCGAGGGACGACTTGGTTGCGCCATGTAGGCGTCTTACATGCGCCATGTAGGCGTCTTAGTATCCTCGTTCCCATTTGTGCTCGGGATGAGACTTAAAATTTTTGGTGGAGCGTGTTTCCGCATCGAGTAAGGCTTTGCTCACGTAGTAGACCGGCCATTGGACCTTGTCTTCTTCGCGGACAAGAACAACGCTTACCGCTCTTTCAGAGACAGCGAGATATACGTACAGCATCTCGCCCTCCTTTGGTCTGGAGAGGAATGGAGGGGACTCAAAGTAAGCCTTCATTTCCTGGAAGGCTTTTTCGCATTCGTCCGTCCACTCAAAGCTGTCCGTCTTCTTTAGAGCTTTGAAGAACGGTTGACACTTGTCGGTGGCTTTAGACACGAAGCATGTTAGAGCAGCAATCCGACCGGTCAGGCTTTGCACCTCTTTGACTCGTCTTGGAGACTTCATCTCAAGGAGTGCCTTGATTTTTTCGGGATTTGCCTCTATCCATCGTCGGCTGACGATGTATCCGAGGAATTTCCCGGACTCAACCCCTAACAAGCACTTGTTGGGATTGAGTTTCATTTTATATCGACGGAGGATTGTGAACATCTCCCTTAGGTCGTGTACGTGATTAGTTGCCAGTAGGCTTTTAACGAGCATGTCGTCCACGTACACTTCCATGGTCTTCCCGATTTGATTGGCAAAGATCCGATTAGCCAAGCGTTGATACGTTGCTCCCGCGTTCTTAAGGCCGAAAGGCATGACCTTATAGCAGTAGAGCCCACGATCGGTGACAAAGGTTGTCTTAATTTGATCGGGCTCGTGCATTCGAATTTGGTTGTAGACCGAATAGGCGTCCATGAAGCTGAGAAGTTCATTGCCAGCCGTGGCGTCGACTAGTTGTTCGATGCGCAAGAGTGGAAAGCAGTCCTTAGGGCAGGCTTTGTTAAGATCTTTATAATCTATACAAATTCGCCACTTCCCATTAGGCTTTTTCACCATTACCACGTTGGCGACCCACTTGGGGTACTTAGCCTCTCGGATGAAGTTTGCGATGAGAAGTTTCTCGACCTCTTCATTTATGGCTAGGTATCGTTCTTGATTGAACGTCCGTCTAGCCTGTACCTTTTTGGCAACCCTTGGGTCGTCGTTTAATCGGTGCACTATTATCTCGGGATCGATTCCGGGCATGTCTGCATGAGTCCATGCAAAGACATCCTGGAATTCCCGGAGGAAGGCAATGAGCTGAGTTTTTATGGCGAGTGGAAGTCGGGTGCCGATCTTTACGACCTGATCGGGCTTAGATTCGTCTAGCACGACAGGGACAAGATCATCAGAGGTTTCCACCTTGAGTCTTTTGACTTCATCGCGAGGGTCAAGTTCTCCGAACTTCCTTGCGTCCCTAAGGTCGCATGGGTAATCGTCTTCCAGTTGGAAGATCATGTTGACCATTTTCCCCGCGGATTTGCCATCAACCCCTTCCACGTAGCATATTCTAGCCTTGGATTGGTCTTTGGTCATGATGCCAATTCCCTCCTCGGTTGGGAATTTCACCAGTAGGTGATACGTGCAAGTGATAGGCCTTAGCCGGTTCAGTGTGGGTCGCCCGATGATTAAGTTATAGGGTGACTCTTGATCAACCACTAGGAATGGGACCATGTGAACGACTTCAATGCCTCCGGGGGTGCCGAAGGGGTCCGGTAGATCAATGATGCCTTCGGTCATGACCCTTTCCTCGGTGAACCCAAACAAGGGCATTTGGGTCAGAGTCGGGCACAGCCCCCCGAGCTTCATGCGCTCTAGGGTGGACTTGAAAATTATGTCAGCTGCACAGCCGTTGTCGATGAGGACCCTTTTCACCATATTATTGGCCACTTGTGCTTTGAGCACAATCGCGTCATTGTGTGGATGCACAACTCGCATGGCTTCCTCATTGGTGAAATACATCATCTCGTGAGGCATGGACGGAGGTTCTTCATACATAAAGTTGACGTGCATAGCAGCGTCTTCCTAAGCCATGGCCCTAAGGAATTTCTTCCGTCGTCGGGCTGAATCTCCATCTTGGGGTCCTCCCAGTATGGTGGTCACCACGTGGAGTTATGGATTGGCGTTGGCAGTAGCCGCGGTTCGGTCGGCAGAAGCGGCTGTTCATCCTCCTTTACCAGACTGTGGTCTGTTTGTGGTGGGGCCCGCAACGCTGATCATGCATAACAAGACCTCCTTCAGCTCACCCCGTTGGATCAAAGCCTCTATTTTCCTTTTAAGGTTGTAGCATTCCGAGGTCAAATGACCGTATTCCTGATGGAACTCACAATATCTAGATCGATCGCGAGTTGCAGAATCTTTTTTCATCGGAGCCGGGGGTGTGAACTTGTCAGGTGCCAGAGCCAGGATCCGTTCAACGTTGTGAACGACGAATACCCTTTGAAGTTTTTCGCAAGTCACGGCTTCAGGGGTTCAGGGGGCTGGTTATTGGAAACTTGATTCCCCTTGTTTCGTCTTTTACGAGATTCGCCTTGCTCGTGGCTAGGTTCTTCTCGACGGCGAGAGCTTTGATTGTTGCTCTTGCGGCCGTCGAGGTAATCTTTGACTCCCATAAAGGTCGTAGCTCGGGTCATCAACTCGGCCATGGTAGAATGGACATGCCCGACGACCGACTTGAGGAAGTCACCGGTGCGCAAGCCTTCAATGATAGCGGCAATTGCGTCACCGTCGTCAAAGCGGTCGACCTTGTTTGACTCTTCAGTGAATCGGGCGAGGTATCGCCTAAGAGACTCGCCACTCTCTTGCCTGATTGACCACAGGTACATCTTGGTCTTCTTTTGGACCATAGATGTTGCGAACCGTGCTAGCAACATGTCCTTCAGGTCTTTGAACGAGTGGATGCTTCCCGGCCTTAAGTTCTTAAACCACTCGAAACCGGGTCCGGCAAGGGTAAGACTAAAAGCTTGGCACATGGCGCCAGGAGAGACACCCTGCTTCGTCATCCAGGTTTCATAATGCTGGATGTAGTAAGCAGGATCGGCTTTTCCTTTGTTGTCGCTCATTTTCGGACAACGATTTAGGAGCCCCTGTCGGTCGTCGATGGGCCGAAAACATTAGCCCCCCAAGTTTCCTTTCGAGCGTGGGTCGAGTGGAAACTCAGTGCTTGCGCCAACGTGCGGACGTGGGACCAACGCTCTCGGGTTTGTGAGCGCACCGTATAGAGGTTTTTAGTGCATCGCGAGAGATGCCTTTTGCGCGTCGCGAGAGATGGCTTTTTTATGTCACGAGAGACGACTTCTGTGCGTCGTGAGGGACGGCTTTTGGGCGACACGAGGGACAATTTTTTTGCGTCGCGAGGGATAACTTTGCTGCGTCGCGAGAGACGGCTTTTGTTTTCTTTCTTTTACGTGTCTTATGTTCTCGACATACTATCGTAATCGATTCGCACAGTTTTGTCGGTGCTCGTTTTATTTTTTCGATATGCCGACGACGGCGTAATCGATTTGCGCGGCTTATTTTCTCGATTCACCAATGAAGGCGTAATCGATTAGCACGTCTTGGAGGTGCGTGGCTTATTTTCTTGATTTACGAATGAAGGCGTAATCAATTTGCACGTCTTGGCGATGCGTGGCTTATTTTCTCGATTTACCAATGAAGGCGTAATCGATTTGCACGTCTTGGTGGTGCGTGGCTTATTTTCTCGACTTACCAATGAAGGCGTAATCCGATTTAGGAGCCCCAAACGGTTCGACCCAAGGCCTGACCAAGTGGTCGCTTTCGGGCTCGAGCGTGTCGGACTCAGTATCCCGAGTCTTCCCTTAGTTGTGAATGGCCCTTGAGTTCGTCCAAGCACCTGAAAAGGAAGAAGGAACACGTGAACTACAAAGGGGAAACAGAGGGGGTGCCTCTGTTTACCTCTCCGACGCTCAACGTTAGTGGGATTAAGGTGGAGTATAGAGGTTTTAGAGGGTGAGAGGCCAAAGATGACCGAAACGAGTGAAGTATGAGTTCGACAGTGTTTCGGGACTCAAAAATGGATTCCCTTTGGGAGAGGACGGACCTCTGTATTTATAGGAGACCAAGGGGTGTTTTGGGCGACCCCTTCGCCGAGTGATGTATTTGGGTCGGTAATTGGACGAGGCAAGTCTTAGGCCGGCCAATGGCCGAGGCAAGCTTTGAGCCGGCCATTGGCCGAGGACAGCCTTGGGCCGGCCAATGGCCGAGGCAAGCCTTGGGCCGGCAAATGGCCGAGGCAAGCCTTTGGGCGGGCTAATGGCCGAGGCAAACCTTGAGCCGGCGAATGGCCGAGGCAAGCCTTGGGCATGCCAATGGCCGAGGCAAGCCTTTGAGCCGGCCAATGGCCGAGGCAAGCCTTGAGCCGGCCAATGGCCGAGACAAGCCTTGGGCCGGCCAATGGCCGAGGCAAGCTTTGGTCGGGCCAATGGCCGAGGCAAGCCTTTGGGCCGGCCAATGGCCGAGGCAAGCCTTGAGCCGGCCAATGGCCGAGGCAAGCCTTGAGCCGGCCGATGGCTGAGGCAAGCCTTGGGCCGGCCGTTGGCCGAGGCAAGGCGGAGGCAAGAATTTTGCCGGCCGAGCCGGCCTGGAAGCTGCCGGCCGGGAGCTGGCCGGACGGGACTTGGCCGGCCGGTAGTCGACCGGACGGGACTTGGCTGGCTGGGAGGGTGTTGCCCTTGTTTGTCCGGATTGGCCAACAACACCTCACTTCCACGTGGTTTTTCAAACAGTGACGTATATCGACTTCTTTGCCCCTGTCGGTCGTCGATGGGCCGACAACATTAGCCCCCCGAGTTTCCGTTCGAGCGTGGGTCGAGTGGAAACTCAGTACTTGCGCCGACGTGCGGACGTGGGACCAACGCTCTCGGGTTTGTGAGCGCACCGTAGAGAGGTTTTTAGTGCATCGCGAGAGACGGCTTTTTTGGTGGACGACTTTTGTGCGTCGTGAGGGACGGCTTTTTTGTATCACGAGGGACGAATTTTTTGCGTCGCGAGGGACGACTTTGGTGCGTCGCGAGGGATGGCTTTTGTTTTCTTTCTTTTGCGTGTCTTATGTTCTCGACATACTATCATAATCGATTCGCACGGTTTTTTCGGTTCGCATCTTATTTTCTCGATATGCCGACGAGGGCGTAATCGATTTGTGCGGCTTGGCAGTGCGCGGCTTATTTTCTCGATTCACCAATGAAGGCGTAATCGATTTGTGCGGCTTGGCAGTGCGCGGCTTATTTTCTCGATTCACCGATGAAGGCGTAATCGATTCGCACGTCTTGGAGGTGCGTGGCTTATTTTCTTGATTTACCAATGAAAGCGTAATCAATTTGCGCGTCTTGGCAATGCGTGGCTTATTTTCTCGATTTACCAATGAAGACGTAATCGATTTGCACGTCGTGGCGGTGCATGGCTTATTTTCTCGACTTACCAATGAAGGCGTAATCGATTTGCACGGCTTTATTGGTGGTGCGCGGCTTATTTTCTCGACTTACCAATGAAGGCGTAATCGATTTGCACATCTCGATGGTGCGCGACTTATTTTCCCGACTTACCAATGAAGGCATAATCGATTTGCACGGCTTTGTTGTGCGTGACTTATTTTCTCGACCTACCAATGAAGGCGTGATCAATTTGCACGACTTTGTTGTGCGCGGCTTATTTTCTCGACCTACCAATGAAGGCGTGATCGATTTGCACGGCTTTGTCGTGCGTGGCTTCTTTTCTCGACCAACCAATGAAGGCGTGATCGATTTGCACGGCTTTGTTGTGCGTGGCTTATTTTCTCGACCTACTAATGAAGGCGTGATCGATTTGCACAGCTTGGGCCTTGAAGGGCCTCGGAGCCACATTGCGTGACCAGGTTTTCCGTGGACGCCGGCTAGACCAGTTTCCTTCGGCGGGTGCATGCCTTTGAAACCCATATGTGACTCGCTGCCTATCGGCGCACGAGCTGAGCGACGAACGCGACCCTACCACCTTATGAACGTGGCACTCTTGGGTGCGCGTGTCATGTGATAGGCGGCGTTAGGTGTAGACTTGATCCCCCGGCGAGTGTGGCACCTTAGGGCACTGGTCGCGTTTTCGGGTTAAGTCTCTTGGGTCGAGTCTTGTGCCCTTGTGAGCGTGACGCCATGGCGCGCGTGTCACGTTTCGGGGACTCAATAGGCCCATTCTTTCTCTCACGAGAGCATCGTAGAGCGAATTTCGGTGCGCCGTTAGGGGCGACTTAAGCACGTCGTTAAGGACGATTTTTTCTGTCGCTTGTAGGGGAGCGTGTAGGTTTGTCATCGAGACTTGTGATTCTATCGTTGATTGGGGACCAAGAAGTTGCGCAGGTCTGACGTGAGGACTCGTAAGTCGGTTCGCGGTCTCGGGTTTCATCTCAAGGATTGCCCTCAACTCGAGGATTCATGTATAGAGTCGGCACGAGGACTTATCGGTCGACTCGTGGACTTGGAACTCGTCTAGAGGAGTGAACTCAACTCTATGAGTCACGTGTAGAGTCGGCACGAGGACTTATCAGTCGACTCGTGGACTCGGAACTCGACTCGAGGAATGAACTCAACTTGAGGAGTCATGTAGAGTCCAGACCAGGAGTAGTTAGTCGACTCGTGGACTCAGGACTCAACTCGAGGAATGAACTCAACTTGAGGAGTCATGTGCAGAGTCGGCACGAGGACTTATCAGCTAACTCATGGACTCGGTACTTGAATCGAGGAGTGGACTCAACTCGAGGAGTCGTGTAGAGTCGGCACGAGGAGTATTTAGTCGACTCGTGGACTCAGAACTCAACTCGAGGAGTCGTATGTAGAGTCGGCACGAGGACTTATCAGCCAGTCCGTGGACTCGGTACTCGACTCGAGGAGTGAACTCAACTCGAGGAGTCATGTAGAGTCGGCACGAAGAGTTGTTAGTCGACTCGTGGAGTCAGAACTCAACTCGAGGAGTCAACTCAACTCGAGGAGTCGTGTGTAGAGTCGGCACGAAGACTTATCAGCCAGTCCGTGGACTCGGTACTCGACTTGAGGAGTGAACTCAATTCGAGAAGTCATGTTGAGTCGACACGAGGAGTAGTTAGTCGACTCGTGGACTTGGTGCTTGACTCGAGGAGCGAACTCAACTCGAGGGGTCATGTAGAGTTGGCACGAGGAGTCGTTAGTCGACTCGTGGACTTGATGCTCGACTCGAGGAGTGAACTCAACTCGAGGGCTGAACTCAACTCGAGGAGTCATGTAGAGTCGGCACGAGGAGTAGTTCGTCGACTCGTGGAGTTGGTGCTCGACTCGAGTAGTGAACTCAACTCGAGGAGTGAACTCAACTCGAGGAGTCATGTAGAGTCGGCACGAGGAGTAGTTAGTCGACTCGTAGACTCGGTGCTCGACTCGAGGAGTGAACTCAACTCGAGGAGTCATGTAGAGTCGGCACGAGGAGGAGTTAGTCGACTCGTGGACTCGGTACTCGACTCGAGGAGTGAACTCAACTCGAGGAGTCATGTAGAGTCGGCACGAAGAGTTGTTCGTCGACTCGTGGACTCGGTACTCGACTCGAGGAGTGAACTCAACTCGAGGAGTCATGTAGAGTCTGCACGATGTGTAGTTAGTCGACTCGTGGACTCGGTACTCGACTCGAGGAGTGAACTCAACTCGAGGAGTCATGTAGAGTCGGCACGAGGAGTAGTTAGTCGACTCATGGACTCGGGACTCAACTCGAGGAGCGAGCTCAACTCGAGGAATGAACTCAACTCGAGGAGTCATGTAGAGTCGGCACGAGGATTAGTTAGTGGACTCGTGGACTCGGTGCTTGACTCGAGGAGCGAACTCAACTCGAGGAGTCTTGTTGAGTCGGCACGAGGAGTAGTTAGTCGACTCGTGGACTCGGTGCTCGACTCGAGGAGTGATCTCAACTCAAGGAGTCATGTAGAGTCGGCATGAGGAGTAGTTATTCGACTCGTAGACTCGGTACTCGACTCGAGGAGTGAACTCAACTCAAGGATTCATGTAGAGTTGGCACGAGGAGTAGTTAGTCGACTCGTCGACTCGGTACTCGACTCGAGGAGTGAACTGAACTCGAGGAGTGAACTCAACTCGAGGAGTCATGTAGAGTCGGCACGAGGAGTACTTAGTCGACTCGTAGACTCGGTGCTCGACTCGAGGAGTGAACTCAACTCGAGGAGTCATGTAGAGTCGGCACGAGGAGGAGTTAGTCCACTCGTGGACTCAGTACTCGACTCGAGGAGTGAACTCAACTCGAGGATTCATGTAGAGTCGGCACGAGGAGTAGTTAGTCGACTCGTGGACTCGGTACTCGACTCGAGGAGTCAACTGAACTCGAGGAGTGAACTGAACTCGAGGAGTGAACTTAACTCGAGGAGTCATGTAGAGTCTGCACGAGGAGTAGTTAGTCGACTCGTGGACTCGGTACTCGACTCGAGGAGTGAACTCAACTCGATGAGTCATGTAGAGTCGACACGAGGAGTAGTTAGTCGACTCGTGGACTCGGGACTCAACTCGAGGAGCGAGCTCAACTCGAGGAATGAACACAACTCGAGGAGTCATATAGAGTCGGCACGAGGATTAGTTAGTGGACCCGTGGACTCGGTGCTCGACTCGAGGAGCGAACTCAACTCGAGGAGTCTTGTTGAGTCGGCACGAGGAGTAGTTAGTCGACTCGTGGACTCGGTGCTCGACTCGAGTAGTGAACTCAACTCTAGGAGTCATGTAGAGTCGGCACGAGGAGTAGTTAGTCGACTCGTGGACTCGGTACTCGACTCGAGGAGTGAACTCAACTCGAGGATTCATGTAGAGTCGGCACGTGGAGTAGTTAGTCGACACGTGGACTCGGTACTCGACTCGAGGAGTGAACTGAACTCGAGGAGTGAACTCAACTCGAGGAGTCATGTAGAGTCTGCACGAGGAGTAGTTAGTCAACTCGTGGACTCGGTACTCGACTCGAGGAGTGAACTCAACTCGAGGAGTCATGTAGAGTCGGTACGAGGAGTAGTTAGTCGACTTGTGGACTCGGGACTCAACTCGAGGAGCGAGCTCAACTCGAGGAGTCGCGTGCGGATTGTCTCTCTTCGGGACCTCCGGCCTAACCATCGGCCCCCTGTGACTTTGTTATACTTTTGTTTTATTTTTGTTTTTGAGTTGTTTTGATTGAGTGTTGTTCCCTATTAGACCCCCGAGTTGTTGTCGATGGTGCCCACAAGAAGAGTAGTAGTGTCTATTTATGTACATTTGATGTCATATAGTCTTACGAAGACTCTTGCTTGTAATTACTTATTCATTAATAAAAAGTTGAAACGTTCATTCATTCTTTCCTTGTTTGAAGCTTTATGATAAAACCTTAGTCTTTAGTCCATAAACAAACTAAACAACTTACGAAGAGACAAATGTAGATTTGCATGAACAAACTCTTCGTAGTTTGCTTAAAACAATATATTCGCAATCTTAGGGTGAAAGGACTATTGACCTCAGTACGATTGTTAGAAGAATCTATGATGTCTGGTTATGAGGCATTGAGAGTTGGAGACTCTATAGTTCTTCTAGGTATCTTCCGAAAGTACTGAATTGACCAGTGCACTTCTAGAGACAAGATAAGAACAAACCATTTAACCTCTTATATCTCGAAGTCACTATGTATGAATTGCATCATGCTTACCTTAATCCTGAAATGAGACATGCCATTTCACACCTTAGTATTCTCATTTGAGAAAGTCAGAGTTCGGACTCACTATGTGATTCCGAATAGGGCCTATTGGTGAAGTACTAAGTTGTGAGTATGTCATGAGTAACTTTGTGAAGTGCTCATAGATATGGAATTCATGTACAAGATTGCTGAAATGCAATGTATGTCACCTCATGCTTTGTTCCTTGGAGTGTGAATAAATGAACTGGCCAGTGTCCAAATTGAGTCCTGACTCTTTTGGATGAAACAATGTGACTTTTTAGCTCCTCGTCAATACATTGTTTCTAACTTATTCACAAGCGACAAAGGAGTTGAGGAAATAACAGCTAGAAGGGTAAAATGGTAATTTAGTAAATCCCGACTAGCTGATGACATTCATGAAGGGTCGCATAGATAATATTCAGTGGATCTGATCATTATAATTAGGTCGAATTCTTGAGTAGAAAACAAATTCATTTGAACCGAGAGATTTTCACTGTCAACTCTTTTGTGGAGTCAGTTGGCATTAAGCTAAACTTGGAAAAGGTTTGTGAACTTTTGAGTCCAAGTGTTTAGCTCAAGCTTTGTTCATTTGGGTCCATGAGGTCACTGTCACGAATCACATCGATAGGAATAGTTAAACTGGAAGCTAAGTCAAAACAAGAACGAAAATTGTCAAAAGGGTATTTTTGTCTTTTGAGACATAGGATGAAATGAATGTCAATAAATTTTTTGACAAGTTCATTTGATGACTTAATGTCACTCGGCCATGACTTGATCATTGGGCCTTGTGAATTAATTTCATTTCATAAGAATTTTATTGAAAATTCTTAATGGGCATTTTTCATGTTCTCATGAATAAATGAAGAAGCTTCTAGAAGCTCCTTCTAGAGACATGTTGGGCGCCACACATACCTAAGGAAAGAGAGTTTATTTTGTGCATAAATGTATTTAGATACTTGCCAAAAGAAAAAGAGGAAACAAATTTGCATATGCATGCATAAGGGAATCGGCCATGTTGAGAGAAAAGGCAAGCCATGAACAAAATTGGAAACAAATCAAGGCTTCTAGAAGCCTTGTGTTGGCCGAGTGTCTCAAAGGGAAAAAGAGGAAATTGGCTCATGAATATGTGATATTCTATAGAAGAGGAAACTACCTTATTGAAGGTGAGACCTCTCCTATAAATAGGAGCCTCATTTCCTCACAATTCATTCATCCAAGTTTAAGAGATTTGAGAGACTCTCTCTCTAGAACTTGTGGCCGAAATCCTCTCTCTCTCTCTCTAGTTTATTTTCGATTTTTTCTTGTCTTGGCACCTAGGTCCTCACTCGACCTAGTGTTTAGCTCTGCGACTTCAAGACTTGTTCTTAAGTCGTAGTGTTTAAAAGTGCCCACTCACTAATTCCTTTATTTCGAGTGATTTAGTGATAGAAACTTTCGTGGTTGCTCGAGGTGCCGAGGAAAGGAAGAGAGACGTACTGCGAGGGGAGACGAGCGTTGCAAACTTTCCAAAAGCTTCTTCAAAGTTCAAGCTTCAAGAAAGGTTAGTAAACTCTTAGCTCATATTGGTTTTTAATTACATGTACTTGCTTCTTTGTCTAGGTTAGTAAAAACTGTTTTTACTTGAAAAGAAATTTTTTAAAATTTCGCCGCTTCCCGAAGCGTTTAATCTTTTTCTTAAACCCTAGATCAATTCCAACAAATGGTATCAGAGCTTTGGTCAAAGATATGCATGTACATGTTTTTAAAATTATGAGATTGAAAATCGTTTTCGAAAGTTTACTAATTTTGTGACAAGTTAGAATTGTAATCTTAGATTTTTTTAATTTATTGCTCTTGTCTTTAAATTAAAAAGCATGTTGATTTTCTATGAGTTTGGGATGTTTTTAAAACACATTAGAATCAGTTCTAAAAGTTTTTAATTTTTTATATTGAAAAACGTGTTTTAAAAGTTTGAGAAATTTCGGTAAATTTTGTGACTAGTTACCTTGTCTTTCTAGTTTCTTTTATTTACCGTATTCGTTTTATGCTTGTTGTTATTTATTTTATATCATGTTATTACCTTGCTAATAAAACACAAATAAAAGCTTTAACAACCTTCATAAAACGTTCCGTTACACTCGATTCTTTTTCGCGCCTAAAAAGGACCAAGCTTTAATTATTTCTTTTTCTTCGAGCTGGAGTAAATCCGCATTAAAAGTGGCATAACTTTCTGCTCAGAAATCTAAATTTAATGATTCTTGAATCAAATTACAGCTCTGTCTGTCCTCTGTCCAATGCCACCGGTTTCGGCTCAAAAAAACATCGGAGCCGCCAGTTATGGCGATTTTACTCTGAGGTGCGCGGCTGTTCCGAAACTCCAGTTTTTTAGAAATCCGGATTTTCAAACCCCACTACCATGAGTTATAGAACTCTAATGAGAAAATTTTCTTGAGCAAAAATGTTTTTCATATGATTATAAACATGATGTGTAAGATTAAAAGTTTTGATTTTTGAAAGATTAATTGAAATTGAGTTTTTACAAAACTAGTTTGAATTTTGAAAAACCGTTTTCACTTTCAAACTTGAAAATATTTTTTCATCCAAATCAAATAAATTTTCAAAATGTTTTCAAAACTATATCTATATCACATATGTTCAAAATCTATATGCTCTTGAAAATTTGAGTGGGAGGTCTCTTTGTAGACAAGCCGAAAAATAAAAAGATGTGTAATCTCAAACTTTCAAGTGTTCGAGTGAGTTGAAGTTCACACTTCCCTCATGCACTTTCCCGAAATAGAAAATAGGAAAAGATCGAGTATGTACCTTGTGCCTTTATGCACTAATACTACTCTGAACATGTCGATCAAGGATTCTCTTCTAGTTGTCCGCTCTGTCGCTCTCTAACTAGGAAATTTGTTTCCGAACTTATAAGAGTCGATGAACCAACTCCAAAAACTAAGTGGGAGGGTTATACTTGTTGTTTGTAACCCGCGATCCCCAACACTAATGAAAGAAGCAATTAACGTGGGACTAAGAGCCGCTCTTGCGACCCTCACTTAAATGGGAGTACTCCAAGGCGTTATTGCTTCGATCATTGCTCAATGAGCTACGTCCGAGAGTGAGACGATGATGGCAAGGCCTCCCCTTGGGGGATTGTTTTTCAAAGTTGACCTTTTGGACTAAGTGGTTGGTTGCACACTTAGGCTCAATCCCTAGTAATCCTCCCTTGAGGCTCTGCGAAAGGATGTGAGTGATCAAACTAATTTAAAAGGTGGCTAGTCAAAATTGATGTATTGACATCTTGGCTTAGCATTAATGATGTGTCATTTACTTATAAAAGGAGATTTTTTGCGGCCTTCTCTTGAGGGAGTAAATTATCGTTTGGTTTATAACACCTTTGGATTTTATAAAAAGTCTTAATAAAACTTAAATCCTAAACCAAAGACTAATCATAAACTTGTTTCAACTTATATAGGCAATATGTCTCTCAACCATCTCTCAATCTTTCTTTCCTCGATCAAACTCGAAAACGAAAACTACGTAGATTCGAAACATAACCTCGACATAATACCTACCGTTAACAAGCACAAATGGGTACTCACCACCCCGTGTCCTCCTCTGACGAATAATGACTCAACTCAAGAGGACAAAGACGCCTTGACGGCCTGGCTCTGCTCCGATGAGATTGTGAGGTGCTATATCTTAGCATCAATGAACAATGTGTTGCAACAACAACATCGTGACATCGAGACTGCCGTCGACATGCTCACCAAAGATGTTTGGAGGGCAAAGGCGTCAAGCAAGGCAAAAAGCAGTCCGACAATTTTTGAACTGTCGCATGAAGGCTAGGACTCCTGTTGGAGACTTTATGATATTGATCATTAGTCATCTGAGTAAAATGGAAATCCTAGGATCTGAGATTGATGGGAAGAATATCATAGATATGATCTTAGAAACTCTCCCCGCATCTCTTGATACCTCCAAGATGAACTACTTCATAAACAAGCTAGAGTACACTGTTACCAAGCTTATGAAGGAACTTCACACTGCTGTAGGTCTCACTAAGAGAAAGAGGAATCAAGGAGAGGCACATGCTACTGAGCACACAGCCTCCGCCTCTAGAACTGAGAAGGGACCTTACAAGGCCGATAAAAAGAACTGTCCCGCCTATCTCAAAGCAAAGGAACATAGTATTGTACTAGTTACCGAAGCATGCTTAGTAGCTGATAATGTATCAATGTGGATTCTTGACTCCGCTGCTACTAACCATATTTGTTGTTCCTTGAATGGTTTCAAGAAAACCAAAAGCTTAGAGGAAGGCGAGTTCTGTTTCAAATGGGGTGATGGGAGCCTGGTGTCTGCGAAGGCTGTGGGATCCGTGACGCTGTCTTTTGAAGACCGCACTTTAAACTTGAATAATGTTTATTTTGTTCCTACCTTTGGGAAGAACTTAATATCCGTTGCTCATCTTCTTGAGCAAGATTATTGTTTAAAGTTCATTAAGAATGGAATTCGTATTTCGTTTCCTGATAATTCTTTTGTCACTGATGCATGTATGAAGAATGCTCTTTTCTACATCTATCCCACTCAACTTTCTCTTTTAGACACCGAAATAGATAATGATCTAATTAGGGAGCCAAAGAGGATCAAACTTTCTGAATCCTCCGATCTAACAAAATCAACATACCTCTGGCACTTAAGACTTGGTCATATCAGTCTAGATAGGATTAAGAGACTTGTGAGGGATGGTCCACTCCAAGACTCTACAATAGGTTCACTACCTACTTGTGAATCCTGCATAGAAGGAAAAATGACTAAGCGACCTTTCTCTGATAAGGGTCGAAGAGCCACTGAGTTGCTGGAACTAGTACATTCTGATGTATGTGGTCCGCTCAACCAACAGGCACGTGGAGGATACGAATACTTCGTTACCTTCACCGATGATTACTCACGATATGGGTTTGTCTATTTGCTTAAACACAAATCCGAGACCTTTAACGTATTTAAGGTCTTTAGGGCTTTAGTGGAAAAGCAAACTGGCAAAGTGATCAAAACCCTTCGATCTGATCGAGGTGGTGAGTATATGTCTGGAGAGTTCGATGACTTTCTTAAAGAAGAAGGTATCGCTTCTCAGCTTACCGCACCTGGCACACCTCAACAAAACGGAGTGTCAGAGAGAAGAAACCGAACTCTTATGGAGATGGTTAGATCAATGATGAGTTACTCATCACTCCCGCTTTCCTTTTGGGGATATGCCCTCGAAATAGCCGCTTATATTCTGAACCAAGTTCCGTCCAAAACGGTTCCTGGTACTCCTTATGAACGATGGACTAGCCGTAAAGTGAATCTTGGCCGCATCCGATTTTGGGGTTGCCCTGCACACGTGCTGAGGCAAAAGACTAGCAAGTTGGCTAGTAGGTCAGAATTGTGCCTGTTTGTGGGATATCCAAAGGAAACCAAAGGTTTTACTTTCTATAGTCCCGAGGACGATAAGACTTTCGTTAGCACGAATGCTCGTTTCCTCGAGGTGGACTTTATGAAAGATGCAAAACCTAGAAGCAAAATTGTGCTTGAAGAAAAGTTGGGTGAGGAAGCTTCTACCTCATCTGTAAGAACTGTTCTTACCCCAACTAAAACACAACCTAACTCATCAGAATCTCGTCAAGTAGTACTTAGACGTAGTGGGAGGGCTACTTAAAAGCCTGACAGGTACATGTCTTATGGAGACTCTCTTGTAGCCGTCTCCGACATGGATGACCCTGTTTCCTATAGCCAAGCAATGGCTTGTTCTGAATCAAACCTTTGGCTTGACGCCATGAAAGTTGAAATGCACTCTATGTATGTCAACAATGTCTGGAAACTTGTAGACCTTCCTGAAGGGATTAAACCCGTAGGGTGTAAGTGGATATACAAGAAGAAAAGGGGTCCTGATGGGAACGTTGAGACGTTCAAAGCACGACTTGTGGCGAAGGGTTATACCCAACAAGAAGGGATTGACTATGAAGAAACCTTCTCGCCAGTCGCGATGCTTAAATCCATCCGCATACTCCTATCCATAGCTGCAGCTCTCGACTATGAGATCTGGCAAATGGATGTCAAGACAGCCTTTCTGAATGGCAATCTTGACGAGCGCATTTACATGGCTCAACCAGACGGTTTCGTGGATAAGGGTCAAGAGACCAAGGTTTGTGAGTTGCTTAAATCCATTTATGGACTAAAGCAAGCATCTAGGTCATGGAATATTAGATTCGATGAAACTGTAAAGAGCTTCGGCTTTGAACAGTCAATAGATAAGCCTTGTGTTTACAAGTTAATACACGAAGGCAAAGTTGTGTTTCTGGTACTATATGTTGATGATATACTACTCATTGGTAATGACGTGGGTAAGTTATCTGAGGTTAAGGTCTGGCTGGCAAAGCAATTCGATATGAAGGATCTAGGAGAAGTAGCGTACATTCTGGGAATCCAAATCTTTCGAGATAGGAAAAACCGGACTCTGTCGCTCTCTCAAGTATCTTATATTGATAAGGTGATGGATCGCTTCTCGATGCAAGACTCCAAGAAGGGTCAAACACCCTTTAGGCATGGAGTTTCACTCTCTAAGGACCAGTCTCCCAAGACTGCACAAGAGATTGAAGACATGAGGAAAATTCCTTACGCCTCTACCGTAGGAAGCCTTATGTATGCTATGCTTTGCACTAGACGTGACATCTGTTTCGCCGTTGGCGTAGTTAGCCGTTTCCAATCCAACCCTGGACCCGAGCACTGGATTGCTGTTAAGCATGTTCTGAAGTATCTGCGAAGAACTAGGAACTTGATGCTTACATACTCAGGTACTGACCTGACTATGACGGGATATACCGACTCCGATTTTCAAGCGGATAAGGATTCCAGGAAATCCACTTCGGGATCTGTGTTCATCCTTAATGGTGGAGCTGTTGTGTGGAGGAGTATTAAACAATCTTGCATTGCTGACTCCACAATGGAAGCAGAATATGTGGCTGCTTGTGAAGCATCCAAAGAGGCTGTATGGCTTAGAAAATTCCTTAAGTATTTGGAAATTGTTCCAAGCGTCGACGAGCCCATGACCCTTTATTGTGATAATAGTGGGGCTGTCGCTAACTCAAAGGAACCTAGAAGCCATAAGCGCTCTAAGCATATTGAGAGGAAATACCATTTGATTCGAGAGATCGCGGAGGTGAATTAGATCTCTGGCAGATCTATTCACCAAGGCCCTAGCGAACATGGTCTTCGACCAACTTCGAAAGGGATTAGGCATGTAGGACTACTCACATCTTCTTTGAGTCAAGTGGGAGTTTGTTGTCGATGGTGCCCACAAGAAGAGTAGTAGTGTCTATTTATGTACATTTGATGTCATATAGTCTTACGAAGACTCTTGCTTGTAATTGCTTATTCATTAATAAAAAGTTGAAACGTTCATTCATTCTTTCCTTGTTTGAAGCTTTATGATAAAACCTTAGTCTTTAGTCCATAAACAAACTAAACAACTTACGAAGAGACAAATGTAGATTTGCATGAACAAACTCTTCGTAGTTTGCTTAAAACGATATATTCGCAATCTTAGGGTCAAAGGACTATTGACCTCAGTACCATTGTTAGAAGAATCTATGATGTCTGGTTATGAGGCATTGAGAGTTGGAGACTCTATAGTTCTTCTAGGCATCTTCCGAACGTACTGAATTGACCAGTGCACTTCTAGAGACAAGATAAAAACAAACCATTTAACCTCTTATGTCTCGAAGTCACTATGTATGAATTGCATCATGCTTACCTTAATCTTGAAATGAGACATGCCATTTCACACCTTAGTATTCTCATTTGAGAAAGTCAGAGTTCGGACTCACTATGTGATTCCGAACAGGGCCTATTGGTGAAGTACTAAGTTGTGAGTATGTCATGAGTAACTTTGTGAAGTTCTCATAGATATGGAATTCATGTACAAGATTGCTGAAATGCAATGTATGTCACCTCATGCTTTGTTCCTTGGAGTGTGAATAAATGAACTGGCCAGTGTCCAAATTGAGTCCTGACTCTTTTGGATGAAACAATGTGACTTGTTAGCTCGTCGTCAATACATTGTTTCTAACTTATTCACAAGCGACAAAGGAGTTGAGGAAATAACAGCTAGAAGGGTAAAATGGTAATTTAGTAAATCCCGACTAGCTGATGACATTCATGAAGGGTAGCATAGATAATATTCAGTGGATCCGCTCATTATAATTAGGTCGAATTCTTGAGTAGAAAACAAATTCATTTGAACCGAGAGATTTTCAGTGTCAACTCTTTAGTGGAGTCAGTTGGCATTAAGCTAAACTTGGAAAAGGTTTGTGAACTTTTGAGTCCAAGTGTTTAGCTCAAGCTTTGTTCATTTGGGTCCATGAGGTCACTGTTACGAATCACATCGATAGGAATAGTTAAACTGGAAGCTAAGTCAAAACAAGAACGAAAATTGTCAAAAGGGTATTTTTGTCTTTTGAGACATAGGAGGAAATGAATGTCAATAAATTTTTTGACAAGTTCATTTGATGACTTAATGTCACTCGGCCATGACTTGATCATTGGGCCTTGTGAATTAATTTCATTTCATAAGTATTTTATTGAAAATTCTTAATGGGCCTTTTTCATGTTCTCATGAATAAATAAAGAAGCTTCTAGAAGCTCCTTCTAGAGACATGTTGGGCGCCCAACATACCTAAGGAAAGGGAGTTTATTTTTTGCATAAATGTATTTAGATACTTGCCAAAAGAAAAAGAGGAAACAAATTTGCATATGCATGCATAAGGGAATCGGCCATGTTGAGAGAAAAGGCAAGCCATGAACAAAATTGGAAACAAATCAAGGCTTCTAGAAGCCTTGTGTTGGCCGAGTGTCTCAAAGGGAAAAAGAGGAAATTGGCTCATGAATATGTGATATTCTATAGAAGAGGAAACTACCTTATTGAAGGTGAGACCTCTCCTATAAATAGGAGCCTCATTTCCTCACAATTCATTCATCCAAGTTTAAGAGATTTGAGAGACTCTCTCTCTAGAACTTGTGGCCGAAATCCTCTCTCTCTCTCTCTCTAGTTTATTTTCGATTTTTTCTTGTCTTGGCACCTAGGTCCTCACTCGACCTAGTGTTTAGCTCTGCGACTTCAAGACTTGTTCTTAAGTCGTAGTGTTTAAAAGTGCCCACTCACTAATTCCTTTATTTCGAGTGATTTAGTGATAGAAACTTTCGTGGTTGCTCGAGGTGCCGAGGAAAGGAAGAGAGACGTACTGCGAGGGGAGACGAGCGTTGCAAACTTTCCAAAAGCTTCTTCAAAGTTCAAGCTTCAAGAAAGGTTAGTAAACTCTTAGCTCATATTGGTTTTTAATTACATGTACTTGCTTCTTTGTCTAGGTTAGTAAAAACTGTTTTTACTTGAAAAGAAATTTTTTAAAATTCCGCCGCTTCCCGAAGCGTTTAATCTTTTTCTTAAACCCTAGATCAATTCCAACACGAGTTTCTTGTGTTTGTGAGATGAAAAGCAGGAAACTCTCGTGCAGGGAATTTACAATAATATGTCATAATAGGTAGCGCAATTTCTTTATTGTAATAAGGAGGTTGTTACAGCTTTCCACGGCACTTGGCCTTTTTTGCAAAAAGAAAATAACATGCTTGAAATAAAACAAAGCCGAGTAAGTTCGGGCGTGAGTTTAACGGCGAAAGCTGTGTTGGTCGCGGCCGCGAATGGTGCGAGCTTGTTCTTTAGTTGACAAACCGCGCTCATCGTCTCACTTCTCTCATGCTCAAGGTTTCTGAGACGTTGCCCGTCGTGGGGCTTGTTGTAGCGATGATTACATTCTCTTTCCTTTGACGAGTCGGGCGCTCAGTTGGGGTTGTCACCTTGCTAGCGCATGCCACGAACCCCTCGAGATACCCGCCTCAAATCAGGGAGTCAATTTGCTTCCTAAGTTGGTAGCATTCATTTGTCACGTGTCCATGGTCTTGGTGATATTCGCACCGCTTGCTCCTATCCCGCGTTGTGGGGTCCCTCTTCATCGGAGGCGGAGATCCTAGCTTCTCTTTGTGTAAGCTAAGGATCCAGTTGGTTGTTGTGTTGACAGGGACGATGGATTGCATCGGGGTCGGAGACGGACGGTCATTAGGGGCCTGACCATTTCTACGCCTTTTCCTTCGCGAGTCGGGACCGACGGCCGGTTGCACAAGTGTGGCGGCGTGTCTCTTGTTGGATGCGCGGTTAGCAACATTGGGTGGTTGGTGTGCTATAGATGACCTCTCTCGCGATCTCGCGCCGGGCATTGAGTTTATCCCTCAAGTCGCTCCCATGAGATTCCCTTCGAGAATTGAGGCGGTCTCTCAAGTCTTCGCTGGCCGAATTGAGGCGGTCTCTCAATTCTCCGCTAGCAGTTCCTATCAGCCTTGGCAAGGGTATGTCATTCAGGCGACGCCCTTGACGGAGGCCGCGATCATCGACGTCGTCGTCTCTACGAGGGTTTTGGACGCAAATGGTGAGCTTGGAGCGTCCCTTTCGGGACCTTGAGATCGAGCGTCCTTGAATATTGCTCGATCTTTGTCTTGATGTGGTTTCTCGGGGGTGTCCCCTCGAGGGCGCACGTGTTTGTTCACTCGACGATTGATGTCTCGACGTAATTGCCTGAGGGAGTCTCCTCAAAGGCGTGTGTGCGCGTTCACTTTCGTGAATAGCGCGATCGAGGTTGGCCTCATCGATTTTTTATCTTGCCACATTGTTGGGGTCTCTCTGGTCGTGGTTGACTTGATCCTTGACGCCGTACCCGAGGAGGTCGGCGATAAGCGCGCCGTCGACGCCGGGGCGGTCTAGGAGCTCGGCGAGTCTCCGAGCCGTGTCCTCTCGGAGTGTGGCCTTGGGGTCATTCGCCGGGTCTTGGGGCTGGCTGTCGTTGCCACGAGGTTGCCCTCCTAGACGATGCGCTAGGTTCCTGAAGCCGTACCTCGAGCTAGTCGCTCGGACGCCCGCGGAGGTGGCTGGCAGGTGACTCATCTCTCGAGAGTCTTGCAGAATGTGAGAAAAGAAGTTGGAAGGGAGAGCGTCGCCAAGGTCGGGAGATCCCCTCCTTCTAGCGCCAAAATGATGTCGTTCATTTTCGGACAATGATTTAGGAGCCCCAAACGGTTCGGCCCAAGGCCTGACCAAGTGGTCGCGTTCGGGCTCGAGCGTGTCGGACTCGGTATCCCGAGTCTTCCCTTAGCTGTGAAAGTCCCTTGAGTTCGTCCAAGCACCTGAAAAGGAAGAAGGAACACGTGAATTTCAAAGGCGAAACAGAGGGGGTGCCTCTGCTTACCTCTCCGACGCTCAACATTAGTGGGATTGAGGTGGAGTATAGAGGTTCTAGAGGGTAAGAGGCCAAAGATGAGCGAAACGAGTGAAGTATGAGTTCGACAGTGTTTCAGGACTCAAAAATGGATTACCTTTGGGAGAGGACGAACCTCTGTATTTATAGGCGACCAAGGAGTGTTTTGGGCAACCCCTTGGCCGAATGAGATATTTGGGTCGGCCATTGGCCGAGGAAAGCCTTGGGCCGGCCAATGGCCGAGGCAAGCTTTGAGCCGGCCAATAGCCAAGGCAAGCCTTGGGCCGGCCAATGGCCGAGGCAAGCCTTGGGCCGGCCAATGGTCGAGGCAAGCCTTGGACCGGCCAATGGCCGAGGCAAGCCTTGGGCCGGCCAATGGCCGAGGCAAGCCTTTGGGCCGGCCAATGGCCGAGGCAAGCCTTGGGTAGGCCAATGGCTGAGGCAAGCCTTGGGCCGACCAATGGCCGAGGCAAGCCTTGGGCCGGCAAATGGCCGAGGCAAGCCTTTGGGCCGGCCAATGGCCGAGGCAAGCCTTGGGTAGGCCAATGGCCGAGGCAAGCCTTGAGCCAGTCAATGGCCGAGGCAAGCCTTGGGCCGGCCAATGGCCGAGGCAAGCCTTGGGCCGGCCAATGGCCGAGGCAAGCCTTTGAGCCGGCCAATGGCCGAGGCAAGCCTTGAGCCAGCCAATGGCCGAGGCAAACCTTGGGCCGGCCAATGGCCGAGGCAAGCCTTGGGCCGGCCAATGGCCGAGGCAAGCCTTTGGGCCGGCGAATGGTCGAGGCAAGCCTTGAGCTGGCCAATGGCCGAGGCAAGCCTTGAGCCGGCTACTGGCTGAGGCAAGCCTTGGGCCGGCCAATGGCCGAGGCAAGCCTTGGACCGGCCGATGGCCGAGGCAAGCCTTGGGCCGGGCAATGGCCGAGGAAAGCCTTGGGCCGGCCAATGGCCGAGGCCAGCCTTTGGGCCGGCCAATGGTCGAGGCAAGCCTTGAGCCGGCCAATGGCCGAGGCAAGCCTTGAGTCGACCACTGGCCGTGGCAAGCCTTGGGCCGGCCAATGGCCGAGGCAAGCCTTGGGCCGGCCAATGGCCGAGGCAAGCCTTGTCGGAGTAACTCCCGTTTCGAGAGGAGTCACCTGCCGCCTTTCATTGGACCCTTGACCCATGCGGCGGTTCCCGTTAGTTGGGACTGTCGGCGGGACGTTGGGCCTGGAGCTTAGTCGCTCCCTCAGATCATTGCCACGTCCGATGCGTTGGGAAGTGAGATTGTCCCTGAGGTCAGGGCTTGTCATACGAAGGCGTAGGCTTCGTCTACGACGGCGCGCTCTCCGCGTGCCCTGACTTTCCGCAACATTCTCCCTTTGACCAAGTCAGTCAAGGGTTGAACGTCGGGAGTTCCCCTCTTGGGAAGCCGCATGTGCGTCACCTGTCCTAGGTAAGGGGTTTGAAGGACCGGCTTCAAACACGGCGGGGGTGTTACCGGCCCGTATCGGCCTGGTAAAGCGGCGACGGCCGCGTTAGCGGCCGTCCTAGGATCCCCCGGCACACGGCCGACCCAGAGCCGGCCTTCGCCCGGTAACAGCCGACCTAGGGCCGGCCTTCGCCTCCACGGCCGACCCAGGGCCGGCCTTCGCCCGGCCATGGCCAACCCAGGGCCGGCCTTCGCCTCCACGGCCGACCCAGGGCCGGCCTTCGCCACCACGGCCGACCCAGGGCCGGCCTTCGCCTCCACGGCCGACCATGGGCCGGCCTTTGTCTCCACGGCCGACCCAGGGCCGGCCTTTGCCACCACGGCCGACCCAGGGCCGGCCTTCGCCACCACGGCCGACCCAGGGCCGGCCTTCGCCACCACGGCCGACCCAGGGCCGGCCTTCGCCACCACGGCTGACCCAGGGCCGGCCTTCATCTCCACGGCCGACCCAGGACCGGCCTTCGGCCAAGGGAATGCCCAAAACGCCCCTTGGTCGTCTATAAATACCGGGGTCCTTCCCCTGGTCCAGGTGATCCATTCTTGAGTACTGAAACGCTGTCGAACTCGTACCTCGCTCGTTTCTCTCAAGTCTCGGCCTCTAAACACCTAACTCTCTACAATCTACCTCAACCCTACTAATGTTGAGCGTCGGAGAGGTAAACAGAGGCAACCCCTTTGTTTCCCCTTTGTAGTTCATCGTTACCTCCTCTTTAAGGACAAACGACGGACGAAGCAAACACCAATCACAGCTAAGGGAAGACTCGGGATATCGAGTACGACACACTCAAGCCCGAATGCGACCACTTGGTCCGGCCTTGGGTCGAACCGTTTGGGGCTTCTAAATAGTTGTCCAAAAAACGGCGACAACATTTTGGCGCTAGAAGGAGGGGACCACCGGCCTTAGCACGCTCTCCCTTCTGTTCCTCACCTTCACTACGTCTACGACTCTCGAGAGATGAGTCACATTCCCACGACCTCTGCTGGCACTCGAGCGACGAGCTCGAGGTACGGTGTACGAAGCCTCGCCCACCATCTTGAAGGGCAACGCCATGATAACGAGAGCCAGCCCCAAGACTCGGCGAACGACCCTGAGGCCGCGCTCCGAGAGGACACGGCTCGGCGGCTCGCGGAGCTTCTAGACCGTCCCGGCGTCGACGGCTCGCTCATTGCCAATCTCCTCGGCTAAGACGTCGAGGATAGGTCCGCCCGAGATGACTCCGACCCCGACTATGTGGGGGAGTCAAGGACCGATGAGGCAACACCAAGCCTCGCCCCATCGCGGTCCGAGAGGGCGAACGACGACTTGGCCGGACCGGCGCGGCAGCAAGTACACTCATATTCCTGGGGACTCGCCCCTTCGGTTTCAAGAGGCGGCCGGACACGTCCCCCTCACCGAGGAGAGAGCGACTCTGATGGACGATGGGGCCGATAGCCGAAGCGCTCGCCGGACGGTCCGACCAAGGGCGACCTCGCCCCGTCGAGCGACAAGCGTGGACCTTAGAGAACGCCTGACGGTGCAGAGAAATTCCCGAGGGGAAGATCTCCGCCAAAGGCTCAATTCTCGGAGGGACGCTCTCCCCGCCGTGACTCTCGGCCGACCTCAGGCCAACGCCGGGGACCAAGCGTCCAACGAGCGCCAACAGGCGACTCACGCGGTCCCGGCGGTCAGCCGAACTAACGGGCTTGACATGGTCACGATGATTCAGAGCCTCCAAAACCAAATCATCGAGATGAAGGAATCGGGGAGGCAAAGGCCCTACGGAGGGATCGAGGAGTCATACTCTCCCTTCGCCGCTCAAATCCTCGCGCAACCTTGCGTGGGGAACTTCAAATTGCCGTCCATCCCTCCCTATGATGGACGGACTGACCCAAATTTCCACATCCAACACTACGAGACGTGGATGACAATGCAAGGGCAGGCGGATGCCACTCTCTGTCAAGCCTTCAGCCTGACCCTCACGGGGTCGGGGTTTGAGTGGTTCCGAAGTCTGAGGCCGGGAAGCATCTCGTCTTTCCGGGCCTTACGAGAGGCTTTCCTTGCTCGATTCGCCACTCTTGTGGCACAAAAGAAGTCGAAGACCCACCTCTTCTCCATCCGACAAAGGAGAGACGAAACGTTGAGGCGATACCTCGCTCGCTTCACCGAGGAGTCTCACAAGGTCGAGGGGTTCAATGACAAGGATGCCATCACGGCAATCACCAAGGGAGTTCGCACGAGCGACTTCCTCAAGTCTATCGTCGGAAAAGTCCCACGAGACATGGCGGAGCTAATGTCGAGAGCCCGCACGTATATGGGAATCGAGGACTACCTCGATGGCCGAGACGGCCGGAAGTCAGGGGGACAAGGTAGTCGCCGCCGCGACGACCAAGACGGATATCGTCCCGACCCTCGAAAGAAGAGGAACAAGGGAGGCCAGGCCCCTAACGGTCGCTCCCTCCCCGGGCTGAGATCGTCACACGTCGATAGCTTCCGAAAGTTCTCGACGTTCACCCCTCTGAACACTCCACAAGAGCGGATCCTAGCTCTGCACCGGGACAAGCTAGGAAGCCCGACTCCTCTCACAAAGGATCCCGCAAAGAGGGATCGAAACAAGTTCTGCGAGTACCACCAAGATCACGGGCATCTGACGTCCAAATGTTACCAGCTCAAACGTCAGATCGAGGGCCTGATTCAGGATGGGAAGTTAAAAGAATATGTCCTGAGAACGGTCGGGACGGCCGCGGCACACAGAGACCGCCCGCGGCAAGAAAGGAAGGGTCCGGCGACGGTGACCATCACGGACCGGGCAGCAATCGAAGAACCAGAGAGCTCACAACTACACATCGTGGGCTCGATCATGGGCGGTCCGGAGTTCGGAGACTCGGCCACACAAAGGAAGAAGTACGTGCGCGAAGTTTCCCAAGGGAAAATAGCGCACTACATCAACCACACGTACGAGGCTCCTCCCCCGACCCCGTTCGAGTCCATGTTCTTCACTTGCCAAGAGGCGGCGCGAGTCCTCCACCCGCACAATGACGCGATAGTCGTCTCGGCCCCGGTCGCCAACAACCTCGTCCGGAGAATCCTAATCAACAATGGGAGCTACGCCGATATAATCTTCAAGTCGGCGCTGGACAGGATGAAGCTATCCGGGATGAGACCGACCCCGATCTCGACTCCACTCTTCGGCTTCTCCGGGGAGAGGGTCATGACGGAGGGAACCATCGACCTCCCGGTCACCTTCGGAACACCGGGTGGGCTCGAGGTCACCCATATCGTGCCGTTCCTGGTCGTGGACCAGCCCTCAGCTTACAACATCATAATCGGCCGCCCGACCCTCAACCGATTGAAGGCCATTACGTCCACTTATCACCTGATGATGAAATTCTCGACTGACAAGGGAATAGCCATGATGTTGGGAGACCAATCGATGGCAAGAATGTGTTACATTCAAGGCGTGGACGGGAAAGAAAAGGGAAAGATGGTGAGCACCGTCTTCCAGCTCGGGGACAAGCTCCCATGCAAGATAGAGGAATGAGGCACCTTCGGAGAGCTGGACCAAAGGGACGATGTCGACCGTTGAAAGGTGGAGACACCGAACGACCTCGTTCCCGTCGTGTTGGACGACGCAAAGCCTGACCAAGTAGTCAAGGTAGGCGCCCAACTCCCATCCGAGGTCCGAACACAACTCGCCACCTTCCTCCGCGAGTTCAAAGATGTCTTTGCGTGGACACACGCCGACATGACGGGGATCGACCCCAAGATAATGGTTCACCGTCTCAACGACGACAAGAGAGTAACTGAGCGCGTTCAACCGCGACGGGCGTTCAATGGAGAGAGGTACCAAGCCATTGGTGAATAAGTTGACAAACTTCTCGCCGCCGACTTCATCAGGGAGGCGGAGCACCCCAAGTGGGTGTCCAACGTGGTGATGGTCAAGAAGCCAAACGGGAAGTGACGGATCTGTATCGACTACAAAGATCTCAACAAAGCCTGCCCGAAAGACAGCTTCCCTCTCCCGAGGATCGAGCAACTTGTGGATGCCACGGCGGGCCACGAGTTGTTGAGCTTCATGGACGCCTGGTTAGCCGCCGCGGGATCGAGGCTAACCCTGAGAAGATTAGAGCAATCTTAGAGATGAGATCGCCGCAAAAAGTGAAAGAAGTTCAAAGTTTGACGGGAAGGATCGCCGCCCTGACGCGATTCGTTTCCAAAGCCACCGATAGGTGCCAACCATTTTTCAAGGCACTGAAAAAGACCGACGGGTTCGTATGGACGGAGGAGTGCGAGGGAGCGTTCCGCGAAATGAAAACCTATTTCACGTCCCCCCCGTTCCTCGCAAAGCCAAAGAATGGTGAAACCTTGTACATCTACCTAGCGGTTTCCGGCAGGGCCGTGAGTGCGGTTCTCATACGCGAAGAAGACAAGGTGCAATGGCCGGTCTATTACGTTAGCAAGGCGCTCCTCGACGCCGAGACCCGATACCCGAAAATCGAGAGATTGTCCCTCGCCCTTGTCATGAGCACGAGAAAACTCTGACCCTACTTCCAAGCGCACCCCGTCGTGGTATGCACGGGACATCCCATCGAGAAGGCCCTTCAAAAAGGGACCTCCTCTCGAATGGCCATATGGTCCCAGGAGTTGGGCGAGTACGGGGTCGAGTTCCAACCGAGAACCGCCATCAAAGGCCAAGCCCTCACCGATTTCATAGCCGAGTTCACAAGCGCACCCTCGACTGACGAGGGGGACAAAGATAATGAGGACAAGGAAGACAAGGAGAACGACCACGACGAGTCGTCGAAAAAGGGGACCAACGGCCCGATAGGACCGGTCTGGGACTTGCACGTAGATGGCGTGTCAAACGCCCGGGGGGCTGGCGCCGGCGTTGTGCTCAAAAATCTCGATAGGGAAAAGCTGAGATCGCCCTGCGGTTCGAGTTCAAGGCTTCCAACAATGAGGCGGAGTACGAGGCTCTGATCGTTGGCTTGGAGCTAGCGAACAAGCTAGGCGTCCAAAACTTGCGCATCCACTGTGACTCGCAGTTGATCGTGAATCAGGTTAAGGGCGACTACGCCGCTAAAGAGCCAAACATGATCGCATACTTGTCCAAGACCCAAAAGAACCTAGAGGCCCTGTCATGGTTCGAGATCGTCCAAGTTCCCCGAGAGGCGAACATTGACGCTGACGCCCTAGCACGCCTTTCGTCCGGCATAGATGAGGAGGAAGAAGGCAGTGTCCCGATAGAAGTGCTGACCCGACCCTACATCTCGAGAGGCGACGTAGGGGTGGTTGGCGAGACTCCGCCTCCCTCATGGATGACGCCGCTCGTGGAATTCCTTAAGCGAGGAGTCGTCCCTGAAGACAAAGAAGAGGCCAAAAAGCTGAGAAGCTTGGCGCCAAAGTACACAATGAGGGAGGATAACCTGTTCAAGAGAGGCTACTCCATGCCCCTTCTCCGCTGCTTGACCGAGGTCGAGGCGAGGAAAGCGCTCCGCGAAGTGCACGAAGGGGTGTGCGGAAACCATGCCGCCGGGCAATCTGTGGCGTTGAAACTCCTATGGCTCGGGTATTTTTAGCCTACCTTGAAAAAGGACTCCCACGAGTGGGCCAAAAAGTGCGACAAATGCCAAAGGTTCGCCCATGTCCCACGCCAAGCGCCGGCGCCATTATGTCCGATCATCGTGCCACGGCCCTTCGCGAAGTGGGGAATCGATCTCATCGGCAAGCTACCTATGGCCCCGAGGCAATACAAGTATGCAATCGTGGCTGTCGACTACTTCACGAAGTGGGTTGAGGCCGAGCCATTGGCGAAGATCACCGAGGCAAACACGACGAGCTTCATCTGGAAGAACATTGTCTGCCGCTGCGGGATCCCCGCGTCAATTCTGACCGACAACGGAAAGCAATTTGACAACGCGCGCCTCCGAGAAATGTGCGAACAATTTGGCATTAGCAAGACTTTCTCTTCTCCCCGCCATCCGTAGGCTAACGGTCAGGTCGAGGCGGTCAACAAGACGATCAAAGAGAACCTGAAGAAAAAGCTGGAAGAAAGAAAGGGGGCTTGGGCCGACGAGCTTCCCATGGTCTTGTGGGCGTACCGGACCACCACACGAAACGCGACAAGCGAAACCCCTTTCAATCTTGCGTTCGGCGTCGAGGCCGTGGTACCTGTCGAGACCAAGCTGCCGACCCTGCGACTCGAGGAGTATGAAGAGACCGCCAACGACGACGCAATCAGGCTCGAGCTGGACCTCATAGACGAGAAAAGGGCGGACGCACTCTCCCGCCTCGCCGCACAAAAGAGGAAGGTTGAGAAATACTACAACTCCAAGATCAAGCTGCGGAAGTTCGCTGACGGGAGCCTCGTCCTTAGAAAGGTGTTCCAAAACACCAAGGTGCAAGGTGCGGGAGTTCTGGGCCCCACCTGGGAAGGCCCGTACCGTGTGCGCTGAGCCATCCACAACGGCACCTACGAGCTCGAAAACCTGGAGGGACTCGTATTCACGTACCCGTGGAATGCAGAGCAGCTTCGACAATACTATCAATAAATTCCCGTTCTCGCTCGACCTATGTTTTGTTATCTTCATCTCGCTTTCAATTTTAGCAAAAGACAATTTCAAATGTCATGTACGGCCAACGGCCTGGGAATGTAATTTTTTTAACTATTTCAACATTATGACTGGATTACATTTCGCATCGAAACTTTTACCCTATTGTATTATATGTTGGAATCGATCTAGGGTTTAAGAAAATAATTAATGCTTCGGTAAGCGGCGGAATTTTAAAAATTTTCTTTTACAAGTAAAACAGTTTTTACTAACCTAGACAAGTGCAAGTACATGTAATTAAAATCTATTATAAGCTAAGATGTTTACTAACCTTTCTTGAAGCTTGAACCTTGAAGAAGCTTTTGGAAAGTTTGCAACGCTCGTCTCCCCTCGCAGCACGTCTCTCTTTCTTTCCTCGGCACCTCGAGCAACCACGAAAGTTTCTATCACTAAATCACTCGAAATAAAAGGAATCAGTGAGTGGGCACTTTTAAACACTACGACTTAAGAACAAGTCTTGAAGTCGCAGAGCTAAACACTAGGTCGAGTGAGGACCTAGGTGCCAAGACAAGAAAAATCGAAAATAAACTAGAGAGAGAGAGAAGAGGGGCGGCAACCACAAGTTCTAGAGAGAGAAGCTCTCAATCTCTAACTTATGTGGAATGAGAAAAATGAGAAGAATGAGGCTCCTATTTATAGGAGAGGTCTCACCTTCAATGAGGTAGTTTCCTCTTCTATAGAATATCACATATTCATGAGCCAATTTCCTCTTTTCCTCTATGATGCACTCGGCCAAGGTGGGCTTCATTAAGCCTTGGATTTGTTTCCTTTTTTGTTCCTTGCCTTGCTTCTTTCTCAACTTGGGCGCCTACCTCTTATTTCCCTTAGAGGAAATTTGTTTCCTCTTTTTCTTTTGGCAAGTATCTTCATACATTTATGCACAAAATATTCTCTCTATCTCTTGGGTATGTTGGGCGCCTATAGCCTTCTAGAAAAGGCTTCTAAAAGCTTTTCCATTTGTTCATGACAACATGAAAAAGGCCCATTAAGAATTTTCAATAAAATTCTTATGAAATGAAATTAATTCACCAGGCCCAATTATTTCAATATGGCCGAGTGACATTAAGTCATCAAATGAACTTGTCAAAATTTATTGACATCCATTTCATCTTATGTCTCAAAAGACAAAAATACCATTTTGACAATTTTCGTTCTTATTTTGACTTAGCTTCCAGTTTAACTATTCCTATCGATGTGATTCGTGACAGTGACCTCATGGACCCAAATGAACAAAGCTTGAGCTAAACACTTGGACTCAAAAGTTCACAAACCTTTTCCAAGTTTAGCTTAATGCCAACTGACTCCACTAAAGAGTTGACACTGAAAATCTCTCGGTTCAAATGAATTTATTTTCTACTCAAGAATTCGACCTAATTATGATGAGCGGATCCACTGAATATTATCTATGTTTACCCTTCATGAATGTCATCAGCTAGTCGGGATTACTAAATTACCATTTTACCCTTCTAGCTGTTATTTCCTCAACTCCTTTGTCGCTTGTGAATAAGTTAGAAACAATGTATTGACGAGGAGCTAACAAGTCACATTGTTTCATCCAAAAGAGTCAGGACTCAATTTGGCTACTGGCCAATTCATTTATTCACACTCCAAGGAACAAAGCATGAGGTGACATACATTGCATTTCAGCAATCTTGTACATGAATTCCATATCTATGAGAACTTCACAAAGTTACTCATGACATACTCACAACTTAGTACTTCACCAATAGGCCCTGTTCGGTATCACATAGTGAGTCCGAACTCGGACTTTCTCAAATGAGAATACTAAGCTGTGAAATGGCATGTCTCATTTCAGGATTAAGGTAAGCATGATGCAATTCATACATAGTGACTTCGAGACATAAGAGGTTAAATGGTTTGTTCTTATCTTTTCTCTAGAAGTGCACTGGTCAATTCAGTACCTTCGAAAGATACCTAGAAGAACTATAGAGTCTCCAACTCTCAATGCCTCATAACCAGACATCATAGATTCTTCTAACAATCGTACTAAGGTCAATAGTCCTTTGACCCTAAGATTGCGAATATATCGTTTTAAGCAAACTACGAAGAGTTTGTTCATGCAAATCTACATTTGTCTCTTCGTAAGGTGTTAAGTTTGTTTATGGACTAAAAGACTAAGGTTTTATCATAAAGCTTCAAACAAAGAAAGATTGAATGAACGTTTCAACTTTATTATTAATGAATAAGCAATTACAAGCAAGAGTCTTCGTAAGACTATATGACATCAAATGTACATAAATAGACACTACTACTCTTCTTGTGGGCACCATTGACAACATTATAATTTCTAGTCTCCTCTACGAGTACACAAGAAACTCGGGGGGCTAATCTAATGAAGATAAAATAAGGGTAACATGCTCATTTTTCGCGCGACGCACTCGCGCAATGCCACGTTTCACGCGCCGAAAGGTAGCGAAACATCGACAAATTGGATCCGCGCACCGGACCTCCGACCCTCGCGCGACGCTCTCGCACGATTCCACGCCCCGCACACCGATAGGCAGCGGGGCGTCGGTGGATCACGTCCGCGCACTGGACTGTCGATCCCAGCAGTCAAAACTCAAAACGTGACACGCATACCAATAGGTACCACGCTCACTGGGAACTGCGTCTACAACTGGCCCGTCTCGATGCATAGTGCGCACACCGATAGGTAGCGTGCTCGTCGGAAGATGGGCGTGACAGCCACCCAGCTCGCACCCGCCGATAGGCAGCGGGTCACGAATGGATGGCAGAGGGTCGCACTCGCCGGACAAAACTGGTCTAGCCAGCGTCCGCGGGAAACTTCGCCGCCAAACGTGGCAGTAAGCCGTGCAAGCCGGTTACGTTGGACATAGTAAACCGGGTTCGTGAGACACGCACTAAACAGGTTGCGCAAATCGATTACGCTAAGAATAGCAAGTCGAGAAAATAAGACGCATAATCAATACGAAAAGCTTTAACCAAAGCAAACAATGTCAAGTAATGTACGAGAGTACGACAAACGTCAAACGAAAGAAAGGCATAACAGACATCCGAAAGAAAGCGTAAAGCGAGCGCTAAACAAGTGCGCAGAAGATAAAATGAAGTTGGCTATTCCGAGCCATAGTCAATGTGCTCCTCATCATCCTCGGGGCGGGGGGCGCCGGACCCGTCGGGGGCTTCTCCATCAAATTGTCGGTTCGTCGACTGAGCGGCCTCTGCGGGAACTTGAGGGCGCATGTCGTCCTCCGGTGGCTCATCGTCCAGAGGAGGAAACATGGCGTCGAAGAAGAAAAAGGTGGTTCCGCGAGACACGTTCACCTTTGCGGTCGCGTCCCGGACCCGTATGGCCGCCTCGTAACGAGCCACCTCCAACGCAAGGTCCCAGTCGTCCTCCAAGTTCGTCTTGGATCGCACGGTGTCGTCCTTCTCCTCGACGAGGGCCTATACCTACGCCCGCAAAGTGTCCCTCTCCCTCTCGGCCTTGACCCGGGAGATCTCGCTCGCCGATAGTCGAGCATGGACGATGCTCAACTCCTCGTCCCTACTCGAAAGCACCGCCTGGAGCTTCTTCGTCTCCCCCAAGAAGGTGGCGGCCGCCTGCTCCGCCTTCTCCCGAGATGCGTGCTCTGCCATGCGGAGCGATTTCTCAGCCGCCGACTCCTCGTGAGCCCGCTTCAGCTCCTCCTCGAGTGCTTGAAACTCTCGGGCGGTGCGAATCCCCGCTAGAGCGGCAGCATGGGCGGCCGCCGTGCTCTCCCTGTCCTTTTCCATGATTTGCATACGCCGCAGCAGGTCCCGGAGAATGCGGTCGCTTCGCTCTTGGCGCGCAAGCATCTGTGGGAACAAGTGATACATGCATAATCGGAATAAGATGACTACGCATAAGACGAGCAAACGAGTCGTACCTTTCGGGCATCGCCGATCCCGTTCTGGAAATGCTCAAGATCGCTTGTCGTCAGCAGACCCTTGAAGTCCCGCAGAGAGGTTTCAAGGATCCCTCGGGAGCACTGATCCCTCAGCTCCGCCGCCTCCGCTAGGAGCGTCGAATCCATGCTATCCGGCACCGCCGATGTATGGGCGCGCTTGTGGCCAGAGGGAGACACGAAGGAGGTCGACGACAACGGTCGTTTGGAGGAGGAGATCGCCTCGTTCCTCGCCCGCGATGGCGACCCCTCACGGTGAGCCTCTGCTCGGGGACGAGGCACAGTCGTAGCTTCGGCGGAGGGTGCCACTCTCGGCACTCGTGCGCGCGATCGATGTCGAGTCATGGTATCTGCAAAAGAGAAAGATCGTCAGTCGGTTAGAACACGACAATAAGCACAACACAACGAAAAATACGATAACGAAGGCGTATGCGTGGCTAGTACCCCCGCGTCGGGGGAAGGGGCGGATGAACCCCCCGCCTCGGATTCAGGATCCTCCACAACCTCCGCGCCGAGACCAGAGCGTGGAGGAGCCTCGTCGCCAGGCACGAACCACCCAGTCCTTGCCATAAGGTCTGGGGACTCGAAGAGTGATCCTTGCCGTCTCGACTCCGGGACCGCCCTGATCACCGAGTCGAGCTCGGAGTCCTCGACGTCACTTACCGGTGGAAAATCGGCCGCGGGACAAAAGATGCGGGGCGCCGCCCCGAAAGCTGACTCAGACACCCACACCCAGGGGTACCTGTGCTTCGAAGTGACCCTGGTAACGATGGCTAGGCGCTTCCGATGTGATACTAGGTAGGAGCCCTGCCTCCCGCGGACCCCTCGCACCGTTATGAGGTCCTGAATGTCGTCCGCGGTGACGGCCCTCTTCTTTGCTCGATAGAGCATCATATGGCACGCCGCGACCACTCGATAAAAGAACGGGGACATCTGCGAAGCGTGTACCCCTAATCGAGTCAGCAATTCCTAGATGACTGATTGGAAACGCAACCTCAATCCTCCGCGAAGACTCGCCTCATGGACTACGGCATGCCCCCTTCGCAGGCGACTCGGAAGGTCGTCGGGTAATGGCCGTAGGATCGACACGGACTCCGGGATGCTGTAGCGCTTCCTCAGGCTCTTAAAGCTGATAATCCAGAGCGAACTCGGGACGTCAACGCCCGAGCAGTCAAGGTCGCCCCGAATGGCCGACTCTCCAATCTGGAAGGTCAAGGCCCGCGTTTCTTCCCGCGCGGTTGAGGAAAGTGCCGCCGCAGGTGTGACATGATGGCTCGACGAATCGCTCGAGTGCTCGGCGTTAGGAGCGTCGCTCACGCAAGGGGTGACCCCTTCACGGCCGCCCACTCGAGCCGGGCAGCTCCCCTCGGCCCCGGCATGGTCGCCCGAGCGCGCGGCCGACTACCGGCCGGCCGGGCCGCCTCCGTCAGGCCGACCCAGCCCGTGGCCGGCCGTGCTCCCTCCTGGGCACGCGTCCAGCCCGAGGACCCAGCCCGTCTCCTGGCTGGGTGGCTCCTCCACTCGCAGGCCCGACCCAGGCGGCCCCCGGCCTTCAGCGCGCGCGTCCAGCCCGTCGGCTCGGCCCAGCTCTCGGCCCGCTCGATCTCCGGCCCGTGAGCTTCGCCCGGGCGTCCCGGTGCTCACCCCAAGCATGTCCGGCCTGACGGCCTGGCGCGGCACCCAGCCGGTTGGGCCCTCCTCGTGCGCGCCCGGCCCAGCGGTCCCGTCTGGCCCCTGGCCGGCTGGGCCCTCCTCGTGCGCGCCCGGCCCAGCGGCCCCGTCCGGCCCCTGGCCGTCAGGGCCCTCCTCATGCGCGCCCGGCCCAGCGGCCCCATCCAGCCCCTGGCCGGCTGGGCCTCCCTCGCGCGCGCCCGAACCGGCAGCCCAGCCCGGTTCCTAGCCGGCTGGGCCCTCACCACGCAGGCCCGGCCTAGTTGGGCGTAGGGTTTCCCCGGGGGTAGGGCAAGCCGCCTCCCCCGGCCGGGCCACCTCCTGCCCGGCGCCGGCCCCCCAATAGGCAGCGTCGCCCAGCGCCGGCGGCTCTCCGGCAGCACGCGTCATCGCCGGTGCGGCCAGGCCCGGCGGGCTCTCCTCCTGGGCGCGATTTGCAGGCCCCCCGACGGCATCACCCAACCGAGCAGAGGCCTCCCCCACGTCGGGACCAGCCCAAAGGACACCGACACCAGCCGGCGCCCCCCTCTCGGCGCCGGCTGGGCCCTCCTCGTGCGCTCCCGGCCCAGCGGCCACGTCCGGCCCCTGGCCTTCAGGGCCTTCCTCATGCGCGCCCGGCCCAGCGGCCCCATCCAGCCCCTGGCCGGCTGGGCCTCCCTCGCGCGCGCCCGAACTGTTGGAATTGATATAGGGTTTAAGAAAAAGATTAAACGCTTCGGGAAGCGGCGGAATTTTAAAAATTTCTTTACAAGTAAAAACAGTTTTTACTAACCTAGACAAAGAGCAAGTACATGTAATTAAAAATCAATATGAGCTAAGAGTTTACTAACCTTTCTTGAAGCTTGAACCTTGAAGAAGCTTTTGGAAAGTTTGCAACGCTCGTCTCCCCTCGCAGCACGTCTCTCTTTCTTTCCTCGGCACCTCGAGCAACGACGATAGTTTCTATCACTAAATCACTCGAAATAAAAGGAATCAGTGAGTGGGCACTTTTAAACACTACGACTTAAGAACGAGTCTTGAAGTCGCAGAGCTAAACACTAGGTCGAGTGAGGACCTAGGTGCCAAAACAAGAATAATCGAAAATAAACTAGAGAGAGAGAGAGAGGAATTTCGGCCACAAGTTCTATAGAGAGAGTCTCTCAAATCTCTTAAACTTGGATGAATGAAATGTGAGGAAATGAGGCTCCTATTTACAGGAGAGGTCTCACCTTCAATAAGGTAGTTTCCTCTTCTATAGAATATCACATATTCATGAGCCAATTTCCTCTTTTCCCTCTTGAGACACTCGGCCAAACAAGGGCTTCTAGAAGCCTTGATTTGTTTCCAATTTTGTTCATGGCTTGCCTTTTCTCTCTACATGGCCGATTCCCTACAAGCATGTGTGGGAAATTTGTTTCCTCTTTTTCTTTTGGCAAGTATCTAAATACATTTATGCACAAAATAAACTCTCCTATTTCTCTATAGGGTAGGCGCTCAACATGTCTCTAGAATGAGCTTCTAGAAGCTTCTTCATTTATTCATGAGAACATGAAAAAGGCCCATTAAGAATTTTCAATAAAATTCTTATGATACGAAATTAATTCACAAGGCCCAATGATCAAGTCATGGCCGAGTGACATTAAGTCATCAAATGAAGTTGTCAAAAAATTTATTGACATTCATTTCATCTTTTGTCTCAAAAGACAAAAATACCCTTTTAACTATTTTCGTTCTTGTTTTGACTTAGCTTCCAGTTTAACTATTCCTATCGATGTGATTCGTGACAGTGACCTCATGGACCCAAATGAACAAAGCTTGAGCTAAACACTTGGACTCAAAAGTTCACAAACCTTTTCCAAGTTTAGCTTAATGCCAACTGACTCCACTAAAGAGCTGACACTGAAAATCTCTCGGTTCAAATGAATTTGTTTTCTCCTCAAGAATTCGACCTAATTATAATGAGCGGATCCACTGAATATTATCTATGCTACCCTTCATGAATGTCATCAGCTAGTCGGGATTTACTAAATTATCATTTTACCCTTCTAGCTGTTATTTCCTCAACTCCTTTGTCGCTTGTGAATAAGTTAGAAACAATGTATTGACTCAATTTGGACAATGGCAGTTCATTTATTCACACTCCAAGGAACAAAGCATGAGGTGACATACATTGCATTTCAGCAATCTTGTACATGAATTCCATATCTATGAGAACTTCACAAAGTTACTCATGACATACTCACAACTTAGTACTTCACCAATAGGCCCTGTTCGGAATCACATAGTGAGTCCGAACTCTGACTTTCTCAAATGAGAATACTAAGGTGTGAAATGGCATGTCTCATTTCAGGATTAAGGTAAGCATGATGCAATTCATACATAGTGACATCAAGACATAAGAGGTTAAATGGTTTGTTCTTATCTTGTCTCTAGAAGTGCACTGGTCAATTCAGTACCTTCGGAAGATACCTAGAAGAACTATAGAGTCTCCAACTCTCAATGCCTCAAAACCAGACATCATAGATTCTTCTAACAATCGTACTGAGGTCAATAGTCATTTGTCCCTAAGATTGCGAATATATCGTTTTAAGCAAACTACGAAGAGTTTGTTCATGCAAATCTACATTTGTCTCTTCGTAAGTTGTTAAGTTTGTTTATGGACTAAAAGACTAAGGTTTTATCATAAAACTTCAAACAAAGAAAGAATGAATGAACGTTTCAACTTTATTAACGAATGAATAGGCAATGTGCAATCTTTTATTACCCATTCCCATCCAAGTCACACGGCCAACATGTGCCTTAATGACACCTTGGATTTGTTTCCTCTTTTATTCCTTGCTCTCTCCTTGCTTGTGTGGCCGAATTTCCTTATGCCAAGCATAGGAAATTTGTTTCCTCTTTTTCTTTTGGCAAGTATCTTGATACATTTATGCACAAAATATTTTCTCTCTCTTTGGGTATGTTGGGCGCCTATGACCTTCTAGAAAGGCTTCTAGAATTTTCTTCACTTGTTCATGACAACATAAGAAAAGACCCATTAAGAATTTTCAATAAAATTCTTATGAAATGAAATTAATCCACAAGGCCCAATAAATCTAATTTTGGCCGAGTGATGCATGTCATCAAATGACCTTGTCAAAAAATTTATTGACATTCATTTCATCCTATGTCTCAAAAGACAAAAATACCCTTTTGACAATTTTCGTTCTTGTTTTGACTTAGCTTCCAGTAACTATTCTTATCGATGTGATTCGTGACAGTGACCTCATGGACCCAAATGAACAAAGCTTGAGCTAAACACTTGTACTCAAAAGTTCACAAACCTTTTCCAAGTTTAGCTTAATGCCAACTGACTCCACTAAAGAGCTGACACTGAAAATCTCTCGGTTCAAATGAATTTATTTTCTACTCAAGAATTCACCTAATTATAATGAGCGGATCCACTGAATATTATCTATGTTTACCCTTCATGAATGTCATCAGCTAGTCGGGATTTACTAAATTACCATTTTACCCTTCTAGCTGTTATTTCCTCAACTCCTTTGTCGCTTGTGAATAAGTTAGAAACAATGTATTGACGAGGAGCTAACAAGTCACATTGTTTCATCCAAAAGAGTCAGGACTCAATTTGGACAATGGCCAGTTCATTTATTCACACTCCAAGGAACAAAGCATGAGGTGACATACATTGCATTTCAGCAATCTTGTACATGAATTCCATATCTATGAGAACTTCACAAAGTTACTCATGACATACTCACAACTTAGTACTTCACCAATAGGCCCTGTTCGGAATCACATAGTGAGTCCGAACTCTGACTTTCTCAAATGAGAATACTAAGGTGTGAAATGGCATGTCTCATTTCAGGATTAAGGTAAGCATGATGCAATTCATACATAGTGACATCAAGACATAAGAGGTTAAATGGTTTGTTCTTATCTTGTCTCTAGAAGTGCACTGGTCAATTCAGTACCTTCGGAAGATACCTAGAAGAACTATAGAGTCTCCAACTCTCAATGCCTCAAAACCAGACATCATAGATTCTTCTAACAATCGTACTGAGGTCAATAGTCATTTGTCCCTAAGATTGCGAATATATCGTTTTAAGCAAACTACGAAGAGTTTGTTCATGCAAATCTACATTTGTCTCTTCGTAAGTTGTTAAGTTTGTTTATGGACTAAAAGACTAAGGTTTTATCATAAAACTTCAAACAAAGAAAGAATGAATGAACGTTTCAACTTTATTAACGAATGAATAGGCAATGTGCAATCTTTTATTACCCATTCCCATCCAAGTCACACGGCCAACATGTGCCTTAATGACACCTTGGATTTGTTTCCTCTTTTATTCCTTGCTCTCTCCTTGCTTGTGTGGCCGAATTTCCTTATGCCAAGCATAGGAAATTTGTTTCCTCTTTTTCTTTTGGCAAGTATCTTGATACATTTATGCACAAAATATTTTCTCTCTCTTTGGGTATGTTGGGCGCCTATGACCTTCTAGAAAGGCTTCTAGAATTTTCTTCACTTGTTCATGACAACATAAGAAAAGACCCATTAAGAATTTTCAATAAAATTCTTATGAAATGAAATTAATCCACAAGGCCCAATAAATCTAATTTTGGCCGAGTGATGCATGTCATCAAATGACCTTGTCAAAAAATTTATTGACATTCATTTCATCCTATGTCTCAAAAGACAAAAATACCCTTTTGACAATTTTCGTTCTTGTTTTGACTTAGCTTCCAGTAACTATTCTTATCGATGTGATTCGTGACAGTGACCTCATGGACCCAAATGAACAAAGCTTGAGCTAAACACTTGTACTCAAAAGTTCACAAACCTTTTCCAAGTTTAGCTTAATGCCAACTGACTCCACTAAAGAGCTGACACTGAAAATCTCTCGGTTCAAATGAATTTATTTTCTACTCAAGAATTCACCTAATTATAATGAGCGGATCCACTGAATATTATCTATGTTTACCCTTCATGAATGTCATCAGCTAGTCGGGATTTACTAAATTACCATTTTACCCTTCTAGCTGTTATTTCCTCAACTCCTTTGTCGCTTGTGAATAAGTTAGAAACAATGTATTGACGAGGAGCTAACAAGTCACATTGTTTCATCCAAAAGAGTCAGGACTCAATTTGGACACTGGCCAGTTCATTTATTCACACTCCAAGGAACAAAGCATGAGGTGACATACATTGCATTTCAGCAATCTTGTACATGAATTCCATATCTATGAGAACTTCACAAAGTTACTCATGACATTCTCACAACTTAGTACTTCACCAATAGGCCCTGTTCGGAATCACATAGTGAGTCCGAACTCTGACTTTCTCAAATGAGAATACTAAGCTGTGAAATGACATGTCTCATTTCAGGATTAAGGTAAGCATGATGCAATTCATACGTAGTGACTTCGAGACATAAGAGGTTAAATGGTTTGTTCTTATCTTGTCTCTAGAAGTGCACTGGTCAATTCAGTACCTTCGGAAGATACCTAGAAGAACTATAGAGTCTCCAACTCTCAATGCCTCATAACCAGACATCATAGATTCTTCTAACAATCATACTAAGGTCAATAGTACTTTGACCCTTAAATTGCGAATGTATCGTTTTAAGCAAACTACGAAGAGTTTTTTCATGCAAATCTACATTTGTCTCTTCGTAAGTTGTTAAGTTTGTTTATGGACTAAAAGACTAAGGTTTTATCATAAAGCTTCAAACAAAGAAAGAATGAATGAACGTTTCAACTTTATTATTAAATGAATAGGAAATCACAAGCTTGTACACAAATATACACAACTACTGTTCTTGTGGGCACCATTGACAACATAGTCATATGAGTAAAATGGAAATCCTAGGATCTGAGATTGATGGGAAGAATGTCATAGATGTGATCTTAGAAGCTCTCCCCGCATCTCTTGATACCTCCAAGATGAACTACTCCATTAACAAGCTAGAGTACACTGTTACCAAGCCTATGGAGGAACTTCACACTGCTGTAGGTCTCACTAAGAGAAAGAGGAATCAAGGAGAGGCACATGCTACTGAGCAAAAAGCCTCCGCCTTTGGAACTAAGAAGAGACCTCATAAGGCCGATAAAAAGAACTGTCTTGCCTATCTCAAAGCAAAGGAACATAGTATTGTACTAGTTACCGAAGCATGCTTAGTAGCTGATAATGTATCAACGCGGATTCTTGACTCCGCTGCTACTAACCATATTTGTTGTTCCTTGAATGGTTTCAAGAAAACCAAAAGCTTAGAGGAAAGCGAGTTCTGTTTTAAATGGGGTGATGGGAGCCTGGTGTCTGCGAAGGCTATGGGATCCGTGACGCTGTCTTTTGAAGATCGTACTTTAAACTTGAATAATGTTTATTTTGTTCCTACCTTTGGGAAGAACTTAATATCCGTTGCTCGTCTTCTTTAGCAAGATTATTGTTTAAAGTTCATTAAGAATGGAATTCGTATTTCGTTTCCTGATAATTCTTTTGTCACTGATGCATGTATGAAGAATGCTCTTTTTTACATCTATCCCACTCAACCTTCTCTTTTAGACACCGAAATAGATAATGATCTAATTAGGGAGCCAAAGAGGATCAAACTTTCTAAATCCTCCGATCTAACAAAATCAACATACATCTGGCACTTGAGACTTGGTCATATCAGTCTAGATAGGATTAAGAGACTTGTGAGGGACGGTCCACTCCAAAAATCTGCAATAAGTTCACTACCTACTTGTGAATCCTGCATAGAAGGAAAAATGACTAAGCGACCTTTCTCTGATAAGGGTCGAAGAGCCACTGAGTTGCTGGAACTAGTACATTCTGATGTATGTGGTCCACTCAACCAACAGGCACGTGGAGGATACGAATACTTCGTTACCTTCACCGATGATTACTCACGATATGGGTTTTTCTATTTGCTCAAACACAAATCCGAGACCTTTAACGTATTTAAGGTCTTTAGGGCTTTAGTGGAAAAGCAAACTGGCAAAGTGATCAAAACCCTTCGATCTGATCGAGGTGGTGAGTATATGTCTGGAGAGTTCGATGACTTTCTTAAAGAAGAAGGTATCGCTTCTCAGCTTACCGCACCTGGCACGCCTCAACAAAACGGAGTGTCAGAGAGAAGAAACCGAACTCTTATGGAGATGGTTAGATCAATGATGAGTTACTCATCACTCCCTCGTTCCTTTTGGGGATATGCCCTTGAAACAGCCGCCTATATTCTGAACCAAGTTCCGTCCAAAACGGTTCCTGGTACTCCTTATGAACGATGGACTGGCCATAAAGTGAATCTTGGCCGCATCCGAATTTGGGGTTGCCCTGCACACGTGCTGAGGCAAAAGACTAGCAAGTTGGCTAGTAGGTCAGAATTGTGCCTGTTTGTGGGATATCCAAAGGAAACCAAAGGTTTTACTTTCTATAGTCCCGAGGACGATAAGACTTTCGTTAGCACGAATACTCGTTTCATTGAGGAGGACTTTATGAAAGATGCAAAACCTAGAAGCAAAATTGTGCTTGAAGAAAAGTTGAGTGAGGAAGCTTCTACCTCATCTGTAAGAACTGTTCTTACCCCAACTGAAACACAACCTAACTCATCAGAATCTCGTCAAGCAGTACTTAGACGTAGTAGGAGGGCTACTCAAAAGCCTGACAGGTACATGTCTTATGGAGACTCTCTTGTAGGCGTCTCTGACATGGATGATCCTGTTTCCTATAGCCAAGCGATGGCTTGTTCTGAATCAAACCTTTGGCTTGACGCCATGAAAGTTGAAATGCACTCGATGTATGTCAACAATGTCTGGAAACTTGTAGACCTTCCTGAAGGGATTAAACCCGTAGGGTGTAAGTGGATATACAAGAAGAAAATGGGTCCTGATGGGAACGTCGAGACGTTCAAAGCACGACTTGTGGCGAAGGGTTATACCCAACAAGAAGGGATTGACTATGAAGAAACCTTCTCGCCAGTCGCGATGCTTAAATCCATCCGCATACTCCTATCCATAGCTGCAGCTCTCGACTATGAGATCTGGCAAATGGATGTCAAGACAGCCTTTCTGAATGGCAATCTTGACGAGCGCATTTACATGGCTCAACCAGACGGTTTCGTGGAAGAAGGTCAAGAGACCAAGGTTTGTGAGTTGCTTTAGTCCATTTATGGACTAAAGCAAGCATCTAGGTCATGTAATATTAGATTCGATGAAACTGTAAAGAGCTTCGGCTTTGAACAGTCAATAGATGAGCCTTGTGTTTACAAGTTAATACACGAAGGAAAAGTTGTGTTTCTGGTACTATATGTCGATGATATACTACTCATTGGTAATGACGTGGGTAAGTTATCTGAGGTTAAGGTCTGGCTGGCAAAGCAATTCGATACGAAGGATCTAGGAGAAGCCGCGTACATTCTGGGGATCCAAATCTTTCGAGATAGGAAAAACCGGACCCTGTCGCTCTCTCAAGCATCTTATATTGATAAGATAATGGATCGCTTCTCGATGCAAGACTCGAAGAAGGGCCAAACACCCTTTAGGCATGGAGTTTCACTCTCTAAGGACCAGTTTCCCAAGACTGCACAAGAGATTGAAGACATGAGGAAAATTCCTTACGCCTCTGCCGTAGGAAGCCTCATGTATGCTATGCTTTGCACTAGACCTGACATCTGTTTCGCCGTTGGCGTAGTTAGCCGTTTCCAATCCAACCCTGGACCCGAGCACTGGATTGCTGTTAAGCATGTTCTTAAGTATCTTCGAAGAACTAGGAACTTGATGCTTACATACTCAGGTACTGACCTGACTATGACGGGATATCCCGACTCCAATTTTCAAGCGGATAAGGATTCCAGGAAATCCACTTCGGGATCTGTGTTCATCCTTAATGGTGGAGCTGTTGTGTGGAGAAGGATTAAGCAATCTTGCATTGCTGACTCCACAATGGAAGCAGAATATGTGGCTGCTTGTGAAGCATCCAAAGAGGCTGTATGGCTTAGAAAATTCCTTAAGTATTTGGAAGTTGTTCCAAACGTCGACGAGCCCATGACCCTTTATTGTGATAATAGTGGGGCTGTCGCTAACTCAAAGGAACCTAGAAGCCATAAGCGCTCTAAGCATATTGATAGGAAATACCATTTGATTCGAGATATCGTGCAGCGCGGAGACGTGGAAGTGAAGAAGATCTCAACGGTGGACAACCTAGCAGATCCATTCACCAAGGCCCTAGCGAACAAGGTCTTCGACCAACATCGTGAGGGATTAGGCATGAAAGACTACACACATCTTCTTTGAGTCAAGTGGGAGTTTGTTGTCAATGGTGCCCACAAGAAGAGTTGTAATCTTCATTTTGTACATTTGATGTAATAAAGTCTCATGAAGACTCTTGCTTGTAATTGCCTATTCATTCGTTAATAAAGTTGAAACGTTCATTCATTCTTTCTTTGTTTGAAGTTTTATGATAAAACCTTAGTCTTTTAGTCCATAAACAAACTTAACAACTTACGAAGAGACAAATGTAGATTTGCATGAACAAACTCTTCGTAGTTTGCTTAAAACGATATATTCGCAATCTTAGGGACAAATGACTATTGACCTCAGTACGATTGTTAGAAGAATCTATGATGTCTGGTTTTGAGGCATTGAGAGTTGGAGACTCTATAGTTCTTCTAGGTATCTTCCGAAGGTACTGAATTGACCAGTGCACTTCTAGAGACAAGATAAGAACAAACCATTTAACCTCTTATGTCTTGATGTCACTATGTATGAATTGCATCATGCTTACCTTAATCCTGAAATGAGACATGCCATTTCACACCTTAGTATTCTCATTTGAGAAAGTCAGAGTTCGGACTCACTATGTGATTCCGAACAGGGCCTATTGGTGAAGTACTAAGTTGTGAGTATGTCATGAGTAACTTTGTGAAGTTCTCATAGATATGGAATTCATGTACAAGATTGCTGAAATGCAATGTATGTCACCTCATGCTTTGTTCCTTGGAGTGTGAATAAATGAACTGGCCATTGTCCAAATTGAGTCCTGACTCTTTTGGATGAAACAATGTGACTTGTTAGCTCCTCGTCAATACATTGTTTCTAACTTATTCACAAGCGACAAAGGAGTTGAGGAAATAACAGCTAGAAGGGTAAAATGGTAATTTAGTAAATCCCGACTAGCTGATGACATTCATGAAGGGTAAACATAGATAATATTCAGTGGATCCGCTCATTATAATTAGGTGAATTCTTGAGTAGAAAATAAATTCATTTGAACCGAGAGATTTTCAGTGTCAGCTCTTTAGTGGAGTCAGTTGGCATTAAGCTAAACTTGGAAAAGGTTTGTGAACTTTTGAGTACAAGTGTTTAGCTCAAGCTTTGTTCATTTGGGTCCATGAGGTCACTGTCACGAATCACATCGATAAGAATAGTTACTGGAAGCTAAGTCAAAACAAGAACGAAAATTGTCAAAAGGGTATTTTTGTCTTTTGAGACATAGGATGAAATGAATGTCAATAAATTTTTTGACAAGGTCATTTGATGACATGCATCACTCGGCCAAAATTAGATTTATTGGGCCTTGTGGATTAATTTCATTTCATAAGAATTTTATTGAAAATTCTTAATGGGTCTTTTCTTATGTTGTCATGAACAAGTGAAGAAAATTCTAGAAGCCTTTCTAGAAGGTCATAGGCGCCCAACATACCCAAAGAGAGAGAAAATATTTTGTGCATAAATGTATCAAGATACTTGCCAAAAGAAAAAGAGGAAACAAATTTCCTATGCTTGGCATAAGGAAATTCGGCCACACAAGCAAGGAGAGAGCAAGGAATAAAAGAGGAAACAAATCCAAGGTGTCATTAAGGCACATGTTGGCCGTGTGACTTGGATGGGAATGGGTAATAAAAGATTGCACATAAAGGCTTGGAAAATAAGAGGAAACTACTTCTTTCCAAGGCCAACCCCTCTCCTATAAATAGGACCCTCATTCCCTTCATTTTATTCATCCAAGTTTAAGAGATTTGAGAGACTCTCTCTCTCTAGAACTTTGGCCGAACTCCTCTCTCTCTCTCTCTAGTTTATTTTCGATTTTTGTCTTGGCACCTAGGTCCTCATTTGACCTAGAGTTTAGCTCTACGACTTCAAGACTCGTTCTTAAGTCGTAGTGTTTAAAAGTGCCCACTCACTAATTCTTTTTCTCTCGAGTGATTTAGTGATAGAAACTTTCGTGGTTGCTCGAGGTGCCGAGGAAAGAAAGAGAGACGTGCTGCGAGGGGAGACGAGCGTTGCAACTTTCTAAGAGCTTCTCAAAGATCAAGCTTCAAGAAAGGTTAGTAAACTTCTTAGCTCATAATAGTTTTTAATTTTATGTACTTGCTCTTTTGTCTAGGTTAGTAAAAAATTGTTTTTACTTGTAAAAGAAAATTTTTAAAATTCCGCCGCTTACCGAAGCGTTAATTATTTTCTTAAACCCTAGATCGATTGCAACAAATTGTATCAGAGCTATGGTCAAAGATTAGCATGTACATGTATTTAAAATTATGAGCTTGAAAATCGTTTTCGAAAGTTTACTAATTTTGTGACAAGTTAGAATTGTTATCTTAGATTTTTTTTAATTTATTGCTCTTGCCTTTAAATTAAAAATCATGTTGTTTTTCTATGATTTTGGGATGTTATTAAAACACATTAGAATCAGTTCTAAAAGTTTTTAATTTTTTATATTGAAAAACGTGTTTTAAAGGTTTGAAAAATTTCGAGTAAAATTTTGTGACTAGTTATATTGTCTTGCTAGTTTCTTATTTTTACTTGAATCGTTTTATGATTGTTGTTATTTATTTTATGCCTTGTTATTACCTTGCTAATAAAACACAAATAAAAGCTTTAACAACCTTCATAAAACGTTCCGTTACACTCGATTCTTTTTCGCACCTAAAAAGGACCAAGCTTTAATTATTTCTTTTTCTTCGAGCTGGAGTAAACCCGCATTAAAAGTGGCATAACTCTCTGCTCAGAAATCTAAATTTGATTATTTTAAAATCAAATTAAAGCTCTGTCTGTTCTCTGTCCAATGCCACCAGTTTCGGGTCAAAAGGACATCGGAGCCACCAGTTATGGCGATTTTACTCCGAGGTGCGCGGCTGTTCCGAAACTCCAGTTTTTTAGAATTTCAGATTTTCAGCCCCACTACCATGAGTTATAGAACTCTAATGAAAAAAAATTTGAGCAAAATTGTTTTTTATAAGATTATAAACATGATGTGTAAGATTAAAATTTTTTGATTTTTGAAAGTTTAATTGAAATTGAGTTTTTACAAAACTAGTTTGAATTTTGAAAAACCGTTTTCACTTTCAAACTTGAAAATATTTTGTCATCCAAATCAAATAAATTTTCAAAATGTTTTCAAAACTATATCTATATCACATATGTTCAAAATCTATATGCTCTTGAAAAATTTGAGTGGGAGGTCTCCTTGTAGACAAGCCGAAAAATAAAAAGATGTGTAATCTCAAACTTTCAAGTGTTCGACTGAGTTGAAGTTCACACTTCCCTCATGCACTTTCCCGAAATAGAAAATAGGAAAAGATCGAGTATGTACCTTGTGCCTTTATGCACTAATACTGCTCTGAACATGAATATCTAGGATTCTCTTCTAGTTGTCCGCTCTATCGCTCTATAACTAGGAAAACCGTTTCCGAACTTATAAGAGTCGATGTACCAACTCCAAAAACTAAGTGGGAGGGTTATATTTGTTGTTTGTAACCCGCGATCCCCAACACTAATGAAAGAAGCAATTAACGTGGGACTAAGAGCCGCTCTTGCGACCCTCACTTAAATGGGAGTACTCCAAGGCGTTCTTGCTTCGATCATTGCTCAATGAGCTACGTCCGAGAGTTAGACGATGATGACAAGGCCTCCCCTTGGGGGATTGTTTTTCAAAGTTGATCTTTTGGACTAAGTGGTTGGTTGCACACTTAGGCTCAATCCCTAGTAATCCTCCCTTGAGGCTCTGCGAAAGGATGTGAGTGATCAAACTAATTTAAAAGGTGGCTAGTCAAAATAGATGTATTGACATCTTGGCTTAGCATTAATGATGTGTCATTTACTTATAAATGGAGATTTTTTGCGGCCTTCTCTTGAGGGAGTAAATTATCGTTTTGTTTATAACACCTTTGGATTTTATAAAATTCTTAATAAAACTTAAATCCTAAACCAAAGACTAATCATAAACTTGTTTCAACTTAAATAGGCAATATGTCTCTCAACCTTCTCTCGTTCATCCTTTCCTTGAACAAACTCGAAAACGAAAACTACGAAGATTCGAAACATAACCTAGACATAATCCTTACCAAGCACAAATGGGTACTCACCACCCTGTGTCCTCCTCTGACGAATAATGATTCAACTCAAGAGGAAAAAGACGCCTTGGCAGCCTGGCTCTGCTCCGATGAGATTGTGAGGTGCTATATCTTAGCATCAATGAACAATGTGTTGCAACAACAACATCGTGACATCGAGACTGCCGCCGACATGCTCACCAATCTCCATGAGATGTTTGGAGGGCAAAGGCGTCAAGCAATGCAAAAAGCAGTCCGACAATTTATGAACTGTCGCATGAAGGCTAGGACTCCTGTTGGAGACTTTATGATACTGATCATTAGTCATCAAAGTAAAATGGAAATCCTAGGATCTGATATTGATGGGAAGTATGTCATAGATATGATCTTAGAAACTCTCCCCGCATCTCTTGATACCTCCAAGATGAACTACTCCATTAACAAGCTAGAGTAAACTGTTACCAAGCTTATGGAGGAACTTCACACTGCTGTAGGTCTCACTAAGAGAAAGAGGAATCAAGGAGAGGCACATGCTACTGAGCACACAGCCTCCGCCTCTAGAACTGAGAAGGGACCTTACAAGGCCGATAAAAAGAACTGTCCTGCCTATCTCAAAGCAAAGGAATATAGTATTGTACTAGTTACCGAAGCATGCTTAGTAGCTGATAATGTATCAATGGGATTCTTGAGTCCGCTGCTACTAACCATATTTGTTGTTCCTTGAATGGTTTCAAGAAAACCAAAAGCTTAGAGGAAGGCGAGTTCTGTTTCAAATGGGGTGATGGGAGCCTGGTGTCCGCGAAGGCTGTGGGATCCGTGACGCTGTCTTTTGAAGAACGCACTTTAAACTTGAATAATGTTTATTTTGTTCCTACCTTTGGGAAGAACTTAATATCCGTTGCTCGTCTTTCGAGCAAGATTATTATTTAAAGTTCATAAAGAATGGAATTCGTATTTCGTTTCCTGATAATTCTTTTGTCACTGATGCATGTATGAAGAATGCTCTTTTCTACATCTATCCCACTCAACCTTCTCTTTTAGACACCAAAATAGATAACGATCTAATTAGGGAGCCAAAGAGGATCAAACTTTCTTAATCCTCCGATCTAACAAAATCAACATACCTATGGCACTTGAGACTTGGTCATATCAGTCTAGATAGGATTAAGAGACTTGTGAGGGACGGTCCACTCCAAGCCTCTGCAATAGGTTCACTGCCTACTTGTGAATCCTGCATAGAAGGAAAAATGACTAAGCGACCTTTCTCCGATAAGGGTCGAAGAGCCACTGAGTTGCTGGAACTAGTACATTCTGATGTATGTGGTCCGCTCAACCAACAGGCACGTGGAGGATACGAATACTTCATTACCTTCACCGATGATTACTCGCGATATGGTTTTGTCTATATGCTCAAACACAAATCCGAGACCTTTAACGTATTTAAGGTCTTTAGGGCTTTAGTGGAAAAGCAAACTGGCAAAGTGATCAAAACCCTTCGATCTGATCGAGGTGGTGAGTATATGTCTGGAGAGTTCGATGACTTTCTTAAAGAAGAAGGTATCGCTTCTCAGCTTACCGCACCTGGCAAACCTCAACAAAACGGAGTGTCAGAGAGAAGGAACCAAACTCTTATGGAAATGGTTAGATCAATGATGAGTTACTCATCACTCCCTCTTTCCTTTTGGGGATATGCCCTCGAAACAGCCGCTTACATTCTGAACCAAGTTCCGTCTAAAATGGTTCCTGGTACTCCTTATGAACGATGGACTGGCCGTAAAGTGAATCTTGGCCGCATCAGAATTTGGGGTTGCCCTGCACACGTGCTAAAGCAAAAGACTAGCAAGTTGGCTAGTAGGTCAAAATTGTGCTTGTTTGTGGGATATCCAAAGGAAACCAAGGGTTTCACCTTCTATAGTCCCGAGGACGATAAGACTTTTGTTAGCACGAATGCTCGTTTCCTTGAGGAGGACTTTATGAAGGATGCAAAACCTAGAATCAAAATTGTTCTTGAAGAAAAGTTGGGTGAGGAAGCTTCTACCTCATCTGTAAGAACTGTTCTTACCCCAACTGAAACACAACCTAACTCATCAAAATCTCGTCAAGTAGTACTTAGACGTAGTGGGAGGGCTACTCAAAAGCCTGACAGGTACATGTCTTATGGAGACTCTCTTGTAGCCGTCTCTGACATGGATGATCCTGTTTCCTATAGCCAAGCGATGGCTTGTTCTGAATCAAACCTTTGGCTTGACGCCATGAAAGTTGAAATGCACTCGATGTATGTCAACAATGTCTGGAAACTTGTAGACCTTCCTGAAGGGATTAAACCCGTAGGGTGTAAGTGGATATACAAGAAGAAAAGGGGTCCTGATGGGAACGTTGAGACGTTCAAAGCACGACTTGTGGCGAAGGGTTATACCCAACAAGAAGGGATTGACTATGAAGAAACCTTCTCGCCAGTCGTGATGCTTAAATCAATCCGCATACTCCTATCCATAGCTGCATCTCTCGACTATGAGATCTAGCAAACGGATGTCAAGACAGCCTTTCTGAATGGCAATCTTGACGAGCGCATTTACATGGCTCAACCAGACGGTTTCTTGGAAGAAGGTCAAGAGACCAAGGTTTGTGAGTTGCTTAAGTCCATTTATGGATTAAATCAAGCATCTAGGTCATGGAATATTAGATTCGATGAAACTGTAAAGAGCTTTGGCTTTGAACAGTCAATAGATGAGCCTTTTGTTTACAAGTTAATACACGAAGGTAAAGTTGTGTTTCTGGTACTATATGTCGATGATATACTACTCATTGGTAATGACGTGGGAAAGTTATCTGAGGTTAAGGTCTGGCTGGCAAAGCAATTCGATATGAAGGATCTAGGAGAAGCCGCTTACATTCTGGGGATCCAAATCTTTCGAGATAGGAAAAACCGGACCTTGTCGCTCTCTCAAGAATCTTCTATTGATAAGGTGATGGATTGCTTCTCGATGCAAGACTCTAAGAAGGGTCAAACACCCTTTAGGCATGGAGTTACACTCTCTAAGGACCAGTCTCCCAAGACTGCACAAGAGATTGAAGACATGAGGAAAATTCCTTACGCCTCTGCCGTAGGAAGCCTTATGTATGCTATGCTTTGCACTAGACCTGACATCTGTTTCGCCGTTGGCGTAGTTAGTGGAGTTGTTCCAAACGTCGACGAGCCCATGACCCTTTATTGTGATAATAGTGGGGCTGTCGCTAACTCAAAGGAACCTCGAAGCCATAACCGCTCTAAACATATTAAGAGGAAATACCATTTGATTCGAGAGATCGCGCAACGCGGAGACGTGGACGTGAAGTAGATCTCTGGAAGATCTATTCACCAAGGCCCTAGCAAACATGGTCTTCGACCAACTTCGAAAGGGATTAGGCATGTAGGACTACTCACATCTTCTTTGAGTCAAGTGGGAGTTTGTTGTCAATGGTGCCCACAAGAAGAGTAGTTGTGTATATTTGTGTACAAGCTTGTGATTGCCTATTCATTTAATAATAAAGTTGAAACGTTCATTCATTCTTTCTTTGTTTGAAGCTTTATGATAAAACCTTAGTCTTTTAGTCCATAAACAAACTTAACAACTTACGAAGAGACAAATGTAGATTTGCATGAACAAACTCTTCGTAATTTGCTTAAAACGATATATTCGCAATCTTAGGGTCAAAGGACTATTGACCTCAGTACGATTGTTAGAAGAATCTATGATGTCTGGTTATGAGGCATTGAGAGTTGGAGACTCTATAGTTCTTCTAGGTATCTTCCGAAGGTACTGAATTGACCAGTGCACTTCTAGAGACAAGATAAGAACAAACCATTTAACCTCTTATGTCTCGAAGTCACTACGTATGAATTGCATCATGCTTACCTTAATCCTGAAATGAGACATGCCATTTCACAGCTTAGTATTCTCATTTGAGAAAGTCAGAGTTCGGACTCACTATGTGATTCCGAACAGGGCCTATTGGTGAAGTACTAAGTTGTGAGAATGTCATGAGTAACTTTGTGAAGTTCTCATAGATATGGAATTCATGTACAAGATTGCTGAAATGCAATGTATGTCACCTCATGCTTTGTTCCTTGGAGTGTGAATAAATGAACTGGCCAGTGTCCAAATTGAGTCCTGACTCTTTTGGATGAAACAATGTGACTTGTTAGCTCCTCGTCAATACATTGTTTCTAACTTATTCACAAGCGACAAAGGAGTTGAGGAAATAACAGCTAGAAGGGTAAAATGGTAATTTAGTAAATCCCGACTAGCTGATGACATTCATGAAGGGTAAACATAGATAATATTCAGTGGATCCGCTCATTATAATTAGGTGAATTCTTGAGTAGAAAATAAATTCATTTGAACCGAGAGATTTTCAGTGTCAGCTCTTTAGTGGAGTCAGTTGGCATTAAGCTAAACTTGGAAAAGGTTTGTGAACTTTTGAGTACAAGTGTTTAGCTCAAGCTTTGTTCATTTGGGTCCATGAGGTCACTGTCACGAATCACATCGATAGGAATAGTTACTGGAAGCTAAGTCAAAACAAGAACGAAAATTGTCAAAAGGGTATTTTTGTCTTTTGAGACATAGGATGAAATGAATGTCAATAAATTTTTTGACAAGGTCATTTGATGACATGCATCACTCGGCCAAAAGAGGAAACAAATTTCCTATGCTTGGCATAAGGAAATTCGGCCACACAAGCAAGGAGAGAGCAAGGAATAAAAGAGGAAACAAATCCAAGGTGTCATTAAGGCACATGTTGGCCGTGTGACTTGGATGGGAATGGGTAATAAAAGATTGCTCATAAAGGCTTGGAAAATAAGAGGAAACTACTTCTTTCCAAGGCCAACCCCTCTCCTATAAATAGGACCCTCATTCCCTTCATTTTATTCATCCAAGTTTAAGAGATTTGAGAGACTCTCTCTCTAGAACTTTGGCCGAACTCCTCTCTCTCTCTCTCTAGTTTATTTTCGATTTTTGTCTTGGCACCTAGGTCCTCATTTGACCTAGAGTTTAGCTCTGCGACTTCAAGACTCGTTCTAAAGTCGTAGTGTTTAAAAGTGCTCACTCACTAATTCCTTTGCTCTCGAGTGATTTAGTGATAGAAACTTTCGTGGTTGCTCGAGGTGCCGAGGAAAGAATGAGAGACGTGCTGCAAGGGAAGACGAGCGTTGCAACTTTCTAAGAGCTTCTCAAAGATCAAGCTTCAAGAAAGGTTAGTAAACTTCTTAGCTCATAATAGTTTTTAATTATATGTACTTGCTCTTTTGTCTAGGTTAGTAAAAAACTGCTTTTACTTGTAAAAGAAAATTTTTAAAATTCCGCCGCTTACCGAAGCGTTAATTATTTTCTTAAACCCTAGATCGATTGCAACAAATGGTATCAGAGCTATGGTCAAAGATTAGCATGTACATGTATTTAAAATTATGAGCTTGAAAATCGTTTTCGAAAGTTTACTAATTTTGTGACAAGTTAGAATTGTTATCTTAGATTTTTTTTAATTTATTGCTCTTGCCTTTAAATTAAAAATCATGTTGTTTTTCTATGATTTTGGGATGTTATTAAAACACATTAGAATCAGTTCTAAAAGTTTTTAATTTTTTATATTGAAAAACGTGTTTTAAAGGTTTGAGAAATTTCGAGTAAAATTTTGTGACTAGTTATATTGTCTTGCTAGTTTCTTATTTTTACTTGAATCGTTTTATGCTTGTTGTTATTTCTTTTATGCCTTGTTATTACCTTGCTAATAAAACACAAATAAAAGCTTTAACAACCTTCATAAAACGTTCTGTTACACTCGATTCTTTTTCGCACCTAAAAAGGACCAAGCTTTAATTAATTCTTTTTCTTCGAGCTGGAGTAAACCCGCATTAAAAGTGGCATAACTCTCTGCTCAGAAATCGAAATTTGATTATTTTTTAATCAAATTAAAGCTCTGTCTGTCCTCTGTCCAATGCCACCGGTTTCAGGTCAAAAGGACATCGGAGCCGCCAGTTATGGCGATTTTACTAAGACTTTTGAGCCGAAACCAGTGGCATTGGACAGAGGACAGGCAGAGCTTTAATTTGAGTCAAGAATCATTAAATTTCGATTTCTGAGCAGAGAGTTATGCCACTTTTAATGCGGGTTTACTCCAGCTCGAAGAAAAAGAAATAATTAAAGCTTGGTCCTTTTTAGGTGCGAAAAAGAATCGAGTGTAACGGAACGTTTTATGAAGGTTGTTAAAGCTTTTATTTGTGTTTTATTAGCAAGGTAATAACATGATATAAAAGAAATAACAACAAGCATAAAACGAATACGGTAAATAAAAGAAACTAGAAAGACAAGGTAACTAGTCACAAAATTTACCGAAAGTTCTCAAACCTTTAAAACACGTTTTTCAATATAAAAAATTAAAAACTTTTAGAACTGATTCTAATGAGTTTTAAAAACATCCCAAACTCATAGAAAATCAACATGCTTTTTAATTTAAAGACAAGAGCAATAAATTAAAAAAAAAATCTAAGATTACAATTCTAACTTGTCACAAAATTAGTAAACTTTCGAAAACGATTTTCAAGCTCATAATTTTAAAAACATGTACATGCATCTCTTTGACCATAGCTCTGATACCATTTGTTGGAATTGATCTAGGGTTTAAGAAAAAGATTAAAAGCTTCGGGAAGCGGCGGAATTTTAAAAATTTCTTTACAAGTAAAAACAGTTTTTACTAACCTAGACAAAGAGCAAGTACATGTAATTAAAAATCAATATGAGCTAAGAGTTTACTAACGTTTCTTGAAGCTTGAACCTTGAAGAAGCCTTTGGAAAGTTTGCAACGCTCGTCTCCCCTCACAGCACGTCTCTCTTTCTTTCCTCGGCACCTCGAGCAACCACGATAGTTTCTATCACTAAATCACTCGAAATAAAAAGAATCAGTGAGTGGGCACTTTTAAACACTACGATTTAAGAACGAGTCTTGAAGTCGCAGAGCTAAACACTAGGTCGAGTAAGGACCTAGGTGCCAAAACAAGAATAATCGAAAATAAACTAGAGAGAGAGAGAGAGGAATTTCGGCCACAAGTTCTAGAGAGAAAGTCTCTCAAATCTCTAAAACTTGGATGAATGAAATGTGAGGAAATGAGGCTCCTATTTATAGGAGAGGTCTCACCTTCAATAAGGCAGTTTCCTCTTCTATAGAATATCACATATTCATGAGCCAATTTCCTCTTTTCCCTCTTGAGACACTCGGCCAAACAAGGGCTTCTAGAAGCCTTGATTTGTTTCCAATTTTGTTCATGGCTTGCCTTTTCTCTCAACATGGCCGATTCCCTACAAGCATGTGTGGGAAATTTGTTTCCTATTTTTCTTTTGGCAAGTATCTAAATACATTTATGCACAAAATAAACTCTCCTATTTCTCTATAGGGTAGGCGCCCAACATGTCTCCAGAATGAGCTTCTAGAAGCTTCTTCATTTATTCATGAGAACATGAAAAATGCCCATTAAGAATTTTCAATAAAATTCTTATGAAACGAAATTAATTCACAAGGCCCAATGATCAAGTCATGGCCGAGTGACATTAAGTCATCAAATGAACTTGTCAAAAAATTTATTGAAATTCATTTCATCCTTTGTCTCAAAAGACAAAAATACCCTTTTAACTATTTTCGTTCTTGTTTTGACTTAGCTTCCAGTTTAACTATTCCTATCGATGTGATTCGTGACAGTGACCTCATGGACCCAAATGAACAAAGCTTGAGCTAAACACTTGGACTCAAAAGTTCACAAACCTTTTCCAAGTTTAGCTTAATGCCAACTGACTCCACTAAAGAGCTGACACTGAAAATCTCTCGGTTCAAATGAATTTGTTTTCTACTCAAGAATTCGACCTAATTATAATGAGCGGATCCACTGAATATTATCTATGCTACCTTTCATGAATGTCATCAACTAGTCGGGATTTACTAAATTACCAATTTACCCTTCTAGCTGTTATTTCCTCAACTTATTTGTCGCTTGTGAATAAGTTAGAAACAATGTATTGACGAGGAGCTAACAAGTCACATTGTTTCATCCAAAAGAGTCAGGACTCAATTTGGACACTGGCCAGTTCATTTATTCACACTCCAATGAACAAAGCATGAGGTGACATACATTGCACTTCAGCAATCTTGTACATGAATTCCATATCTATGAGAACTTCACAAAGTTACTCATGACATACTCACAACTTAGTACTTCACCAATAGGCCCTGTTCGGAATCACATAGTGAGTCCGAACTCTGACTTTCTGAAATGAGAATACTAAGGTGTGAAATGGCATGTCTCATTTCAGGATTAAGGTAAGCATGATGCAATTCATACATAGTGACTTCGAGACATAAGAGGATAAATGGTTTGTTCTTATCTTGTCTCTAGAAGTGCACTGGTCAATTCAGTACCTTCGGAAGATACCTAGAAGAACTATAGAGTCTCCAACTCTCAATGCCTCATAACCAGACATCATAGATTCTTCTAACAATCGTAAAGAGGTCAATAGTCCTTTGACCCTAAGATTGCGAATATATCGTTTTAAGCAAACTACGAAGAGTTTGTTCATGCAAATCTACATTTGTCTCTTCGTAAGTTGTTAAGTTTGTTTATGGACTAAAAGACTAAGGTTTTATCATAAAGCTTCAAACAAAGAAAGAATGAATGAACGTTTCAACTTTATTAATGAATGAATAGGCAATTACAAGCAAGAGTCTTCATGAGACTTTATTACATCAAATGTACAAAATGAAGATTACAACTCTTCTTGTGGGCACCATTGACAACACGAACCGGCAGCCCAGCCCGGTTCCTTGCCGGCTGGGCCCTCACCACGCAGACCCGGCCCAGTTGGGCGTAGGGTTTGCCCGGGGGTAGGGCAAGCCACCTCCCCCTGGCCGGCGCCACCTGGCCGGGCCACCTCCTGCCCGGCGCCGGCCCCCCCATGGGTAGCGTCGCCCGGCGCCGGCGGCTCTCCGGCAGCACGCGTCATCGCCGGTGCAGCCAGGCCCGGGGGGCTCTCCTCCTTGGCGTGATTTGCAGGCCCCCCGACGGCATCACCCAACCGAGCAGAGGCCTCCCCCGCGTCGGGACTGGCCGAGAGGACGCCAACACCAGCCGGCGCGCACCTCTCGGCGCCGGCTTCGCCGCGCGCAGCCACCCCGGGCTCGCTCGCACCGCCCAGGCGTTCTTCCTCATCGGCGCGCCTGGTGACCGTCCAGACGTCCCCACCCGGCCGAATGGGGGCTCCCTCGGCGCTGGGGTCGACCCAGACCGCGCCGCCCCTGGGCAAGGCGCCCTCCCCGGCGTCGCCCCCCTCTAGCGCGTCTCCTCAAGCGCCGGCCACTCCCGGCGCGACCTTCCCCGGCATCCGCGCACAGCCCAGGCCACCTGTAGGTGGTTGGGCGCTGTTCCCCGGCCTGGGCGGGTCTTCCCCGACACCTCCAGTGCCGCCGGCGCCGCCCTGGGCCAAGGCGCCTCTTCTGGCGCGTGGGCGTCCCCGGCGTCCACCTGCCGGCGCTGGCCGTCTCCGGCACGCGCGCCCTCTCCCTCGCCGGCCAGCCACGCCTCCACCAAAGAAAGATCCTCCCCGGTCATATCGATTGCATTGGATGAATTCGACGAATGCCGGACGTCGGAGATCGTTGAAGGGGACGAAAATTGAGACCAAAAATTATCTAAATCCACGTGGTAATCCCCGAACAAGTGAAGCAAGTCGTCTTCAATTGTCCCACATCCCGATAGGTGGTCAATGGGGTCCATGGGCGCGAATAACGAGGCTAAAGTGATCGACAAAAAATAAAAATAATAATATTAAAAGATGTAGGGACATACCTCTCGGCGACGGGCTACTCCGGTGGGCCGACGACAAACTTTGAGTTTACCACGCGACTTACAGTCGATGATAAACTCGGGGGTAATATATTCCGATGTTACCGGCCCGTATCGGCCCGGTAAAGCGGCGACGGTCGCGTTAGCGGCTGTCCTAGGATCCCCCGGCACACGGCCGACCCAGAGCCGGCCTTCGCCCGGCCACAGCCGACCCAGGGCCGGCCTTCGCCTCCACGGCCGACCCAGGGCCGGCCTTCGCCACCACAGCCGACCCAGGGCCGGCCTTCGCCACCACGGCCGACCTAGGGCCAGCCTTCGCCTCCACGGCCGACCCAGGGCCGGCCTTAGCCTCCACGGCCGACCCAGGGCCGGCCTTCGCCACCACGGCCGACCCAGGGCCGGCCTTCGCCACCACGGCCGACCCAGGGCCGGCCTTCGCCTCCACGGCCGACCCAGGGCCGGCCTTCGTCTCCACGGCTGACCCAGGGCTGGCCTTCGCCACTGCGGCCGACCCAGGGCCGGCCTTCGCCACCGCGGCCGACCCAGGGCCGGCCTTCGCCACCGCGGCCGACCCAGGGTTGGCCTTCGCCACCACGGCCGACCCAGGGCCAGCCTTCGGCCAAGGGGATACCCAAAACGCCCCTTAGTCACCTATAAATACTGGGGTCCTTCCCCTGGTCCAGGTAATCCATTCTTGAGTACTGAAACGCTGTCGAACTCGTACCTCGCTCGTTTCTCTCAAGTCTCGGCCTCTAAACACCTAACTCTCTACAATCTACCTCAACCCTACTAATGTTGAGCGTCGGAGAGGTAAACAGAGGCAACCCCTTTGTTTCCCCTTTGTAGTTCATCGTTACCTTCTCTTGCAGGACAAACGATGGACAAAGCAAACACCAACCACAGCTAAGGGAAGACTCGGGATATCGAGTCTGACACGCTCAAGCCCGAACGCGACCACTTGGTCCGGCCTTGGGTCGAACCGTTTGGGCTTCTAAATAGTTGTCCGAAAAACGGCGACAACAGGGGGGTCCCCCGTCCTTCGTGAGAGAAGTCTCGATATCCTCTGAATCGCTGGTACCCTCGTAATCAGGGTCGCGGTCGCGACTTTCCTCATTGAGGTTCTCGTGATCCCCGTTGGGCATCACCGTGTTACGCGTAGGCCACTTTTAATCCAATCGGCTGTGGTACCTTGCGTTCTTCGCCTTTAGTTGGCAGATATTCTCCTCCAACTCCATGATGCGGTTGTCCCTGCTATCTGGAGACGGATATGGTGAATGGGTCAAAATCTCTTCGTGGAGCGACTCTTTGTCACCATGCGCTTGGGAGCGCAAGAAATATTGTTTGGTCCCAATGACGTTATTGTGGTTATTGACGCCCTCAGAACGTACGGGTGGCTGACTACTCATCTTTTCTCAAGTCCGAGAAAGTCAAGTTTTAAAAAAAAAGAAGAAGATGGATAGAAGGGATTTCGGGCTGAACAGGTCGGGAAGTCCCCTCCTTCTAGCGCGAAAATGTTGTCACACGAAAATGAACAACGATTGTATACCTCGGGCGGTTTGATCCAAGGCCGGACCAAATGATCGCACTTGGGCCAAAAGTGTGAACTCTAAAGGCTCGAGCTAGGCTTTCTCCGATCAGCCCACCTCTCGGAAGAGGGGAGGGGTGAGGAGGAGGAATGACCGTGCCTTTTGTGTATAGGCTGCCTACGTACCCGTGTGTGGGATCAGGTCAGAACGTAGTTCAGGGCATATGTAACGCAGCGTGAAGCGCTGAGCCTTGATGGAGAAGCGTACTCAATGAAGGAGACGGTGCGCAGAGGCGTCCTCGGTGACGTCTCAAGACTTTGGAGATCGCGTACGCGTCTAGCGTGTTAGACGCGTAGGGAACTCTACTCGAGAACCCTTGGAGCGTGCTTGGGCACAGGAGGGCGTTCGATCAGAGGGAGCGATGTCCGGGAGTCCCCGAGAGTGCTTTAGAACCTCTGAGAACGAGAGAGACTTGTGGGAGTACTTCAGGCCAAAGTTGGCATCAAAAGAAGTAGAGGAGAGCGAGAATTCGAGCGTATCGATAGGAAAAAAATGGGATGGCTTCCCCTTCAGTGATAGAAGGTATTTATAGGTGTTTGAGGACCTTAGGAGGGTCCTTTGTCGCCCATATGGGACTAGGGGCGTGCGCATCGTTAAGAGGAGGCGTGCAGCCTTCGCGAGGCGCGCAGCATGCGGCGCAGGGCATGCGTGTACGCGGCGCACGACTCGCGGGGCGCGGGATGCGCCGCTCTGCGCGCGGCGCGACCCTAACCCGGCGCGGCGCACGCCTGGCTGTTTCTTCGCGGGCCTTCGCTGCCCTTGTTCTATGGGGCCCGTCAAGCCGTCTTGGGTTTCGCATCCCGCGTTTGCGACACGAATGTACCTATTTGACGGGTGGGATCCGACTCGAGGCTCGTCTCGAGGAGACCGACTCCGGTCTCGACTCGAAGAGCAAGCCTCGACTCGAGGAGACTGACTCGAGGCTCAACTCGAGGAGCGAGGCTCGACTCGAGGAGACTGACTCAAGGCTCGACTCGAGGAGTGAGGCTCGACTCGAGGAGACCGACTCAAACCTAGACTCGAGGAGACTGACTCAAGTCTCAACTTGAGGAGCGAGGCTCGACTCAAGGAGTTGATTCAAGTCTCGACTCGAGGGACTACGCTCGACTCAAGGAGCTGAGAGTTTGGCGCGAGGGCTTGCCGGTCGACTCGTGATGGAGGGCTTGCCGCTTTTCAGGGCCTTCGGCCTGACCATCGGCCCTTCGAGCGGCGCATCTTTCTTGATATTTCGGGTTTTCCGAAAACGACCGACAACGTAGACTCTAATTGAAGATGCTGAAATCGAATACCATGTTCTCAAGTATACTTTGTCATCCTCGATTAGAATCCAACTCAAGACGATGTAGTCGAACCTCAAATCCATGAGTTGACATTCGAGTCCTGCTGTTGACTCCAAATAAGATTCCTTGAGTTCTCTTTGAACGCCTCGAGTCGAATCTCAAGTCCACGAGTTGAATCTTGAGTCCTCTTGTCCACTCCAAAGTCGTCCCTCACGACACACCGAGCCCTCACTTGCGATGCTCCAAAGTCGCACCTAACGGTGCATCAAAGTGGCCTCTAACAGCACACAACATCACACATAAGACGTCTCTAATGGCACACTTACAGTCATTCCTTACGACACACAAAAGCTGTCCCTCGAGGTGCACCTAAAGCCGTCCTTTGCTATGCACCAAAGACGTCCCTCATGATGCACTTAAGCCATATATCACGATGCACCTAAGCTGCCATACATGGTGCACCAAAGCCGTCCCTTGTGATGCACCTAAAACTATCCCTTGTATGCCCCAAAACCGTTCATCGCGACACACTTAAGCCATCTCATACAATGCACCTAAGCCGCCACACATGGTAAAACAAAGTCATCCCTCGTGGCACAGCTAATGAAAAACATTGTGACCCACAAAAGTCATCCATTGCGATGCACTTTAGTCATCTCTCACGATGCACCTAAGCTACCATACCCGGTGCACCAAAGGCGTCTCTTGCGACGCACCAACGCAGCCCATTGTTATGTACCAAGGCCAAACTTTGCGACGTACTTAAGCCATCTCTCATGATGCACTAAAGTTGTCCCTTGCAACGTACTTACCATCTTTAATGACGCACCAAATCTGCACCTCGCGAAGCACCATAGCTGTCCATCGCGAAGGACTTGAATTTTCCCTCGCGCTATGCACCAAATCCATATTTTGTGACGCACCTAAGGCGCCTTTCATAACAAACTTATGACGTCTCTCACGATGCACTAAATTCATCTCTCACGACACACTTAAACCATCCCTCGCGATACACAAAGCCATCTATCACAATGCACAAACCCACCTGACTTGGATGATTGTGAAACTATGACAAAGTAGTTTCTTGCATGAATAGTCATACAAAAAACCACCGGCCTAATGTTATGTGCCATTTTCCCACCGAGAGAAAATGAGACCTGCATACAAAGAGACAAGGCCAAATGGAGTAACTCATGACACCGGAGAACAAGGGTTCAAGAACAGCCTTGCATGTTGGCTCGGGGACACTACTCGCTCTGTCGGCCTGAGTCACATGACCATACTAGGTCATGTGATGGGCCAACCTCACTTGGCCGGCCAACTAACACAGCCGTCCACTCCCTGCTCCATCGGCCAATTGACACCTAGTGGGCCACTCTTGCCCGACCTGCCACTTGACACAAGGCTGGCCATTCTTGATCGACCGACCACTTACGCGTCGACCAGCCACCTGCCACGCTGGCTGCCACATTGCCATGGCCAATCGCCCAAGCCTTAGCCGGCCTCCTGCCATGGCCAGTCATGCAACACCAGCTCCTTGCTACACCAGCCTCCCTACCATGGGTGGCCACCTTGCCTTGGCTGCCTTCTCCTTGACGCAGCCCATTAACACATGGCCGACCAGGCCTTTCCCTTACTGCCTAAGGCAAGGGCAAGGAGCCCATGACTCCTCCAATTATTATATATACTCCCCTCTCTGCAAAGGATGAGTTAACGGATTTTTACACACCCTAAAACCCTGCTAAAATTGTGTCTCACTGAGCCCACTCTTGAAATTTTGTAAGTACCCAACGTAATCACACTAATGTTGAGCGTTGGAGGGCAAACCAGAGGCAACCCCTCTGTTTGCCATTTATAGTTCACATTTCTTTCCTTTCTTAGGAACACTGCACTATAGCTGGAGCAAAGACTTGGGGACTAAAACCAAACCTCTTACACGGAGCTTGGAGTTGAAGGGATTTGCACCAATTTGGACCTTAGTGCCACCATAGGGTCTGACACTGGATCGATCCACTCTCGTTTTCATTGTTGATCCATTTTTTGGCATTAACAATTTGTTCAGTGTGGTCCGTACAATGATAACATTGTACGATGAAGGTTGGTCAACCACTAGGAAAGGAACCATGTGAAGGATTTTGATACCCCAGGGAGTCCCGACGGTGTATGGTAAATTGATGGTGCCCTCGGTCATAACTCTTTTTCTAGTGAACCCATACAGGGGCGTTTGGATCGTAATTCGGCGTAGCGCCCCGAGCTTAATGCGCTCTAAGGTGGTCTTAAATATTATGTCAACCGAGCTGTCGTTGTCCATGAGAACCCTCTTCACCAAGTTGTTAGCCACTTGAACCTTAAGGACAATTGTGACAAAGCATGCCAGGAATATGTTCAGGTCTTTGAATGATTAGATGCTCCCTGGTTTTACGCTTCTGAACCACTCGAAACTCGGTCCGCTGAGTGTGAGATTGAAATCTTCACATAGCGCTAGAGGTCACCCTCTGGATCGGCATCCAGGTCTCGTAATACTGAATGTGATAGGTGAGATATGCCTTCCATCGTAGGGAGCAAGATTCGAGAGTTTGAAGTTTCTTCAGCGACCCCGTAGGCTTCATAGCCGCCTTCGCCTGATTCTTAGATGTCACAAATTTTGTTTATGAGGTTGTGGATCATGGTGAAAACATTGAGACCAATGGTCAGAGTAAACCCTTGCTCAAGATGAGTTACCTGCTGCCTTTCGTTCGACCCTTGGTTTGTTTGGTGGTTCCTACTAGTCGGAGCCACATGGGGTGCATTAGTTTGGTAAATTAATCACTCACACAAATCTTCGCCACGCCCATTACGTTGGGCGGTCAGATGATCTCTATGATCTTGGTTCACGGCACGAAGGCATGAGCTTTTTCTAGGACGCCTTACTCTTTGTACATAATGGCTTTTCACAACGTCTTCCTTTTGACCAAGTCGGTCAGTGGTTGAGTGTCGAGAGTTTTCTTCTTGGGAATCGGGTGGTTCGTTCCTTGTCTTAGGTCAAAGATTCGAAGGTAGAGCTTCATATGTGGTCGAGAATGCCACGTCTTTAACAAGAGAGATCTCGGTGTCTTCAGAATTCTCAACACCCACGTAATCGAGATCATCTCCTTGGTCTCGTTATTGAGGTTTTTGGGGCCATTATTGGGAATCCCCTTAATTTGCATAGCCCATTCGCAGCCAGATGGATAGAAAGCCTAGTGTTGGCTTCGGTTAACCTACAAATATTCTCCTCCATCTTGTTCATACATGCATCATGCATACTTTGAGTAGGAGATGGTGAATGAGTCAAGCTCTCCTCGGGGAGTGACTCTTCATCACCATGCATTTGTGAGCGCAAGAAATATTTTGAGTTTCCCAATACGTTATTGGGGTTTCTACCTCCCTGCGAATGTGCGGGTTGTTAACTGCTCATCTATTTCTCAAATTTGAGAAAATTCGATTTTTAGAAGAAAAGAAGAAGATTGGGAGAGATTTTGGGATGTTTGAGTCGGAGGTTCAACCCCTGCTTCTAGCACCAAAATATTGTCACTGAAAATTGAACAACTATTTAAAGATTCGGGCGGTTCGACCCATCGTCGGACCAAGTGGCCACGCCACAACCAAGTGTGAGAAAGTTGAAAGTCGCGAGTGACCCTCCTCTAGCTACAGAACGTTCTTTGTTCGTCGTAGAGACTTGAGTGTAAGAAAAAAATAAAATAAGCTTAAAAGAGCACATAGGAAGTACCTCTAGTGCGCGCTTCGATGATCAACATTAGTCTAAATGCTATGCTTGAGGTATGATGACGTTATTCTTTGGTCTGTTTTGGACAAGCTTTTGGTTCCTTTTAGGCCTTGGTGTGATTTTTGGTGACCCGGCCTTTTGGGCTGTTGGATTTTGAATTCGATGCAAGTCGCGTCGAATTTAATGTTTTGAGTTCTTCTAGAAAGAAAGAAAATACAAACTACGGAGAAATCTTATCCTTGACACACACTACACAACTTTAGACTTCTTACAAATAAATCGGCATACATATATTAGCTTTAGAATTTTTAAAAATAAATTAAAACTTAAATATTACATGTTTATACGAGAGTTGAGATAAGAAATCATTTCGATATTGTTTTCGCTCATTTTCAAACAATAATTAAATAGCGCAATTGGTTCGATCCAATCCTCAACCAAGTGATTGTACTCGGGTCGAGGGTGTTAATGACATGAGGATTGGATTCCTCTTTGTAGACAGTTTGGAAACCTATTCGTCGGATTGCTTGAAACAAAGATGAACTTCAAAGGGACTCAGAGGCAATGTCTCTGATCACCTCTTTGATGCTCAACATTAGTAGGGTTGAGATGAGTTAGTTATGAGTTTTTAAGGAGTTCGAGGTGAATTTCGAGTGAAACGAACTTCAGTTGATCTTCAAGCAGCGTTTCAGGAATCGAAAATTTGTTATCCTGGTTTGTGTCTCGAGGTTGATATTTATAGACTTGGGTCTCGTGCAAATGAGGTAGTTACCTCTTTTTCGCGTCCAACATGAGGTTTTTCCCACTCAGACAGGACCTGTAGGCCACTGTCGGGACCTGTCAAGGCGAGAACTTGATCAGCGTGACCTCTCCAACACGGGACCCGCAGGACTTCTTCCGGGTGGGAGACTGAAGGGATCGATCGAGACTCCTCCCGGACGGGACTTCTGATGGACAGGACCTATGAGACTTCCGGGTAGGACTTCTGCCGGACGGGACAAGGGAGGTCACGGGGGGATCTTAGGTGTCAGCGAAATTTCCTCATCGAGACCTCCTTAGGCGATGCCTTAGTGGCGACCCTCGAAAGCCGTTTGAGTCTGGTGGTGCTCGCTCATGGGGGTGCATTAGTGTAATATGTGTACCTAGCTAAAATAGCCCGGTAACAGGTTACACTATCTTACTATGTATACCTCTTGCAAACTGTCTTTGTCGTCACTTGATAATTAAGATTGAACATCTTCTAAGAGTTTTTGAAAGTCTTCTTTTGTTTAAACAGTTGCTAGTAACACATGAATCTTGCTCCTTTGAGTAAGAAATTTGAGATTTTGTAGATTGTAGTTGGAAATAGCTTATCTCTTGGCTGGAGAGATATTGAAAGTGTCCCACTATTTAACTCTAAATTGTCTAACTAATAAAGAAATTTTAATTGTTTGATTAATAACTTGAAATGTCCAGGTAAGGATCCATGTAACAGAAAACTTTGAAGAGAATGGTAATAAGGCTTTATCTTTCGGGGAAATATAATAATCTCACCGTGTCATAGTCATTAATACGTTAGCTATGGTCATATCATTATTATTTTTTTATTTATAGGCACAGACAGCCATAGTCATTTCTAGAAGGGTTCCTAATGTTAAATATTCGCTTAGACCATCTCTATTCCTTTCATATATGGACTTACCATTATATTTGGCTTGTGGACTTTGACATCTTCCTTCATATTGAATATCAGGAGGAGTATGTCTACGGTAATAATTTATAATACGTGGTTTCTAGTAAATGATCTTTTATGGTTTATCTTATTTATATTGGGATTCTTATAACTAAAGAGTGATTGAAATTTTTGTTCGATTGAGTCAATTTTGTGAAAGATGTTTTCTTGGTCAAGGGTGTCTGTTTGACCATAGTTATCTTTGTCAGTATCATTATCGGATTCTGGATTATGATTCAATTCATTCATTTGTAGATTATGGCTGGGTTCTCCTAAGGTTAATTTCTCTAGTTGCTTTTTGGATTTGTTATAAGAAATATTCATTAGAAATGCTATACTTGAAAGCTTAGGTTGTAAAGTTGTAGGAAATTCAGAGGGTTTGAATAATGGTTAGGTGCTTCCCTCTGGGAAAATGAGGATGAGGGTGAAACTTTCATGTAAACTGTGTCTTCAACATGAGTCAACTGATTAGCTATAATAAAAAGGATTTGTTTTGTAGTTATTTTGACGCTATATTCTTAACATCTCTTTAAGGTTATTTTCTGCCATCATCTATATTCTTTTGAGTATGGACTTAAAAGGAGTTGCTATAATAGGTTATTGTTGATCGTAAAAATTATACCATCAAGAGGAGGATGAATATTTATAACTTCAGCATTAAATATTTAAGATGTTCTAAGTTCTTGTAATATTTTTAATAAAATTTAATTGATTATATGGGTAATCTATGTTGTATATATTACAATAATGAGAGAACCAATTGAAGAAATGAATATTAGTCCAAAATTTTCTTAAATTTGAATACCATGTTTATATAATCTCTACTCTTTTAGTACTTTTGAAATTACTTAAGAACCATTCGCGTTTTTTTATCATTAGAAAGGTCAAAGTAATCCTTTTTTTAATTACTCTTTGTTAATTTGAATTTATGTGGTAATCATGTTAATATTAACATAAGTTTCCATTTGCGATCTAGTTTGAGAGATTGATAATTTTGGATAATTACTTCTCACTTTATTATACATAGGTTTTGGTAAATTCTGTTGTCAATGGTGCCCACAAGAAGAGTTGTAGTCTCTATTTATGTACATTTGATGTAATATAGTCTCACGAAGTCTCTTGCTTGTAACAGCTGAATCATTAATAAAGGTTGAAACATTCATTCATTCTTCCTTATCTGTTTGAAGCTTTATGATAATCTATAGTCTTTAGTCCTTAAACAAACCTAACAATATATGAAGAGACAAATGTAGATTTGCATGAACAAACTCTTCATGGTTTGCTTAAAATAATATATTCGCAATCTAAGGATCAAAAGACTATTAATCCTAGTACGATTGTTAGGAGAATCTATGATGTCTTATTATGGGACATTGAGAGTTGGAGACTCTATAGTTCTTCTATGTATCTTCTGAAGGTACTGAATAGACCAGTTCACTTCTAGAGACAGAATAAGAACAAATCATTCAACCTCTTATGCCTCGAAGTCACTACATATGAATTGCATCATGCTTACCTCAATCCTGAAATGAGACATGTCATTTCATAGCTTACGTAATCTCATTTGAGAAAGTCAGAGTTCGGATTCACTATGTGATTCTGAACAGGACCTATTGGTGAAGTACTAAGTTATAAAGATGTCATGAGTAACTTTGTAAAGATCTCATAGATATGGAATTCATGTACAAGATTGCTGAAATGCAATGTATATAACCTCATACTTTGTTCCTTGAAATGTGAATAAATGAACTGGCCAGTGTCCAAATTGAGTCATGACTCTTTTGGATGAATCAATGTGACTTGTTAGATCCTTGTCAATATATTGTTTCTAACGTATTCACAAGCGACAAAGGAGTTGAGGAAATAACAGCTAGAAGGGTAAAATGGTAATTTTGTAAATCCCAACTAGCTGATGATATTCATGAAGGGTAAACATAGATAATATTTAGTGGATCCACTCATCACAATTAAGTTGAATTCTTGAGTAGAAAATGAATTCATTTGAACCGAGAGATTCTCAGTGTCAACTCTTTAGTGGAGTCAGTTGACATTAAGCTAATCTTGGAAAAGGTTTGTGAACTTTTGAGTCCAACTATGTTAGCTCAAGCTTTGTTCATTTGGATCCATGAGGTCACTGTCAAAAATCATATCGAGTATGATTAGTTAAACTAGAAGCTAAGTCAAAACAAGAACGAGACAAGTTTTACGAAAATTATCTAAAGGATATTTTTGTCCTTTTGGACATAGGTTGACATGAATGTCAATAATTTTTTTTACATTGTCATATGATGACAAATAAACCACTTGGCCATGATAAGATTTTGGGCCTTGAGGATTAATTTCATTTCATGGAATTTTACTTGAAAATTCTTAATGGGCATTTCTTATGTTGTCATGAACAAATGAAGAAACATCTAGAAGCTCCTTCTTGATACATATGGCCGTCCAACCCAAGGAGAAAAAGAGAGATTATTTTGTGCATTGATGTATCAAGATACTTGCCAAAAGAAAAATAAGAAACAAATTTCCTCTACATAGAAAGGGAGAACTCGGCCAAGGCAATGGAGAAGCAAAAGAGGAAACAAATCCAAGGGCTTCTAGAAGCTCTCTTGGCCGTGTGGAATAAAGGGAAGGAGGGCAAATTTTGCTCATGAATATGTGATTTATTCCTCTCCTACAAATAGAGCCATCATTCCTCTTATTTTATTCATTCCAAAGTTTTAGAGATTGAGAGCTTCTCTCTCTAGAACCTCTTGGTCGCCCCTCTCTCTCTCTCTAGTTCATTTCGTTTTTGTTTTGGCACCTAGGTCCACATTTGACCTAGTGTTTTAGCTCTTCGACTCTTAAACTTGTTCTTGAGTCGTCGTGTTTAAAAGTGCACACACACTAATTCCTTTCTTTCTCGAGCGATTCATGTGATAGAAACTTTCATGGTTACTCGAGTTTCCCGAAGAACGAAGAAGGACGAGTTGCGTGGTGAGACGAATGTTTCAACCTTCCTAAGGCTTCTCAACGTTCTAGCTTCACAAACGTTAGTAAACGAGTATTGCTTTTAGATGGTTTTAAATATAAACATGTGCTTGCTCTTTGTCTAGGTTAGTAAAATCGATTTACTTGTTTAAAAGAAATTTTTTAAATTCCGCCGCTTGCTCGAAGCGTTAAATCTTTTCTTAACCCTAGATCAATTCCAACATATTAGAATTGAAATCGACATTTCTAAGCTTCATATCTATGCTATTAGGTGTAGATAAGCTTCTAGCTAGGCTAGGTTGTCTACGAGTAATATAAATTGATAGTCTAGAAAGGGCTAAACTTATCAAAGGTCTTCTAGTAATAATAAGTCGTTGACATGGTTTGAATAAAAAATTATCTGAACAGATCTATCGATCTACTCAAAGGTTGTTGAAGAGGATTCTATGAGTTCTTGGAACTTTGGCTGACATATATCAGACAACTCCCACGACCCTTCTTGACTTTATTCATTCCATTTTAATCTCTTAGGAGTACTTATTTTAGAATGGTGAGTATTGTCTTAATAAATTATGGTATGATTTCTAGTTAAACTATGCTTATATTTAAGATTAAGAGTAGTAGTCATTACTTTGTAGTAAACACGATAAATGAGATGAATATATCTAGAATTAGCAGTGAATTTAATATTTTTTATTTAATACTTGAAGTTAAAGTGTCCACAATATTTGAATCAAATAGTGAAACAGAAAATTTGGTTAATAGTTAAAATAAACTGGTCCATTAATAAGGTTAGATTCCATCTTTGCTAATAGAGAGTTACTAAAGTTTAAATGACTTCCTACATGTAAACATGTAAATAGTGGAATATATAGTCCTATCCTAAAAATAGGTTTAACATCAACTTGAATCATGCCTACATGTAAATATTTATAATTCTTATTATGATTATTTAAAGCATAATGATGAAATAAATGCAACATTTCATGCTTGTGATTTAATGCAAGTGTATGCTTTGTTGGCTTAATTGAATAATCTTGTTTAAAATTAAAAGTTCAAAGCAATAAATGACTTTAATTTATGTTTTAGGGATGCTCCAATTATGTAAATGATTTTCTATTTCAGCAGTATTTATCTCTGTACTATTTATATGAAGACCACTGATTTAATCAAGTTTTTTTTAACTTTAACGATTGATTCTGTCGGAGAATTTTGAGAAGAGAAGAGAGAGGACAGCATAAATCCAGCACTAAATTCCGAGTACAATTGGTTGTGGGGATATTATAAGGCATTATCCGCTCATAAAGTAAGTGCGAACCCTACCAAGCAGAATTTTAAAGAGAAGAAAAACTAGTAGATCAAAGACTAGCTAGTTTCGTTGTAAGAGGAATTTTATCCGCGGGGACGTATAACTCTTGCCACGACGAGATCTTCTACAATGGATATTTGTTCTATTGTAGAAGATTTCGCAGCGGCAGGCATTATACGGCACTGCGGCGAGGAAGTGAAATTTTTTTGGAATTTTACGACATTCTAAGACCGTTGTAAAAGCTTTTATAACGCTTAGCTAACCGTTGTAAAATACTAGATAACACAACGGTTAGCTAAGCGTTGTAGAATCCCCGGGATTCTACAACGGTTATTTAAATGTTGTAGAATCTTTCTACAACACTGGATCACACAACGGTACATAAGTGTTGTAGAATCATTTCACAACAGTTTTTAAGTGTTGCAAAATCAACAATTTGTAGTAGTGTAGTCAAAATATAAACGTTTGACCTCATAGGAAAGTAAACGCTCGAGAACACGTGCTCGGACGGTTAACATCAATAAGATACAAACAAGATGATTTACATCAACAACACATGGACGTGCACGACTATTGAATAATTGTGAATACGTTGGCCTGATCAATTCACGTACGCGGGTATAAAACATCTATAAATAGCAATGAGAAGAGTATATAAGGGGATAACCATCGTTTACGCATCAAAAGAGTTCACATGTAATACAACACCCTCACCGTTTTTTCTCTCTTAATTACTAGATTCATCTATATTTAAGGCAGTTCTACCTAGTTCATCAAGTCTCAGCACTTGTTTAGCTCGGTATTCTTTTTTATTTCACGGAACAACCACTATGTTATTTTGTTTGTCCACACACACACACACACACACACACACACACACACACACATATATATATATATATATATATATATATATATTTAATTTGGTTGGAATATAGGGAAATTGACAGCAATAATACCATTTGCTTGTCACTTATCAAAAATCAACCAAAACACAAATACTGACACATTTATTATTAATTCGGTCACGAACTGCAACAAGTCCGTGACCAATGTGTCACGAAATCAACACAGTTCGTGACCGATTTAGTACTAAATGTGTCAATATTAAGGTATTAGTTGATTATTAGTAAGTGAAACACTTGGTATTATTTATGTCGATTTCCCTTGGTATATATAATCTTACTTTTCTTGATTGCTTGGAGGGAAAATAACACATTTATACCCTGTGTTTTAGTGAAATGTCGAGTTTAACCCTCGGTTTTCAAAAATGTCGAGTTCATACCCTATGTTTAACTAAAATGACGAAATTATATCACCTGTTTAACTAAAATGACGAAATTATACCCTGAAATGAATAACAGCGTCACAAATCTCTCTTTCATTGATATTAACTCTTATATAAGAAAAACAAAATCAAATCTAAATCAGTGCCCTAACTTCCAAATTCTCAATTTTGAAATAAAAATAGCCTTAAATTGAAATTAAATAATAAAACTCATACCTCTTAAGAAATGACTTCATTCCGTGTTCGAATTGTAACTCTAAATCCTGGATTCTCTGTTCGAATATGCGATTTTGATGACTACCAACTATCGATGTTTACCCCTTTGCCTCTTTCTGTGCTCTTCACGATTAATAGACTGTTGTTTATTTTTTAGTTTTTAAATAAATTACATATATGGCGCGAATGAATAGAGATAATTGGTGTTTATATATAAATATTATAGTCAACGTCAATGAAAAGTCAATAAAAAGAATATTCGTGACACTGTTGTCTATTTCAGGGTATAATTTCGTCACTTTAGTTAAACAGAGGGTATAATTTCGTCATTTTAGTTAAACAGAGGGTATAAACTCGACATTTTTGAAAACCGAAGGTTAAACTCGACATTTTACAAAAACACAGGGTATAAATATGTTATTTTCCCTTGCTTGGAATATGATACATGTTACATGGTTTTATGTATAAATTTTGTTGAGAGGCATCGACAAGGGAAAAAAAAAACATTTCGGGGAGGACGTCTTAATAGAATCTATAATTTGATTCTAATTTTTTACGCTGAAACAAGACAAAATACTTTCAAGATATGGCGTTTAAAGTTGCTTGTCCGCGTTATAATTTTAAAACAAATGAAAAAAAATGACGACCAAAAAAAATGATGTTCTTAACATGTTATAGGAAAACAAAAATAAAAACATTTTCCGGGAATAATAATATATAAAGTATAAACACAGAAAAAAGGGAAATTATGTATCTTAATCTTATATATTCCTTTGGTACCATTCGTACTATGTTCTGCACTGTCTCCACTTTCACCCCACTAAAACAACAACTTTTTTCAAGTTTCTACACGATTGGATTCCCAGCCTTACGTCATCACGTAATGTGGACTGATTGGCCCATATAGGATAAGGTCGTCACTATATATGATTCCATTTTAATTTAATCTGATCTCATCAAATTCGATGGCTAATTATCGATTTTTGTCAACGTAATTCAAGTTAGATATATTCTCTCTTTCATTTGTTTCGAACATGTTCGTCTTCTATCCTGACAGCTTTTCTTAATATATAGAGTAGCCTTGTCCTTAAAAAAAAAAAAAAAAAAAACCTTGTACATGCATATTAAGAGAATCCACGCATGTGGCTGATTGATGTAGGTTATAGCAAGATAGAAAAACACAAACAAAACGTAATGTTGTCGTACTTCGTATTTAAAACGTTAGAACGGAAAAAAAAAATCCTTTCGCCCAAAGATGGTAAGTACTTGCACACATTAGAGTTCTGCTGTAAGTAACTGAAAGTTTCTACTCCCCGTGTAAGACAAAAGAGAGAATGATCTAGGGTAGAACGGCAATTTTATCCAGTACCAGAAAAAAAAAATTATATGGGTATGGATAATGTATTATTTTTAAGTATCATATCTAAGACCATATACATATCTTACCCGCTTGAAATTATCATTATATTTATGAATTCTAAGTAAATTTTAGTATGCGTATTTATTAATTTAAGTATTTCTTTAGATTTATTTATTTTTTATTATAAGTTTTTTTTAAATTTGTTTATTTTTTATTAATAAATCTAGTATTAAATGGATAAAAAAAACTCATGAATTACTCTGTACCCTCTAAAGTTTACCCATACACAAACCCATTAAAAATTAATGTGTATTAGTAGAATATAGTTTATAAAGACATTTTTAGATATAGTCTAGTTTTGCAAGATCCTCATATTTTATCTATTGCCATCCCTAATCCAGGGTCGAGAGACCTGATATATAATGGTTGAAATTCCATTTCGCTTGGCCAGGCCATTTAGTCCTAGCACATTGAGCGTAAGATTGCTCATTGATTGTCCTAACTTTTGTAGTCTAAAAAATATATTTCATAATTTTTGCCTGCATTTACATATCCCAGCATTTGATGGCATGTTATTTATTTTTCTTAATATTAATTTGACTTTTTTCTGATTATTTTGATAAAAGAATTCGTAGTTATAAATAATCAATACAATATTTCATCATTTGACCGTGTGCAAATTACAAAGTAAACATGTTGACCATAAATTTAAATTCCCAAAAGATTAAAACATTATGAAATTAAATATGTTATTAGAGTAAAAATTTAGATAGTCGTGGAAGGTCAGAGATCAAACAATAACACAAATGCACGCGTGACAGCCACGCTAGTTGTTAATCAGGTCATAATCCAGTAATCATATTGTAAAGTATTTAATCAGTTCGGGTTTATATTAGGGGTGGCAATTTAGTCCGGACACGAAACACGAAACGATTACGACACGATTTAAAACGGATTTGGATCTCAATAAATGGATCAGTTCTTAATTGGATCGAACACACGCTAACACGATTAAATAATGGTTCAAAATGACACAATTACGGTAACACGATAAAAAGCCGATTAACACGATTATTAAATGGTCGACACGAAACACGATTACGACGCGCACAAATATGATCCAATTAACACGATTACGGGTAATAGCACGATTACGATCCATTTAAACATGATTAATATTATAGGTGTAAAATTATAAATTTATAACTATAAACATAAAATTATAATTATAAACATAAAATTGATATTAGAAAACATGATGTATTATATAAAGTATATTCGTATAAATATCAATTCACGTGATAACATATAGTCAATAGTATACCAATTGACTTAACGGGAGCAATAAGAATCCCTATTCATTTCGAACAATTACAATTACTATATTCTCATAATAACGTATCATATTCAATTTTGTTTTATTTCAATTCATATCGAACAATTTTCATTCACAATCACAATAACTATCATCTCATAATAACGTATCATATTTAATTTTATTGGATTTCAATCAAATTAATATTGAAAAATCACAATTTGAAATTGACAGTCACAATAACTGTAGTCTCATAATACCGTATCATATTCAATTTTATTTTATTTCAATTCAATACAATTCATATCGAACAATTACAATTTACAATCACAATAACTATCATCTCATAATAACATATCATATTCAATTTTATGTGATTTTAATTCAATTCAATTTACAATCACAATAACTATCGTCTCATAATAACGTATCGTATTCAATTTTGTTTGATTTCATTTCAATTAAATTCATATTGAAAAATCATAATTTATAATTGACTGTCACAATAACGATAGTCTCATTATAACGTATCATATTCAGTTTCTTTAATTCGTATGAGTATTGGTTAGAGAGTCACTCGTAGTGTATTTGTTGAATATGTGAATGTGAATTTGGGTATTGATTATGTACTTGTTGAACTTTTGATTTTCGGTATTGTTGAACTTTTGATCTTGGGCATTGTTGAACTTATGATTTTGGCTTGAGTTTAAAGTGTGTTTGTTTTTGTGTAAGTGTTTTATTTATTTTTTTTTTTTTTGCAGGCTATAAATGGATTGTGATTCTAAATCACTTGAACAAACAGTGTCGATGTATCGAAAGTTAGTACAAAAAGAAAAATGATAATTCTGATCTTATGGCTGTTATGTTTTTTATAATTATATCGCAACTAATTGAGTCCAAATGTTTAAACACGGTTAAAACGCGGTTAAATACTCATTTAACACGACTGTTAAACGGTTATGGATCTGTAAAAAAAATACACGTTCGGATTTGGATCTAGATTTCAAACACGATTAATAAATGGTCCGATTTGATTCTAGCAATTATTTATACAAACACAATTAACACAACACGATTACGACACGAACACGAAATTATCATCCTTAGTTTATATCTTAAAGTAATAACACTTTGTTTTTTTTTTCCACTTGGTACGTATGATTATAATCGCCACGTGTCCAGCTGCAATAGCGTAGAGGCTCATTATTATGTCCCGGACTGTGTTGCTTAGGTGATGGAACGACGGAGTATCATGATTTCTTGACGACCGTCTTCCGGCGATGCTGCGGCGGAGGATAACAAATCTTCAACAGCCAAGCTCTAGTGATGGAGTAACAAACGAGAATAGAACCGGCCATGAAAGACGTGTCCCTGACGGCCGTGCTCTGTAGTGTGGCAGCGAATGTTTTTTTTTTTTTTTTTTTTTTAGTGATATAAAGGTGGATGGTAAGATTTTGGATAACAGACTAGTGCTAACGTGTAACAAAACGTTAAAGTAAAGTGTTGAAGTATTGTGATTAAAGTAAAGTGTTGAAGTAAATGCTTAAAGAGTGATGATGTGTCAACATTTTATTAAAGGAACAGGAAATGAGACAGAGAAAGTAGACAGACGATCTCAGTTCGGGAAAAACTGCCTTAATTTACATTGATACATCTTGTTTTTAAAAAAGAGAAAGTAATAAATAGAAAAAAAAAAATTTATTGCGACAATAACTATTATAGAATTATAGTATTTGTGCTGATGATTATTTTTAAAAAATTTGTAACTAACTAAATCATATTAATCTTAACTTTTGAGATTTAGTCAACGTTTAAAAAGTTATAGGAAAATAGTCAAATGTATGAGGTAACAGTTGGAATAATGGGTTAAAATTCTAAAACTGTGCTTAAATCAATTGAATGGTTTTTTATTTCTAGGTTCGTCACTTTCTCTCTCTTTTGGTTTTGAATTCGTCACTTTATCTCTCTTACTTTTTCTCAAATATTTATTTTTTCATCCAAACTTCAAAAATCCATATCTATCTCATATGAACTCGAAATTTATTTATTTTAATCCTACGGATTTGTGGCGCCGAGATCTTCAAAAATAGACTCATTGTGTTGGATGAAAAATAATTTGTAATGCCATAGATGTAGAAAAATCACGTTACTGTGTTAGATATGAAAATAATTGAAATTTTTCGAAAATCATTTGGAAATAAATGGAAATTTATTGAATATTTATGGAAAACCCATTAAAAACACACACGTAAAGATGACGCATTAAACATGATTTTTCATCAAACACAATTGATTTATTTTTGAAGATTTCGACGCCACGAATCTCTAGGATTTAAAATCACTCAATTTCGAGTTCATATGAGATATATATGAATTTCTGAAGTTTTTATGAAGAAAAAAAATGTAGGAAAGTAAATATTAGAGAGAAAGTGACAAATTTAAAAGCATGAAAGAGAAAATGACGAATTTAAAAAATTAAAGTCATAAACTTATGTCACATAAACTATTTGATTATTTTTTTTCAAAAGTTTACAATTGGCTATTAAAACATGATTTAAACTACAGTCTCTATTTTTAATGGCTTATTTACAATTTGTAGTGTTAGAATCGAAAGACGAGACTAGCTAATTATTTCCTAGGAAATAACTTATTTTTGGAAGTGACTACCATTTCTCACGGAAGGTATATATAATGTGTGTGTGTGTGTGTGTTGAATTTATAAGTGAAAGGAGTCATTTTGACATTTTTTTTATGCGTTATTATTTTCAACCACGACGTATGGTTCCTAGTATACGGTAACAAAACTACCGTGAATCACTAGATACCTGATATTTATTAGCAACTGATGAACGTACATGATATACATGGGTATTCAATTTTTCGACCATCTATAAGTGAGTGGCCTTTAAGTGGAAATAATAATAATAATAATAATAATAATAATATGTAGGATCAAAACATGATTTAACTCTGATAATCACCTGATGTAGTAGTACATTAAAATAAGGGAAATTGTCCTAAATAGGAGTAAAAAAAAGGGTTTTTACTTTTTTGGACTTTTTTTTCTTTCAAAAATGTCACAAATAGGACATTGTAATTAATTTGGATTTATGTAATTATCCTTTTACCCCCGTGAACATTAAAATTTAAATAAGAAATCACCAAAAAACCAGATTTTAGGCTGAAAAACGGGCCCACTTAGTAAACTCGTCCAATTCAATTTCTCACTTACCTTCCTCTTCATTTCTTCATTGACCGAGATAGTTTAACCATAAGAGAGAGAGAGAGAGAGAGAGAGAGAGAGAGAGAGAGCGAGCGAAAAAAAAAACCGTCCAACTTCCCTTAACCAACACTCCAAAAACCGTCTCGATTCCATTCTTCGCCCAAGAAATGAAGACAAAGAATAGTTCGCCGAGCAAACGCCCCCCAAAATTTCCAAAACCTGACCCTAAAAAGATGAGTCTTCCTCAATCGTCGACTGTTAGTTTTTTGGTTCCTTAATTTTTATTTCGTGACAAAAATGAAAACTTTTGGGTTTGCAATTCGTGATTTCAGTTTTTTGGTTCCTTAATTTTGTGTTGATGAAACTGTTAGTTTGATGTTATTAAGGATTCTGTGTGGATTTTGTGTTGATTCTGTGTGGATTTTGTGTTGATTCATGGGTTGCATGTTTATTGTCTCCTATTAGTTTGACAAAAGTGTTCACTTTTTTATGTTATTGGGGATTCTGTGTGTATTTTGTAATAAAATTAGATTTTTCTAGGCTTGCTCATATTAGATGTAGGTTCTGTGAATTGTTTTGTGTCAAACATTTCTGGGTATCGTGATAATTGTGTCATGGAATTTTTGGGTTTCGTGACAATTGTGTCACGAAATTTCAGGGTTTTGTGACACCTATGTCACGAAATTATTGATACAGTCAAGCCAAGTCACGATACCCATGAAGTTCGTGTCATGAAATTTCTGGGTTTTGTGACAATTGTGTCACGACATTTCAGGGTTTTGTGACACCTATGTCACGAAATTATTGATAGTTATAAAGTGACAGTCAAGTCAAGTCACGATACCCATGAAGTTCGTGACAATTGTGTCACGAAACCACGAAGTTTCGTGACATAAATGTCACCAAATTCATGGGTTTCGTGATATTTTGTTTAATGTTCTAACTTTTATATTTTCTAATTTCTAGGGTTTCATACGCAAGATAAAAGACGAGGACATAGAAGAAGGGTATTCATTCAACTTCCATGGAAACTTGGACACGTTCGAGAGGGAGACGGGCATGACCTCGAACCAAAAAGAGCTATTCAAGAAAACGTGTTTTGGGCAGTTCCTGGATATGCCTTGTATCACAAAATCATCCAAAATAATCAGCCACTTAGTGTTGAGATCGGGATTTAATGACGGGGCCTGTCCATCAAACGAATCTCTTGTCATGGAGATTGGTGGGAAACCCCGGGAGTTCACCAAAGAGCACTTTTCTTTGATCACATAATTAAGATTCAGCGACGACTACGCAGAGCAGCCACGATACGCCAACGTGGTTGAGGGAGGGCTATACCAAGACACCTTCTGCAATGGTGCGCTTGGCCGAAAAAGGGCCAACATTGCTGCAGTCCTTGAGACCAGCAAGAAGTGGACAGATGAGAGGAGAGTGAGCCTACTTCTCCTCCACTTTCTTTACAACGTACTCTTGGCGGCCGAGAAGACCGTCAACCTCCCATGCGATAGCTACATAAAAATGGTGGACGACCCGGTGGTTTTCAACAACTACCCATGGGGAAACGTCATGTGGGACTTCTTTCTAGATTCTGTCAAGGGCTTTGTGAGCAAGGCCAAGACCATCAAGGATGGTAAGAACCCAAAACTCCACTTATCGGGTTTTGTGCTCCCACTCCAAATTTGGAGCTACGAGTGCATACCACGATTCGTGGCCCTGGACTTTGCCACGATACTCGATGCCCATGCAAGGCCGTTCATGAGGCGTTGGGCTACTAAATCAGGTAAGGTCTTGGAGTCTCAACTCCAAAAAATTAAATTTCAAGAGGTATGAATATGATTGATAAGAACATGCACATTTAACTAACTTCTATTTTTTTTTACTTATTCACATTAATCTGTTTTCCAGATTGAATTCAAGCCAATTGGTGGTGAAATCGAGTCAGCGATGACTGCTGTGAGCCCCTCTGAGAAGAAAGGGAAGAAGAAAAAAGTGTATGGATGCCCCACATCAGCAACCGAGGTAATGTTGTTGTGACATTTAACTCACGAAATAAAATAGATTCGTGACAGTAAAGTCACGAAATCAAGTAAATTCGTGAGACTAATGTCACGAAATCAAGTATAGTCGTGACATGAAAGTCAGGAATTCAAGTATTTGATTTCGTGACTTTCATCTCACGAATATACTTGATTTCGTGACATTAATCTCACGAACATACTTGATTTCGTGACATCAATGTCACGAAAATATTTGATTTCGTGACTTTATTCTCACGAACATACTTGATTTCGTGACATCAATGTCACAAAAATATTTGAATTCGTGACTTTATTCTCACGAATATACTTGATTTCGTGACATTGATGTCACGAAAATACTTGATTTCGTGACTTTACTGTCACGAAAAAACTTTATTTTGTGAATCTATTCTCACTAATACAAAACTATTTGTGTACATCGTAGATTCGCTTATCTGCCTTGGAAAAAGATCTGAAAGATTTCAGATTTGAGTTTGTGAAGTGGAAGAAACAGTTGTCCATGGAAATGCGTGCCATTTCAGCAACCTTGAAAGAGGTTGTGGACAAGCAAGAACTACAAGTCTCTCAGGAAGATGATTTTGTCAACCTCCAGAAATATGAAAAAGAGGTGAAGGAGGAAGAGAATATGAACGAAGAAGAAGAGCCCAAGACAATGGGACAGATGTTCCCATGAAGGACGGCGATGTTGAAGAGCAACAAGGAAAAGAAGAAGAAGAAAGAGAGAACACGGAAGATGATAATGACAAGGAAGATTTGAACAACGAAGAAGAAACCGAGAAAAAGGATGAACATCAACCATCTGATGGAGGCAACTGCAAAGAAGTGTTGTCAATGGTGCCCACAAGAAGAGTTGTAATCCTTATATTGTACATTTGATGTAATAAAGTCTCATGAAGACTCTTGCTTGTAATTGCTTATTCATTAATAAAAGTTGAAACGTTCATTCAATCTTCCTTGTCTGAAGCTTTATGATAAAACCTTAGTCTTTAGTCCTTAAACAAACTAAACAACTTACGAAGAGACAAATTTAGATTTGCATGAACAAACTCTTCGTAGTTTGCTTAAAACGATATATTCGCAATCTAAAGGTCAAAGGACTATTGATCTCAGTACGATTGTTAGGAGAATCTATGATATCTGGTTATAGGGCATTGAGAGTTGGATACTCTATAGTTCTTCTAGGTATCTTCCGAAGGTACTGAATTGACCAGTGCACTTCTAGAGACAAGATAAGAACAAACCATTTAACCTCTTATGTCTCGAAGTCACTACTTATGAATTGCATCGTGCTTACCTTAATCCTGAAATGAGACATGTCATTTCACACCTTAGTATTATGATTTGAGAAAGTCAGAGTTCGGACTCACTATGTGATTCCGAACAAGGCCTATTGGTGAAGTACTAAGTTGTGAGAATGTCATGAGTAACTTTGTGAAGTTCTCATAGATATGGAATTCATGTACAAGATTGCTGAAATGCAATGTATATCACCTCATGCTTTGTTCCTTGGAGTGTGAATAAATGAACTGGCCAGTGTCCAAATTGAGTCCTGACTGTTTTGGATGAAACAATGTGACTTGTTAGCTCTTCGTCAATACATTGTTTCTAACTTATTCACAAGCGACAAAGGAGTTGAGGAAATAACAGCTAGAAGGGTAAAATGGTAATTTTGTAAATCCCGACTAGCTGATGATATTCATGAAGGGTAAACACTGATAGTATTCTGTGGATCCACTCATTACAATTAGGTTGAATTCTTGAGTAGAAAATAAATTCATTTGAACCGAGAGATTTTCAGTGTCAACTCTTTAGTGGAGTAAATTGACATTAAGCTAAACTTGGAAAATGTTTGTGAACTTTTGAGTCCAAGTATTTTAGCTCAAGCTTTGTTCATTTGGATCCATGAGGTCACTGTCACGAATCATATCGAATAGGAATAGTTAAACTGGAAGCTAAGTCAAAACAAGAACGAAAATTGTCGAAAGGGTAATTTTTTCTTTTTGGACATGGCATGAAATGAATGTCAATAAATTTTTTGACAATGTCATATGATGACATATTATATCACACGGCCATAACATGTTTATTGGGCCTTGTTAATTAATTTCATTTCATAAGAATTTTATTGAAAATTCTTAATGGGTCTTTTTCAATGTTGTCATGAACAAGTGGAAAAGCTTCTAGAAGGCCTTTCTTGAATGAGATAGGCGCCCAACATACCCAAGAGAAAGAGAAAATATTTTGCGCATAAATGTATGAAGATACTTGCCAAAAGAAAAAGAGGAAACAAATTTCCCCTAAGAGGAAATGAGGTAGGCGCCCAAGAGAGAGACAAAAGGCAAGGCATGGAACAAAATAGGAAACAAATCCAAGGCTTAATGAAGCCTACCTTAGCCGAGTATGTCATAGAGGAAAATAGGAAATTGGCTCATGAATATGTGATATTCTATAGAAGAGGAAACTACCTTATTGAAGGTAAGACCTCTCCTATAAATAGAAGCCTCATTCTTCTCATTTTTCTCATTCCACAAGAGTTAGAGAAAGAGAGACTCTCTCTCTAGACATTGTGGCCGCCCCTCTCCTCTCTCTCTCTAGTCAATTTCGTTTTATTGTTTTGGCACCTAGGTCCTCATTTGACCTAGAGTTTAGCTCTGCGACTTCAAGACTCGTTCTTAAGTCGTAGTATTTAAAAGTGCCCACTCACTGATTCCTTTTATTTCAAGTGATTTAGTGATAGAAACTATCGTGGTTGCTCGAGCTGCCGAGGAAAGAAAGAGAGACGTGCTGCGAGGGAGACGAGCGTTGCAACTTTCCAAAAGCTTCTCAAAGTTTAAGCTTAAAGAAAGGTTAGTAAACTTCTATGCTCATAATATTTTTTATTTACATGTGCTTGCTCTTTGTCTAGGTTAGTAAAAACCGTTTTACTTTAAAAAGAAAATTTTTAAATTTCCGCCGCTCAACGAAGCGTTAAACTTTTTCTTAAACCCTAGATCAATTCCAACAAATGGAATCCGAGCTATGGTCAAAGATATGCATGTTCATGTATTTAAAAATATGAGCTTGAAAATCGTTTTCGAAAATTTACTAATTTTGTGACAAGTTAGAATTGTTTTCTTAGATTTTTTTTAATTTATTGCTCATGCCTTTAAATTAAAAATCATGTTGATTTTCTATGAGTTTGGGATGTTATTAAAACACATTAGAATCAGTTCTAAAAGTTTTTATTTTTTTATATTGAAAAACGTGTTTTAAAGGTTTGAGATTTTTCGAGTAAATTTTGTGACTAGTTATATTGTCTTGCTAGTTTCTTTTATTTACTTGAATCGTTTTATGCATGTTGTTATGAATCGTTTTAAAGGTTTGAGAATTTTCGAGTAAAATTTTGTGTCTAGTTTTCTTATCTTACTAGTTTCTTTAATTTACTTGAATTGTTTTATGCATGTTGTTATTTCTTTTATACCATGTTATTACCTTGCTAATAAAACACAAATAAAAGCTTTAACAACCTCTTAAAACGTTCCGTTACACTCGATTCTTTTTCGCACTTAAAAAGGACCAATCTTTAATTATTTCTTTTTCTTCGAGCTGGAGTAAAACCCGCAGTAAACGTGGCATAACTCTCTGTTCAGAAATCGAAATTTAATGATTCTTGAATCAAATTAAAGCTCTGTCTGTCCTCTGTCCAATGCCACCGGTTTCAGGTCAAAAGGACATCGGAGCCACCAGTTATGACGATTTTACTCCGAGGTGCGCGGCTGTTCCGAAAGTCCAGTTTTTTATAATTCCGGATTTTCAGCCCCACTACCATGAGTTATAGAACTCTAGTGAGAAAAATTTCTTGAGCAAAAAAGGTTTTTCATAAGATTATAAACATGATGTGTAAGATTAAAATGTTTTGTTTTTTGAAAGTTTAATTGAAATTGATTTTTTACAAAACTAGTTTGAATTTTGAAAAACCGTTTTCGCTTTCAAACTTGAAAAATATTTTGTCATCTACATCAAATAAATTTTAAAAAAATTTTCGAAACTATATCTATATTGTTGTCGCACGAAAATGAACAACTATTGAAAACCTCGGGCGTTTCGATCCAAGGCCGGACCAAGTGATCGCACCCGGGCCAAGAGTGTGAACTCGAAAGTCTCGAGCTAGGTTTTCTCCGATCAATCCGCATCCCGGGAGAGGTAGGGGGTGAGGAGGTGGAGTGACCGTGCCTTGGCTGTCGGCTGCCTACGTACCCGTGCGTGGGATCAGGTCAGAACGTAGTTCAGGCGTGTAAGACGCAATGTGAGGCGTAGAACCTTGGTGGAGAAGCGCACTCGACGAAGGAGACGGGGCACGAGGGGTCCTCGGCAGCGTCTCAGAACCTCGGAGATTGCGTGCGCGCCTAGCGTGTTAGGCGCGCGAGGGGAACTCAAGTCGAGAACCATAGGGGAGTGCTTGAGCACCGGGGGGCGTTCGGTCAGAGGGAGCGACGTCCGGGAAGTTCCCGTGAGTGCTTAGGAAACTCTGAGAACGGGAGAGAGACTAGAGAAAATGCTTCAGGCCAAATATGGCATCAAGAGAAGCAGAGAAGAGTGAGAAATCGAGCGTATCGATAGGAGATGAAGGGATGAATTTCCCCTCAATGGGAGGGGGTTTATATAGGTGTTTGAGGACCCCAAGGAGGTCCTTTGGCATCCATGTAGGACTAGGAACGCACCCCTATTCAAGTGGAGGCGCACAAGAGGCAGCGGCGCACAACGCGCGGCGCGCGGCGCACAACCCGCGGCGCGCGGTCTGCGCCGCTCAGCGCGCGGCGCGGCCTTGGCCGGGCACGGCGCGCGACCCGCGGCGCGCGGCCTTGCCGGCGCGACGCGCGCTGGGCTTCGTCTCTGCGGGCTTTTCGCGATCGTCTCGCTTCCGGGCCCGTTGAGCTATTGTGGGCTTGGTATTTCAGGTCTATGACACAAGTTTTTGTTCGACGGATAGGACTTGAGTCGATGCTCGACTCGAGGAGCGAAGCTCGACTCGAGGAGACCGACTCAAGGCTTGAATCGAGGAGACTGACTCGAGGCTCGACTCGAGGAGCGAAGCTCGACTCGAGGAGACCGACTCGAGGCTCAACTCAAGGAGACCGACTCAAGGCTCAACTCGAAGAGCGAGACTCGACTCGAGGAACCGACTCAAGTCTCAACTCGAGGGGCTAAGCTCGACTCAAGGAGTCAAGAGTTTGGACGAGGGTTTCGGGGCTTGCCGCTCTTGAGGACCTCCGGCATGACCATCGGCCCTTTAAGCGATGTACCTTCTCAGTGTCTCGGGTTTTCCGAAAACGATCGACAACATTAGCCCCCCAAGTTCGTCGCTCGGGAGGTTCCTAGCGATGAACTTTCTGTCCTTTTAGTTGGGTGTTTGAGGAACATATTTTACAAGTCCTGCATCCAAGGAAATTTTTCCTTCTCTTTTTTTTTCGGCGCTGCCGCGCGGCGCGCGGTCTTGGCGCGCCGCGTGCGCGGGGCTGGTTCGCCTTGCGCGGGGGAACTCCGACTTTTTGGAGTTTTTCTCCGTTTTTTCTCCTTGTGGGAGTAGGATTTCGACTCCTACCCCCCTAGGAGTCTATAAATAGACCGCCCCTCTCTCCTATTCCTCCACTTTATTTTTTTTCTCTCTTTCTCTACGCTTGTTTCTTTTTTTACGCTTGCATTATGGGTGTCCTTCCCCTTTTCTCAACTGAGAGTCCCGAGATTGATTTCTCTCTTTTGTTTCAGGGTTCTGAACATGCAGAGGATGATCTCTTCGTGGGATTAGGGGAAGTTCCTCTGCACGTGGAAGAGAATCCAAGCAGAGTAGAGCAGTGGCTTGAGGAAGGCAAGCTGGGCGTGACCGTGCCTGTTGCTCAGCCTCAAGAAGAGTGCGCGCCAGCTGGGCGCGACACAGGTGGGGAGTTTGATCATCCCACGTCCGGGGGACCTGCCCCTCGCCTCGTGATCAACTTAGTTGGCGAGGGGGTTCGCGAAAAATCCTGCCTCGACGTGCCGCAGTCCGACTTGGACCCTCAAGGCACGCCGGGAGATATTGCGGGCGTGGATGCAGTGACTCCGCTAGAGTCGGTCCTCGACGAGATTGACTGCGTGGACGACTTTGGTCCCGAGTCTGAAGATCCCGGAGGTGATTCGGAGACATGTCCGGGGGCCGAATGCCTCGCATCAGAGAGTCCCGAGGCGCCATCGGCGGCTGCCGCGGCCGTGCCGGTGGGCAGGGGCCCTTCTGTGGAGCCAAGGGGTTCTCAGCCCGAGACCCCTGACGCAGAGGCGATAGTATCGGCGAGGTCGCTTACTAGGACGGAGTGGTATCCCGAGGAGGGCTTTGTTGCTCCCGAGGACTTCGATTGTTCGGGGGTCGATGCTTCGAGCTCGCTCACCTACCGAACATTCGTCGGTCTCAGGGAGGCATTCGCCATTCCATCGTCCGTGGCGCTTCTCCGTCCCTTACAGGGCGACCGTCCTTTCTGGCCTCGCCGTGGATTTGCCGCAGTTTCAGTTGCGAGTCTCAACTGCGGGTTGCGGTTGCCGTTTCAACCCATCGTTTAGCAGCTTCTCGCCCGTCTGGGGGTGCATGCATGTCAGATGAGTCCGGCGTTCTATCGCATCGTGGCGATGTGTCACATGGAGTGGCATTGCCAGACTGAGCGGGTGATGACCGTGAACGACTTTAGTAATCTCATCGCGGTCTTCCCTGCGCCCGGGCAACCCAGTTTCTTCATGGCTCGCGATCGCCGGAACACTAAGCTGATCATGGACTCAGAGAAGTATAACCGACGACCATGGGTGTGGGTCTCGGCGGAGGCTTTTGGCGACGCGCCGCTCCGGTTCGGTCCATTGACCGAGTTTTCTGTTGACGCGGGGGCCGATGATCTCGACTTCGTGAAGGAGATCCGGGGAATGTCAGAGGCTCGGAAGGCCGTCGAACGATTTCGTTCCCCCGAGCTCATGGCTTCCACCGGGTGGTTCCCGCCATTTCCACCTAGCTGGGGCGACAGTCAGCGGACCGAGAGTGCTCCCAGTGCCGCATCATCTCTCTCGAGCGGCGGTCTTCAAGGTATATCGACATTTCACAATTTTTATTTTGTTCTTAGCTTAGGGTTTTGACATTGTTGCTTTTGTAGTCTCTTCGGCTAGGGCGAGGGCTCGAGCGCGTTAGCGAAGGCTTCTCGGGACCCAAAGTCGTTGGCGGCGGTCCGTTGTCGGATTGCTGCGCGGAACGATCGGGAGAAACCCGATACCGATCATCGGACGGAGAGCGGTCCTCGCGCTTCTATGAAGCGACCCTCATCCTCGGCTCTACCAGACACGTCCTCGGACTCCAAGCGTGTGAACTCGATGGTCGACATGGAGGCCGTGGAAGTTAGAGGGGAATGTTCCCTGGGTCTCGCTCAATCCTCGATGAAGATGTGGAAGAGCGTCGTGGCTTGCAGTGACGTGGAGTTCTTCCGTCACGGCGTTTCCGATGCACAGAGAGTAAGTTTCTCTTGCTTTGTTTGTTAGGAACCTATCTTTCGCTGAATTGTCTTTTTGCCTTCTCAGGTGCTTGCTCGAGCGACCCGGGGCGAGAAGATCCTTCACGACCTCATCAGGCGGATGAGCCGTGCCCAGGAGGAGCTTGCTCAAGCGAGGTCTCAGCTGGCCCACGCCGAGCGAGGTTCTTACTCAAAGGCGGAGTTTGCGAGTCTCCGCGAGCAGCTTCAAGAGGCTCGCGTGGAATTGGGAGTTACCCGCGGCAAGTCCGACCGCGCTCAGGCGGCGGTGGCGAAGATGGCTGAGGAGCTAACAACGGAACGTCAAGCTCTCGAAGTGGCGACTCGATCGACGGAGGTCTTCCGGAGCGAGGCGCGGGACCTTCGACGCCAGTTCGAGTCGAGCACAGAAGAAGTTGGCATTCTCCAGGGCCAGCTTACATCGAGCGAGGCTGCCCGTGTTCGAGCGGAGTGCGAGCGCGACTCCTTGGCGGAGGAGATGGCTCAGGTCACCGAGGAGAAAGCCGCGGCGGAACAGCTTGCGTCCGACCTTCAAGACGACTTTGATGTCGGAGTCGAGGAGGCAAGACATGCGGTGGCGGTGGAGTGTCGAGATGCCACAGCTACCGAGAATGTTTCTCGGGGGGTCACCTTCCACTTCTTCGACTCGTTGTTCCCACCACTCGACGAGGCCGATCCTGTAGGTGACGATCCCGCCGAGTTACAATTTTTCTTTATTTTTCTCGCGCAAATGTTTAGCGCATGCTTTCTTTTAGGTTTTTCCATTCAGCGCACTTGTTTTAGCGCTTGCTTACTACGATTTTTTCCCTTTAGCGCACTTGTCTTAGCGCATGCTTTCTAGGGTTTTTGGGCAGTTGCCCTTTTCTTTTGTGAGACATTATTTATTTTTATGAACGTTTTCGCACATTCACTTTTTATGGCGTGTTTAGATAGGCAAGTGTTTGTGTCAATGGTCCTGCAAATTCTTTCATCTCAGCAGGATTTTACTTCGGACGCGCCAATCTCTTGGATAGTTTGCGTTCCGTAAGTTTTCTTTCAACCGCGAGTCAGCCATGCTTAGTGCGCCATGTAGGCCTCTTAGGTTGCGCCATGTAGGCGTCTTAAGTGCGTCTCAAGGATGACTTGGTTGCGCCATGTAGGCGTCTTAGGTTGCGCCATGTAGGCGTCTTACGTGCGCCACGTAGGCGTCTTAGGTGCGCCATGTAGGCATCTTGGGCGAGTCTCGAGAGACGACTTGGTTGCGCCATGTAGGCGTCTTACGTGCGCTATGTAGGCGTCTTAGGCGCGTCTCGATAGACGACTTGGTTGCGCCATGTAGGCGTCTTACGTGCGCCATGTAGGCGTCTTAGGTGCGCCATGTAGGCGTCTTAGGTGCGCCATGTAGGCGTCTTAGGCGCGTCTCAAGAGACGACTTGGTTGCGCCATGTAGGCGTCTTACGTGCGCCATGTAGGCGTCTTAGGTGCGCCATATAGGCGTCTTAGGCGCGTCTCGGGAGACGACTTGGTTGCGCCACGTAGACGTCTTACGTGCGCCATGTAGGCGTCTTAGGTGCGCCATGTAGGCGTCTTGGGCGCGTCTCGAGAGACGACTTGGTTGCACCATGTAGGCGTCTTACGTGCGCCATGTAGGCGTCTTAGGTGCGCCATGTAGGCGACTTAGGCGCGTCTCGGGAGACGACTTGGTTGCGCCATGTAGGCGTCTTACGTGCGCCATGTAGGCATCTTAGGTTGCGCCATATAGGCGCCTTACGTGCGCCATGTAGGCGTGTTAGGTTGCGCCATGTAGGCGTCTTACGTGCGCCATGTAGGCGTCTTAGGTTGCGCCCTGTAGGCATCTTACGTGCGCCATGTAGGAGTCTTAGGTGCGCCATGTAGGCGTCTTAGGCGCGTCTCGGGAGACGACTTGGTTACGCCATGTAGGCGTCTTACGTGCGCCATGTAGGCGTCTTAGGTTGCGCCATGTAGGCGCCTTACGTGCGCCATGTAGGCGTCTTAGGTTGCGCCATGTAGGCATCTTACGTGCGCCATGTTGGCGTCTTAGGTTGCGCCCTGTAGGCGTCTTACGTGCGCCATGTAGGCGTCTTAGGTTTTTTTTTTTTGGTGGAGCGTGTTCTTTTGAGAGTTTCCTTACCATAGCTAGCCCCCCCAAGTTTTTGGGTTATAAGTTTGATTTTTGATAACCGGAAAACTTGCACAAAACAAAATTTGAAACGGAAAACTCGAGTTTTATTACTTTTGCGAAAAACTTGCGAGAAATTTAAAATCCTAAAACATTGGCTCGTAGGTCTTATTGAAAATGGGAAATAAAGGCGATAAAAATGCGGGGAACGCTAGCTAATTGTAGTACTGCCTCAAGTGCTCGGCGTTCCACGGGTGGCGAATCGGAGTTCCGTCTGTGTGCTCGATGTACTATGTCCCGGCGTGAATGACTTTGCGGACTCTATATGGGCCTTCCGAGTTCGGGCCTAGGACGCCGGCGCCTTGAACTTGCGTATTCTGGAAAACTCGTCTCAGTAAAAGGCTTCCGACGGCAAAGGTTCGCCTTTTGATCTTGGAGTTGTAGTATCTTTCGACTTTGCGGTTCTGTGCGGCGAGGCGTTTGAACGCTTCTGATCTCTTTTCATCGATCAAATCCAGCTCCAGGCGCATGGCCTCGTCGTTGTTCGCTTCGTCGAACGTATCGCCTCGGAACGTGGGTATCTCGGTTTCGATTGGGACCACAGCCTCGATCCCGTATGCGAGGGAGAATGGCGTTTCGCCGGTGGTGTTTCGCGCGGTTGCTCTGTACGCCCATAGGGCAAATGGAAATTCCTCGGCCCAGGCGCCCTTTTTATCTTCGAGCTTCTTTTTAAGATTGCCCTTGATAGTCTTGTTGACTGCTTCGACCTGGCCGTTAGCCTGAAGGTGACGCGGCGAGGAGAAGGTCTTGCTAATTTTTAGCTGATCGCAGATATCTCTTACTCGCGCGTTGTCGAATTGGGCGCCATTGTCGGTCACGATCGACGCGGGGATACCGTGCCTGCATATGATGCTTTTCCAGATGAAGTTTGTCGTGTTCGATTCACTTATTCTAGCAAGCGGCTCGGCCTCTACCCACTTAGTGAAGTAGTCAATGGCGATAATGGCATACTCGTATTGCCTTGGCGCTCTAGGGAGCTTACCAATGATGTCCACGCCCCACTTAGCAAAGGGACGTGGGACAACGATGCTGCTTAATGGGGTCGGAGGCTGTCGCGGAATTTCTGCGAAGCGCTGGCATTTGTCGCAACGCCTTGCCTATTCGCAAGCATCTCGCTTCATGGTAGGCCAGAAATAGCCTTGCTTAAGCGCTTTGAGCGCGAGGGAAATTCCAGCGGCGTGGTTCCCGCAGATGCCCTGATGAATTTCGCAGAGGACCTTGGTCGACTCAACGCTATCGAGGCATCGGAGCAGCGGTGTTGAGTAACCGCGCTTTTAGAGTACGCCATCACGGAGCATGTATTTGGATGCTAAGGCCCTCAGCTTATCGGCTTCTTTGCGGTCTTCGGGGAGTTCACCTCTTTGCAGAAACTCGACAATTGAGTCCATCCAAGTCGGCTGAGATTCCACCTCTATGATCCCGATTTCGTCTCGAGAGACGGATGGCCGTGGGAGAAACTTAATGGGTACGGTCCCCAATCCGTCTTCGTCGATGCCAGATCCGAGGCAAGCAAGTGCGTCAGCCTCTGAATTTTGTTCTCTCGGGATTTGGTGAATCTCGAACCAAGAGAAGGCATCGAGTTTGGAGTTTGTCTTAGCCAGGTACGCAACCATATTAGGTTCCTTGGCGGTGTAATCTCCTTTTACTTGGTTTACGATCAACTGCGAGTCGCAGTGTATTCGCAAGTTATGGGAGCCGAGCTTCTGAGCTAGCTCTATCCCTACAATGAGTGCCTCGTATTCGGCTTCATTGTTGGAGGCCTGGAAGCCGTATTGGAGGGCGTAACGTAACCTTTCCCCATCGGGGTTAATCAGGATTATTCCGGCGCCATCCCCCCGAGCAATAGATGCTCCGTCTACGTATAACTCCCAGATGGGACCCGTCGGGTCTACCTTCCTTTTCCGAGTGAACGCATCATCGTTTGGGTCAGTTTCTGCGCTTCCCATATCGGGAGTATAGGAGAATTCTGCCACGAAATCGGCTAAGGCCTGCCCCTTTATAGCCGTTCTTGGGTGGAACTCAATCCCGTACTCGCTCAATTCTTGGGACCAGATCGCCATGCGAGTCGACGTTCCCTTTTGAAGAGCTTTATCGATCGGAGGTTCGGTTCGCACCGCGATTGGTTGAGCTTGGAAGTACGGCCGTAGCTTCCTGGCTGCCGTTACGAGAGCCAGAGAAAGTTTCTCTATCTCGGTGTAGCGCGTTTCCGTAGACCGGCCATTGGACCTTGTCTTCTTCGCGTACAAGAACAACACTTACAGCTCTCTCTGAGACGGCGAGATATACGTATAGCATCTCGTCCTCTCTTGGTTTAGAGAGGAATGGTGGGGACCCAAAGTAAGCCTTCATTTCTTGGAAGGCGTCTTCGCATTCGTCCGTCCACTCAAAGCCGTCCGTTTTCTTTAGAGCTTTGAAGAACGGTTGACACTTGTCGGTGGCTTTAGACACGAAGCGTGTCAGAGCGGCAATCCGACCGGTCAGGCTTTGCACCTCTTTGATTCGTCTTGGAGACTTCATTTCAAGGAGTGCCTTGATTTTTTCGGGATTCGCCTCTATGCCTCGTCGGCTGACGATGTATCCGAGGAATTTCCCGGATTCAACCCCGAACACGCATTTGTTGGGGTTGAGCTTCATTTTGTATCGGCGGAGGATCATGAACATCTCCCTTAGGTCGTGTACGTGATTGATTGCCAGTAGGCTTTTAACGAGCATGTCGTCCACGTACACTTCCATCGTCTTGCCGATTTGATCGGCGAAGATCCGATTTACCAAGCGCTGGTACGTTGCTCCCGCGTTCTTAAGGCCGAAAGGCATGACCTTGTAACAATAGAGACCTCGACCGGTGACAAAGGTCGTCTTAATTTGATCGGGCTCGTGCATTCGAATTTGGTTGTAGCCCGAATAGGCGTCCATGAAGCTTAGAAGTTCATGGCCGGCCGTGGCGTCCACCAGTTGTTCGATGCGCGGGAGTGGAAAGCAGTCCTTAGGGCAGGCTTTGTTAAGATCTTTGTAGTTTATACAAATTCGCCACTTCCCATTAGGCTTTTTCACCATTACCACGTTGGCGACCCACTTGGGGTACTTAGCCTCTCGAATGAAGTTTGCGGTGAGGAGTTTCTCGACCTCTTCATTTATGGCTAGGTATCGTTCTGGGTTGAACGTTCGTCTAGCCTGCACTTTTTCGGCGACCTTTGGGTCATCGTTCAATCGGTGCACTATTACCTCGGGATCAATTCCGGGCATGTCCTCATGAGTCCATGCAAAAACATACTTGAACTCCCCGAGGAAGGCAGTAAGCTTAGTTTTGATGGCGAGTGGAAGTCGGATGCCGACCTTTACAACCTGATCAGGCTTAGATTCGTCAAGGACGATCGGCACAAGATCATCAGAGGTTTCCACCTTGAGTCTTTCGACTTCATCCCGGGGGTCAAGTTCTCCGAACTTCCTTGCGTCCCTTGGGTCGCATGGGTAATCATCTTCCAGTTGGAAGATTGTGTTGACTGCTTTTCCCGCGGATTTGCCATCAACTCCTTGCACGTAGCATATTCTGGCTTGGGATTGGTCTCCGGCCATAATGCCAATTCCCTCTTCGGTGGGGAATTTCACCAGTAGGTGGTACGTGGAAGTGATTTCCCTTAGCCGGTTCAAAGTGGGTCGCCCGATGATTAAGTTATAGGGCGACTCCTGATCGACCACTAGGAATGGGACCATGTGAACGGCCTCAATTCCTCCAGGGGTCCCAAAGGTGACCGGTAGGTCGATGATGCCCTCGGTCAAAACCTTTTCCCCAGTGAACCCAAATAATGGCGTTTGGGTTGGAGTCGGGCGCAGCCCCCCGAGCTTCATGCGCTCTAGGGTGGACTTGAAAATTATGTCGGCAGCACTGCCGTTGTCGATGAGAACCCTTTTCACCAAATTATTGGCCACTTGGGCCTTGAGCACGATTGCGTCATTGTGCGGGTGCACAACTCGCTTGGCCTCTTCATTGGTGAAATACATCGTCTCGTGAGCCACGGACGGAGGTTCTTCATATGTGAAGTTAACGTGCATAGCAGCGTCCTCCTGAGTTACGGCCCTAAGGAATTTCTTCCGTTGTCGGGCCGAATCTCCATCTTGTGGTCCTCCCAATATGGTGGTCACCACGTGGAGCTGTGGATTGGCATTGGCGGCAGCCGCGGTTCGGTCGGCAGAAGCGGCTGTTCCTCCTCCCTGACCAGACAGTTGTCTGTTCGTGGTGGGGCCCGCAACGCTAATCATGCGCAACACGAAGTCTTTCAGCTCGCCCTGTTGGATCAAAGCCTCGATTTGCCTTTTAAGGTTGTAGCATTCCGAGGTCAAATGACCGTATTCTCTATGGAACTCACAATATCTAGATCGATCGCTAGTCGCAGGATCCTTTTTCATTGGAGCCGGGGGTGTGAACTTGTCACGTGCCAGAGCCAAGCTCCGTTCTGGCGCCGTGTTCAATGGTGTGAACGACGAGTATCCTTTGACGTTTTCCGCAAGTCGCGGCTTCTGGGGTATAGGGGGTTGGTTATGAGAAACCTGGTTCCCCTTGTTTCGCCTTTTACGAGGTTTGTTTTGCTCGTGGCTAGGTTCTTCTCGACGATGAGAGCTTTGATTAGTGCTCTTGCGGCCGTCGAGGTAATCTTCGACTCCCATGAAGGTCTTAGCTCGAGTCATTAACTCGGCCATGGTTGAAGGGACACGGCCGACGACTGACTTAAGGAAGTCACTTGTGCGCAGGCCTTCTATGATAGCGGCAATTGCGTCACCGTCGTCAAAGCGGTCGACCTTGTTTGACTCTTCAGTGAATCGGGCGAGGTATCGTCTAAGAGACTCGCCACTCTCTTGCCTGATTGACCACATGTACATCTTGGTCTTCTTTTGGACCATAGATGTAGCGAATCGTGCTAGGAACATGTCCTTCAGGTCTTTGAATGAATGGATGCTTCCTGGCCTTAAGTTTTTGAACCACTCAAAACCGGGTCCGGCGAGGGTTAAACTAAAAGCTTGGCACATGGTGCCAGGAGAAACACCTTGCATTGTCATCCAGGTTTCATACTGCTGGATGTGGTAAGCATGGTCTGCTTTCCGATCATAGGGAGTGAGGTTCGGGAGTTTGAAATTCCCCGTACAAACCTCAGCCAATATCTGAGCCGTGAAAGGCGAGGAATTCTCCTCAACGACCCCATAGGTGCTTCCGCCTATTCCGTATTCTCGGAGATCTCGTACCTCATTTCGAAGGTTGTGGATCATAGTGACCACATCGAGACCGATCGTTGGAGTAACCCCTTGTTCGGGAGGAGTCACCTGTAGCCTCTCGTTAGACCCTTGACCTGCGCGGCGGTTCCCGTTAGTTGGGGCTGCCAGCGGGATGTTGGGTCTAGAGCTTAGCCGCTCTCTCAGATCATTTCCACGCCCAATGAGCTGAGCAGTGAGGCGGTCCCTAAGGTCAGGGCTGGTCGTACAGAGGCGCAGGCTTCGTCTGCGACGGCGCGCTCTCTGCGTGCCCTGACTTTCCGCAACATTCTCCCTCGGACCTAGTCGGTCGAGGGCTGAACGTCGGGAATTCCCCTCTTGAGAAGCTGCCGGCGCGTCGCCTGTTCGGGGTAAGGGATTCGATGGACCGGCTTCAAACACGGTGGGGAGTCCCCCGTCCTTCGTGGGAGAAGTCTCGATATCCTCCGACTCTCCAGTACCCTCGTAATTAGGGTCGCGGTCGCGGATTTCCTCGTTGAGGTTCTGAGGATCCACGTTGGGGATCCCCGTGTCACGCACAGGTTGCTTCGCAGCCAGTCGACTGTGGTACCTTGCGTTCCTCGCCTTTAGTCGGCGGATACTCTCCTCCAACTCCATGATGTGGTTGTCCCTGCTATCAGGAGATGGATATGGTGAGCGGGTCGAGCTCTCTTCGTGGAGCGACTCTTCGTCACCATGCGCTCGGGAGCGCAAGAAGTACTTTTTGGTCCTAGTGACGTTATCGGGGTTGTTAACGCCCTCAGAACGTACGGGTGATTAACTACTCATATTTTCTCAAGTTCGAGAAAGTTGAGTTTGTAGAAGAAAAGAAGAAGATGAACAGAAGGGATTTCAGGCTGAATAGGTCGGGAAGTCCCCTCCTTCTAGCGCCAAAATGTTGTCGCACGAAAATGAACAACTATTGAAAACCTCGGGCGGTTCGATCCAAGGCCGGACCAAGTGATCTCACCAGGGCCAAGAGTGTGAACTCGAAAGTCTCGAGCTAGGTTTTCTTCGATCAACCCGCCTCCCGGGAGAGGTAGGGGGTGAGGAGGAGGAGTGACCGTGCCTTGGCTGTCGGCTGCCTACGTACCCATGCGTGGGATCAGGTCAGAACGTAGTTCAGGCGTGTAAGACGCAATGTGAGGCGTAGAACCTTGGTGGAGAAGCGCACTCGACGAAGGAGACGGGGCACGAGGGGTCCTCGGCAGCGTCTCAGAACCTCGAAGATTGCGTGCGCGCCTAGCGTGTTAGGCGCGCGAGGGGAACTCTAGTCGAGAACCCTAGGGGCGTGCTTGAGCACCGGGGGGCGTTTGGTAAGAGGGAGCGACGTCCGGGAAGTTTCCGTGAGTGCTTCGGAACCTCTAAGAACGGGAGAGAGACTAGAGAAAATGCTTCAGGCCAAATATGGGATCAAGAGAAGCGGAGAAGAGTGAGAAATCGAGCGTATCGATAGGAGATGAAGGGATGAATTTCCCCTCAATGGGAGGGGGTTTATATAGGTGTTTGAGGACCCCAAGGAGGTCCTTTTGCGTCCATGTGGGACTAGGAATGCACCCTTATTCAAGTGGAGGCGCACAAGAGGCAGCGGTGCACAACGCACGGCGCGCGGCGCACAACCCGCGGCGCGCGGTCTGCGCCTGTCAGCGCGCGGCGCGGCATTGGCCAGGTGCGGCGCGTGACCCGCGGCACGTGGGCAGCACTGCTCAATGCGCGGCGCGCGCTAGGCTTCGTCTCTGCGGGCTTTTCGCGATCGTCTCGCTTCCGGGCCCGTTGAGCTATTGTGGGCTTGGTATTTCGGGTCTATGACACAAATTTTTGTTCGATGGATAGGACTCGGGTCGATGCTCGACTTGAGGAGCAAAGATCGACTCGAGGAGACCGACTCGAGGCTCAACTCAAGGAGCGAAGCTCGACTCGAGGAGACCGACTCAAGGCTCAACACGAAGAGCGAGGCTCGACTCGAGAAAACGACTCAAGTCTCAACTCGAGGGGCTAAGCTCGACTCAAGGAGTCAAGAGTTTGGACGAGGGTTTGGGGGCTTGCCGCTCTTCAGGACCTCCGGCCTGACCATCGGCCCTTTGAGCGACCTACCTTCTCGATGTCTCGGGTTTTCCGAAAACGACCGACAACATATATCACATATGTTCAAAATCTATATGCTCTTGAAAATTTGACTGGGAGGTCTTCTTGTAGACAAGCCGAAAAATAAAAAGATGTGTAATCTCAAACTTTCAAGTGTTAGAGTGAGTTGAAGTTCACACTTCCCTCATGCACTTTCCCGAAATAGAAAATAAGAAAAGATCGAGTATGTACCTTGTGCCTTTATGCACTAACACTGCTCTGAACATGAATATCTAGGATTCTTTTCTAGTTGTCCGATCTGTCGCTCTATAACTAGGAAAACCATTTCCGAACTTATAAGAGTCGATGTACCAACTCCAAAAACTAAGTGGGAGGGTTTTATTTGTTGTTTGTAACCCACGATCCCTAACACTAATGAAAGAAGCAATTAACGTGGGACTAAGAGCCGCTCTTGCGACCCTCTCTTTAATGGATGTACTACAACGCATTTTTGCTTCGATCATTGCTCAATGAGCTACGTCCGAGAGTGAGACGATGATGACAAGGCCTCCCCTTGGGGGATTGTTTTTCAAAAGTTGATCTTTTGGACTAAGTGGTTGGTTGCACACTTAGGCTCAATCCCTAGTAATCCTCCCTTGAGGCTCTGCGAAAGGATGTGAGTGATCAAACCAATTTAAAAGGTGGCTAGTCAAAATTGATGTATTGACATCTTGGCTAAGCATTAATGATGTGTCATTTACTTATAAATGGAGATTTTTTGCGGCCTTCTCTTGAGGGAGTAAATTATCGTTTGGTTTATAACACCTTTGGATTTTATCAAAGTCTTAAATCAAACTTAAATCCTACACCAAAGACTATCATAAACTTGTTTCAACTTAAATAAGAAACATGTCTCTCAACACTCTCTCGATCATCCTTTCCTCGAACAAACTCGAAACCAAAGACTATGTAGATTCGAAACATAACCTCGACATAATACCTACCATTAACAAGCACAAATGGGTACTCACCACCCCGTGTCCTCCTCTTACGAATTATGATTCAACTCAAGAGGACAATGACGCCTTAGCGGCCTGGCTTCGATCTGATGAGATTGTGAGGTGCTATAACTTAGCATCTATGAACAATATGCTGAAAAAGAACATTGTGACATCGAGACTGCCGTTGACATGCTCTACAATCTCCTTGAGATGTTTGGAGGGCAAAGGCGTCAGGCAAGGCAACAAGCAGTCCGACAGTTTATGAACTGTCATATGAAGGCTAGGACTCCTGTTAGAGACTTTATGATACTGATCATTAATTTCTGAGTAAAATGAAAATCCTAGGATCTGAGACTGATGGGAAGAATGTCATAGATATGATCTTAGAAACTCTCCCCGCATCTCTTGATACCTCCAAGATGAACTACTCTATAGACAAGGTAGAGTACACTGTTACCAAGCTTATGAAGGAACTTCACACTGCTGTAGGTCTCACTAAGAGAAAGAGGAATCAAGGAGAGGCACATGCTACTGAGCAAAAAGCCTCCGCCTCTGGAACTAAGAAGGGACTTCATATGGCCGATAAAAAGAACTGTCCTGCCTATCTCAAAGCAAAGGAACATAGTATTGTACTAGTTACCGAAGCATGCTTAGTAGCTGATAATGTATCAACGTGTATTCTTGACTCCGCTGCTACTAACCATATTTGTTGTTCCTCGAATGGTTTCAAAGAAAACCAAAAGCTTAAATGAAGGCGAATTCTGTTTCAAATGGGGTGATGGGAGCCTGGTGTTTGCGAAGGCTGTGGGATCCGTGACGCTGTCTTTTGAAGACCGCACTTTAAACTTGAATAATGTTTATTTTGTTCCTACCTTTGGGAAGAACTTAATATCTGTTGCTCGTCTTCTTGAGCAAGATTATTGTTTAAAGTTCATTAAGAATGGAATTCGTATTTCGTTTCCTGATAATTCTTTTGTCACTGATGCATGTATGAAGAATGCTCTTTTCTACATCTATCCCACTCAACCTTCTCTTTTAGACACCGAAATAGATAATGATCTAATTAGGGAGCCAAAGAGGATCAAACTTTCTGAATCCTCCGATCTAACAAAATCAACATACCTATGACACTTAAGACTTGGTCATATCAGTCTAGATAGGATTAAGAGACTTGTGAGGGACGGTCCACTCCAAGCCTCTGCAATAGGTTCACTACCTACTTGTGAATCCTGCATAGAAGGAAAAATGACTAAGCGACCTTTCTCCGATAAGGGTCGAAGAGCCACTGAGTTGCTGGAACTAATACATTCTGATGTATGTGGTCCGCTCAACCAACAGGCACGTGGGGGATACGAATACTTCGTTACCTTCACCGATGATTACTCGCGATATGGTTTTGTCTATTTGCTCAAACACAAATCCGAGACCTTTAACGTATTTAAG